>NC_063359.1:35198232-35225706 GCF_021869965.1 Rhincodon typus | reverse complement strand
CTGGATGAACACAGCAGGCCAAGCATCATCAGAGCAGCAGGAAAGCTAATGTTTCGGGCCTTCTTTCTGAAGAAGGGTCTCGACCCGAAATGTCAGCTTTCCTGCTCCTCTGATGCTGCTTGGCCTGCTGTGTTCATCCAGCTCTGCACCTTGTTATCTCAGATTCTCCAGCATCGGCAGTTCCTACTATCTCTGTAACAGATTATAATTAGTGCCATTTTCAGGCACATTCTGTAATGGGTAAGGACAAACTTGGAAAATTCAATTGACAAGGTCATAATTGAAAAAATAATCAGATGCATATGACTTGAATTTATGATCTTTTATGTCTCTTTTCTCAAAGGATATGTCTGTAGGAGGGTGAATATTTAGCTTAGAGAGAACAATGATTTTGAGAAGTGGGATTGTGTAAGGTGAGTGCATGGTGTTGGACGGGGTGGGTTGTGCTGGAGGAAAGCAAGAGTAGAGATTAGGCTGGGGAACCCAGAATTCTGCGTATTGGAACCCAAGCCCTTACGCAGACCTGTTTTGGCTTCCTCTCAGGCAGCTGCAGTTCAGAAGAAGCATCATAAATAGAGGCTGTTCAGCCCATCACATCTGCAACAACACCCTGAAGGGCAATCCACCCCATCAACCCACATTTCCCATGGCCAATCCACCTAACCTACACATCCTTGGACACTATGGGGCAATTTAACACGGCCAATCCACCTAATCTGCACATCCTTGGACTGTGGGAGGAAACTGGAGCACCCAGAGGAAACTCATGCAGATACCGGGACAACATGCAAACTCCACACAGACAGTCACCCAAGGCTGGAATCAAACCCAGGACACTGACTCTGTAAGGCAGCAGTGCTAACCACTGAGCCACAAGTAGCTCTACAGTAGCGTGACTGCGGAGTGTTTCAATCCCTGAAATCAGATGGTTTAGTAAAAAGTCCTGACTTTAACCTCTGAATCACTCCCCTCATTCCACCAAGTCCCTTTTTTTGCACTCAATCCTAATGCCCCAGTGATAATTAATTGCAACATTCTGAAGCTCCAATAAGGAACCTGCTCAAAACCGAGTTACACTAAATCTTCAGATTTGCTAATGTTCATTTGTCTTCCCTTAAATAAAGTCATAGAGGTTTATCAGGAACAAACTCCCCTTTCTTAAAGCAGTGTTGACTGTTACTTGGTAGTTAATCTTGTTTTTAAATTGGCAATCCCCTGGCTTGTTCCTAAAAATCAGCTCCATTACTTGGCTAGTAGTTGACTAAATAATAACAGCTTTTAGCCACCTGCGTTTGTGGGGCAGTATGACTGTGTAAAATAGGGTAAATTTAAATCAGAAGTTGCTGGAAAAGTTCAGTAGGTCTGGCAGCATCTGTGTTTGTTACAGATTTCCAGCATCTGCAATGATTTGCCTTTTGATTGTGCTGCAACAAATGGTGGCAAGGTGGCTCAGTGGTTAGCACTGCTGCCTCACAGCGCCAGGGACCCGAGTTTGATTCCACTCTTGGGCAACTCACTGTGTGGAGTTTGCACATTCTCCCTGTGACTGTGTGGATTTCCTCCGGGTGCTCCAGTTTCCTCCCACAGTCCAGAGATGTGCAGGCTTGGTGGTTTGGCCATGCTAAATTACCTGTAGTATTCAGGGATGTGTAGATTAGGGGGATGGGTCTGGGTGGGATACTCTGTGGGTTGGTTTGGACTTGTTGGGCCGAAGGGCCTGTTTCCACACTGTAGGGATTCTATGATAATTTGTGACCCAGTTTACTCCTCAACTGACCGCTGTCTTCAAGGAAAGGAGTATTTAAAAATAAATTGTCAACCAGGTGAAGCTAGAACAAAGTACCACCTACATGCTATACCATAAAAGCAGACAGATAGAGTTGAGCGATCCCATAGTCAGCGATGAGCTCTAAAGTCCTGCCACACTGAGAGAATAACCTACCACAGGAGGATTCTTCACAAATACTCTTTTCTCAATGATGGGGGAGCACAGCACATTAGAGTAAATGGCAAAGTTAAACCATTTGTCACCACCATCAATTAGATGTGCTGATTGAATGATCCATTTCAGACTTCTCCGGAGTTCCCCACTAGCGTCAGTCAGTCTTCAGCCAATTCCATTCACAGTACGTGATATCAGAAAGTGCTGATCACACCAGATGCAGCAAAGGATTTGGGCCCTGACAACGTTCTGACAATCAAGTTGAAGATTTGTGCTTTGGCTCTAGCTGTATCCGTGACTAAGCTGTTTTGGAGCCCTGGCATCTGACAAACAATTTTGGAGGATTGGGTAAGAATCTGGTATGTCCAGATCACAAAAAGCAGGAAAAATCCAATCCAGGTACTTATCAGCACATTTTTTATTTCCCTTTATTCATTCACAGGATGAGGGCATTTATTGCCCATCCCTAATTGCCCAGAGTCTACCACATTGCTGTGGGTCTGGAGTCACATGTAGGCCTGACCAGATAAGGATGGCATTTTCCTTCCCTAAAGGACATTAGTGAACCAGATGGAGTTTTTTGACAATCGATTCGTGATCATCATTAGATTGTTAATTCCAGATATTTATTGAATTCAAATTCCACCATCTGCCATTGTGGGACTTGAACCCAGGTCCCCAGAACATTATCTGCGTCCCTAGATTAACAGTCCAGCGAGAATGCTACTAGGCCATCACCTCCCCACATCAGTTAATCAACGGCAAAGTGATAGAAGTTGTCATAAAAGGAAGCTATGACATAACACTTTCTCAGCAATAACCAATGCTCAGTTTCACTTCTGCCAGGGCCTGAATGCATAACAGCTTTAGCGTGAATATGGCCAAAACAGCTGGATTCTGGGGGTGGGGTAAAAGTTATTGCCCTTGATATCAAGGTAACATTTGACCAAAGTGTAGCATCAAGGAGCCTCGGTAAAACTGATGCATCGAGAATCGGAGAAAAACTCTCCAATATCTGTAGCCACTGGACCCAACACATAAATACTGTGGCTAAGAGAACAGGTAAGAGGTTGGGAGTTTTACAGCGAGTAACTCACTTCCTGACTCCCCAAAGCTTGTCCATCATCTTCAAGGTACAAGTCAGGAGTGTGATGGAATACTCCCTATTGGTTTGGATGAGTGCAGTTCATGTAAAACTGAAGAAGCTCAATACTATCTAACTATCTCCCAATCCTGACTTGCAACCCTATACAGTTCCTTCCTAGTAAGTGAATCACAATCATATCAGCATCGTTGGTGTTCGCTCACCACAAAGGATGCAGTATTTCAAGAAGACAGCTCACCATCAGCTTCTCAGGACACTGGGGATGGGCATTAAACAATGGCCTTGCCCTACAATATTCACACCCCATGAGTGAATAAAAACAAAAAAAATGGAAATATCCCCCATCTTCCTCTCTGAACTATACAGTTTAACTTTGAATTAACAGAGACAGTTTAAAACATAGTCATATTATAAAGTTTAGTAGTCCTAACACAGTCAAGGGAGGGACAGAATGGATCTTGACCATGAGGATGTCAAAGTCTGGTCAGTTTCACACAGTTGAAGGTCCTTTGATCACCCAATATGGGGTTGTAACTCAACATAGGATGAATGAATGACATAAAGGTACAGTGCACACATGCAATGCAGGCCTCCCATGTGAAAACATTCAATTTAAATAACATCCATGAAAGAACACAGAAACTAGACTACCAAAATTTACCTGTAAGTATCTTCCATCTCGAATAGAGTTGTAATACGTTCTCATATACTGTGCTGGAAATTGGCAATCCTGCAACTATGTAACCTAAGGTTTAATCACTAACAACATGAGAGAAAACCAAACAAAAGGTTTCCTGCTACTCTGAGAAGCTGTTTCACAGATTTTAGATATTACTAGTCATAAGATCAGACCCTGGTCAAGGTTCCTCGATTTGTTTACGGTTCCTGGCAGGATGCCCTCAAATTGTTAGGCTCCCAGGTAAGGAGAGATGAACTAGTTCTCGACGTTAATTCACCTAGTACCCTCAGTTGGTTGGATTAAGGTGAATTTAGAAAGGATCCCTTCCCTTGTGGATATTTTCTTCCTCAGACCCAAACAAAGTTATTTTTAAAAATGCGGGGTTTTTTAAATTAACAGAAGAGTGACTTTATTTAACAAAATACAGGAAGAACTGGTAACACAACACAGATTACAATGAAGAGGTGAGTTCAAGGGATTATAAAAATGTATGGATCAGTCTCTGAGTTGGTGATGAGAAGCAGATAGTTGAACATTGTGATCATTGTGGTGGAGGTTACCAGTCAAATTGATGTCAGTAATTATAAACAGCCAATTCTTGAGTTTATTGGTTTTTTGAAGTTCTTTTGTCCTAATTCCATGTTTTGTCAAATGGTTTGCAGCTTTTGAGTGATGACTGGTCTTTCTTTTGCCTCCTGCTAGCAAGGTGACTTCTAACACTCAGTGTTAGAGACAATTGTTATCTACAACGCAGGGGTAACTAGTGAATATTTCTTCAACCGTGACCTTCACAACACACTCATGTTCAAACCCAGGCCGGCACACACAACAGCATTCAGTCCCACAAGTCCACTCCAGCAGAGTTGAAACTGGCTTTTCAAACCCCATCCTTGTGTATTCTTCAAAGGGAAAAAACACAAAAGGTGGCTTCAGTTTGGAACATAAACTGTAACGGGTGGCTTGCTGTTGGGCATATGGTTATCAGCCCTGCTTTATTTTTGTAGCTAGAAAAGATCACAGTCCAGTCTGTTTGACATTTCTTTCACACCTTTAGGTATTACATTCCATTGGCCCCATACAGATACTTTACATTTGCAGTTATTTTGTCTCTTCATCAGTCCACTTTTTGAAAAAGAAACACATCTTGCTAAACATGCCCATAGTATTTCAGTATTCCGCCCTGTCATTGTAACATTACATTTGGGAATTATTTACCGCAGGGTGACCCACACCAGATTGCCCCAAAAGACAGGCTGACATGGAAGATCTTCTCCCCTAGACCCGACTCCTGAAGTGCCATGGGAAGCAGAGGCATTGAAATCAGAGACTTAAAATGAAACACGCACTCATTGGAAAAATAAGATCACTTTGCACTTGAGTGTACATAAGCAGAACTTAGATAACTACACGAGAGATTACTTTGAACAAAAGGATGAGGCTTGTATGGAGTGTAAATACCTGCAAAGATCCTTGTGGTCAAATGGCCTGTCAAGTTCAATGCAACTTTAAAGGTTTCACAAGAAATGCTGTGACATTACTCAGTAAGTTGCAGTTAAAAAATAATGTGGTCTCATCCATTGCCATCTCAAATCAGCCCAATATTAGTGTTAGCAACTGAGCTATTTCACCCCAATTTTATTCAGTCGAGAAAATGCAGCAATTTTTCTGTTGTCATCACTGCTTTGTGAGGAAAACCATCCTTCTGAAAGGATAAGTGCAGTTTCTTTGTGTAGGATTTCCACAGCACTTTACAGCCGATTAAGCCTGTTTGAAGTGTAGTCACTGTCGCAATGTTGGAAATGCAGCAATCAGTTTTAGCACTGTCACTCTCTGCTACCAGGAGGATTGGTTAGATCAGTTGGCTGGATGGTTGGTTTATTATACAACATGGCACCCACAATTTGGGTTCAATTCTTTGATTTATTATTGTCACATGTGTTGAGGTTCAGTGAAAAGTTTTGTTTTGTGTGCTAAACAGACAAACCTTACATAAATACATCAGGGTAATAGAACAGAATATAATGTTTCAGCTACAGAGAAGATGCAGAGGAAGATCAATTTTAACATATTAGAGCTCTGTTCAAGTCTGATAACAGCAGGGCAGAAGCTGTCCTTGAATCTGTTGGCATGTGTTTTCAAACCTTTGTATCTTTTGCCTCATGGAAAAGAGTATAACCTGGGTGGGAGGGTCTATGTTGGCTGCTTTCCCTGAGGCAGCGGTATGCATAGACGGAGTTAATGGATGGAAGGCTGGTTTGCGTGATAGGCTGGGCTGTGTTCACAACTCTCTGTAATTTCTTGTGGTCTTGGGCAGAGCACGTGCCATACCAAGCTACGATGGATCCAGATAGGATGCTTTCTATGGTGCATCTGTAGGAAGTAATAAGAGTCATTGTGGACGTGCCGAATTTCCTTATCTTTCTCAGGAAGTAGAGGCTTTGGTGTGCTTTCTTGACTGTAGGGTCGATGTGGATAGACCATGGCAGGGTTATTGGTGATATTTACTCCTAGAAAGTTGAAACTCTCAACCATCCCCACTTCAGCACCATTGATGCAGACAGGGGCATACTGTCTTGAAGTCAATGACCTTTACACCTTGCCTCTAAGCACTCAATCTCTTTCCTGCACTCTGTCTTGTTGTTGTTTAAGATCCAACCCACTGCAGTGGTGTCATCAGCAAACATACAGCAGAATTTGGCCACACAGTTATGAGTGTATAAGGGGTATAGTGAGGGGTTGAGTAAGCAGCCTTGCAGGGCAATGGTGTTGAGGATTATCATGTTGTCACCTATCCTTAATGTTTGCAGTCTGTGGGTCAGGAAGTCAAGGATCCAGTTGCAGAGTGGGGAGCACAGTCCTGGGTCTCGGAGTTTGGGGATGAGTTTTGTTGAAATTACGGTGAAGACAGTAGAGCTAAAGTCAATGAATAGGAGCATGACGTAGGTGTCCTTGTTATCCAGATGTTCCAGGGATGAGTGTAGGGCCAGGAGATGGTAACTGCCGTGGACCCATTGTGACAATAGGCAGATCAAGGCAGTCTGAGAGGCTGGAGTTGACGTGAGCCATGACTAACCTCTCAAAGCACTTCACAATGATGGATGTCAGAGCCACAGGGCAGTAGTCTTTAAGGTACACTGACTGCTTTTCTTCTTTGGCACTGGGATAATAGCGGTCTTCTTGAAGCAGCTGGGAATCTCAGATCGTAGTAAGGAGAAGTTAAAGATGTCTGTCAATGCTCCTGCTAGCTGGTCCGCGCTGGAACTCAGAGCATGGGAGGGGACTACATCCGGGCCGGTCACTTTCCGTGGGCTCACCCTGAAGAAGGCTGATCTGATGGGTACGGCGGTGAATGTGGGTACAGGCACATCCGAGGCTGTCAGTGCAGGTGTTATCATTTCGCTGCCTTCCTATTCAAGACGGGTATAGAATGCACTGAGCTCATCAGGGAAGGAAGCATCGTTGCCAGTGATTCTACTTGACTTCATTTTACAGCCCGTTATATCGTGTAAGTCTTGCCATGACTGACATGTGTTCGTCTTGGCTGGTTTGACATTGTCCCTTGGCATCCCCAATGGCTTTGCAAAGGAATTTCCTGTATAGATCAGGGTCACCTGACTTGAATACCTCAGGCTTAGTCTTCAGTAGCGAGTGGCTCTCCCACTTCATCCATGGTTTCTGGTTGGGAGACAGTCTGATTAACTTCTGCCTGCACCAGCTGACTTTACTGTGAAGGACTCTGTCTCTCAACCTTCCCCAAGCTGTGGTGCCCCTCAGGTTAACCCACCGCCAGCCCTGTTGGTCTGGTAAGACAGTCAACAGTTTATAAGTTTTTTTTTAACTCCACCATCAGAAACAAGGGGCCCTGCTTTTAAGTAGTGACCAAGAGATTGGAGAGAATTCTCATTCTCAGTTGTTCCAGTGCCCTCTGAGAGCTGGGAAACTCATCCAGAAGATAGCACCTCCAACAGGCACCTGCTTAGTACTGCACTGAAGCATCACTCTAGATTTTCATCTCAATCAGGCCTTGAACCAGCAATCTTCATAGAATCCCTACAGCATGGAAGCAGACCATTCAGCCCATCGAGTCCACAACAACCCTCTGAAGAGCCACCCAGACCCACCCATCCCTGTAACCCTACATTTCCCATGGCCAATCCACCTAACCTGCACATCTTTGGACTGTGGAAGGAAACCAGAGCACCCAGACGAAACTTACACAGACGCGGGGAGAACGTGCAAACTCCACACAGACAGTCGCCCAAAGGTGGGGTCGAACCAAGGTCCCTGGCGCTGTGAGACAGCAGTGCTGAGCCATTGTGCCACCACTCCTTTTGGGCACAGGATCAGGTAAAGATACCCACTGCGGTATGGCTAATGCAAGATTACAGATCAGCACACAAAACTGATTACACTCAATACTAAGGATATAGTTTCCATCTGTTGTAACTCTGGGATAATGTAGCAATTTAAGGGTTGGGATGACAAAACATTCAGGATCAAAAGCCATGTTTGACAAACTAAGAGTAGCTCCCAATAAGTAAACGCTAGGTATAGATAGTGACTTTGCTTTGTCAATTGACTCACTAATTACTAGCTCAGGGATTAATTATTAATCATATTTCTGATTTTCTTTCTAATGTCCCTCTCTCCTCAGCTACATGATCTGCTCCTGCCGGCCTACAGCTCGAAGGTGGATCGATACCTCAATTCATGAGGTACTCTTCAACAGCGGTAGCTGCCAGGCTGTGTGAGCCACAACTTCAAAAATGAGGACTGCTTCTGTGAACCGCATACCTCTCTCATTCGTGCAATTTCACTGAGGCATCCAGAGACATTGCAGCTTCATAACTGCTAGCAAAACCACCCAAAGATAAAGTGACTCCATGACTACAAAGTGCTCTAATAGTCATAACATCCCTCAGTTGTGCACTGACCGGAAAAAATGGAAAAATCCAAGTTCCCAGGCAGTGTTTTAGAGAGTTGCATGGCCCTGTTCCAAGAACGTGCTTGTTTAATTCAGCCTTCATGTAATATGCTTGTGTATTTCCCCTTATTCTAAGGTGGCATCGCTGGCAATATAGGCATTTATTGCCCCTTCCTAGTTGCTCTAAACCAATTTGTTCCCAAAGCCATTTCAGAGTCAGCTACGTTGCTACAGGTCTTTTTTTTAAACACATTCATGGGATGAGGCATCATTGGCTAGGCCAGCATTTATTCCTCATCCCTAATTGCCCAAAGCGCAGTTAAGAATCAACCACATTGTTGTGGGTCTGGAGTCACATGTAGGCCAGACTGGGTAAAAATGGCGGTTTCCCTCCCTAAAGGGCATTAGTGAACCAGATGGGTTTTTCCTGACAACAGTCACATTAGACTCTTAATTTCAGATTCTTTAACAAATTCAAATTCCATCATCTGCCGTGACAGGATTCAAACCCTGGTGTCCAGAACATTTACCTGGGTCTCTGGATTAACAGTCCAGCAGTAATACCACTAAGTCATCACCTGCCCTCTGTCTGGAGTCATATGGAGGCCTGGCCTGATAAGGATGGCAGATTTCCATCCATCAAGGGCATTAGTGAACCAGATGGGGTTTTACAACAATCAACAGTGGGCACCATTAGACTGGCTTTTATAATTCTAGATTTGATTGAACTCAATTCCCCGCACTCGAAAAGGAGACATTCTCCAGGAATGCTAGGGATTGGAAATAGTAAAGAACAAGGGAGGGAATATGTCTAAAAAACTGGGAGCTAAAGAAATCTCAGTGACAGTCACTTAAAGGGATGGAAGTAAAATAAACGGGAAACATCAGGAGTTGTCCTCTCCAATACTTCTTTCAAACTGATTTAAATGAATTCCACTAGGCATTACCAACTACAAACAAACAGTGCCCCAGTTGATGTCTAACTTGCCCTTCCACAGTTTGGCTCAAAGCATCTATCACCGCTGAGGCATTAGGGAGCCATGTGGTACATTTCCATGTAGCTGGCTCTGGCCCATCGCTATTCATAGGCACAAACTCTTCAGGTGGTAACTTTCTGGAAGAAACTGTCCCTGACAATTTGGCAATAACAGGAACGACGCAGCAACTCTGCCAAAATCTCAAAACTGTAAAGACAGATTAATGTGCACAACATTCAATTTGCAATTTCTTTTTTAAAACTTCCAGCGTCTCCCCCACCCAGATTGATTGACATCGTCAGTGTAAACACTGGATGACTAATGGTTTCTGAGAGGGTTGCAAAATGTCTTTATGTTCAAACAGCAGTTTCAAATGCGCCCTAAATCCCAACACATAATCCCTGTAGCTTCATGTTCTGTTGCTGGCTGTTCAGATCGTCAGTGCATACTCTACTGCTTTTGTGTTTGGATAAGGATGGTCAAGGAGAGCCGGTTAGCTCAGTTGGCTAGCGGGTGGCTCTGAATAATGCCTACAGCATGAGTTCGCTTCCTCTTCTAACTGGGAGCTGCCTGCTCACCCTGACCTTGAAAGTAGAAGACACTGACTAAACTTGCCAAAGAAAATGGCTTAGGAAGAGGTGTCAGAATACAGTGCAATGATGTTTTCTTAGAGCAGGGAAGGCTGAAGCGGGTGGATATGAGGTGTATAAGATAATGAGGGGTATTGACAGAGTGAGTAGGGAGCAGCTGTTCCCCTTGGTTGAGGGGAGTCAATCACATGGGGGCATAGTTTTAGGGTAAGGGGCAGGAGATTCAGCCGGGATTTGAGGAAAAATGTTTTCACACAGCAGGTAGTGGGAAACTGGAGTGCACTGCCTGGGAAGGTAGCAGAGGCCACAAGCCTTGCAACCTTTAAAAATAAATTTGGATGAGCGCTTGAAATATCGTAACATTCAAGGATATGGGGCAAGTGCAGGAAACTGGAATGACCACGCATTTAGTGGTGGTTATTGGTGGCGTGGACTCAAGGGGCCTTTTGTAGCGCTTTAAGACTCAGTGAGCTGCCTTCAGGCAGAGTGCACAAATCAACGATAAGATTTGAAATCGGCTTATTGGAATTTTGGATTTTTAAAAAAAATTCAGATTTGATTATAGTAACATTATATTCATAAAATTATTCCCAAAAATCTTTTCCCTAGAATGAAAGCACACGTTTTATTTTATTTGTTTATGGAGGCCGAAATTTATTGTCCATCCCCTACTGCCTATTGAGTGGGTTGATAGACCGTGTCAGAGGGCAGTTAAGAGTCAACCACATTGCTGTGGGTCTGGAGTACAAGTGTAGGCCAGGCCGGGTAAGGACAGCAGATTCCCTAAAGCAGATTCGTGAACTGGGTGGGTTTCGATGACAATTGGCAATGGTTGCCATTAGGCGAGCTTTTAATTCCAGATTATTAACAAATTCATGGTTCACCATCTGCCATGCTGGAATCCAAACTCATGTCCTCAGAATAAAAACCTCAGGTCTGCATTACTAGCCCAGTGACATTATGACTGAGGCACCAGCTCCCTGAATTATACATCAAAAATGACATTATTTTTATTCAAATTCACTGTTTAATATCATGGTGGTGCATATTAAAGACAGGAGAGTAGTTGATTTGATTTCTGGGACATGGTAGGTGCTGCCTGAGAGTGTGGTGAGGCAGGTTCGATTGCATATGAAGACACTGGGTCTGTACTTGGAGTTTAGAAAGGATGAAGAGGAATCTCATTGAAAGTTACAGAATACTGAGAGGCCAGGATAGAGAGGATGTGGAGAAGACGTTTCCACTAGCAGGAGAGACTAGAAGCCAAAGGCACAGCCTCGGATTGAAGGAACAACACTTTAGGATTGAGATGAAAAGGAATTCAGCCAGAGGGTGGTGAATCTGTGGGACTCATTGCTGCAGAAGGCCATGGAGGCCAAGTCATTGAGTGTCTTTAAGACAGAGATAGATAGATAAGTTCCTGATCGGTAAGGGAATCAAGTGTTAGGGGGAGGATGCAGGAGAATGGGGTTGAGAAATATATCAACCATGATCACATGGCAGTAGCAAATTGATGGGCTGAACGGCCTAATTCTGCTCCTATGCCTTATGGCCCTATGGTCTTGTGAAGCTCTCAAAAGGATTTGGATTGCTATTTGAAAAGGGAGAATGTGCAGGTAGGGAACTGGCACTCTGTGAATTGCCAGTCTGGACACAATGGGCCGAATGGGCTTTGGAGCTGTAACAATTCTGTGACTCATTCACCACATGTCCAAACAGGGCAGCACCTATTCCCCATCACCAATCGTTCTTGACAAGTTGGCGATGAGCTGTCTTCTTGAACCTCTGCAGTCCATGTGGTGTGTGTACCCCCACAATGGTTTTGGGGATCAGCTTGCAGGATTTTGACCCAGCAACAGTGGGGGAACCACAATATACAGGGGATGGTGTTCCCATGTACCTGCTGCCCTTGTCCTTCCAGCTGGTAGAGGGTTTGGAAGGAGTTTAGTTGCAGTGCATCAATTGTAAATGTACACTCCTTGTTGCCATGTGAAACCTTTCTTCTCCCTAACCCTCTCCTGATTCAGGTTTAATCACAATGGCCACTAACCCAGTGATGACAATGCCAGCTGCATAACAATAGGCAGGGAGATGGGGTTCATGAAATCCTTACAGTGTGGAAGCAGACCACCTGGCCCATTGAGTTCACACCAACCATCCGAAGAGCATCCCATCCAGCCCTACCCCTCCTACCCTATTGCCTTGCATTCCCCCTGGCTAACCCACCTGGCCTACGCATTCCTGGATGCTTTGGGCAATTTAGCACAGCATTTAACCTGCACATCTTTGGACCGTGGGAGGAAACCAGAGCACCTGGAGGAAACCAATGCAGACACAGGGAGATTGAGCAAACTCCAGCTGGGATAGAACCCAGGTCCTTGGCACAGTGAGGCAGCAGTGCTAACCACGGAGCTGCCATGCCACTGTAGTGGTTGCAATGACAATATCACCAAAAGTGTGATGTTTTGAGGTTATGGTCTGGTAGATGGTGAAATTTGAATTCAGTAAAAGAAACCTGGAAAAAAGAGATAATCTTATGGTGACCAGTTAATAAAAGTCAATGTGGTAAAAGCCCATTTTGTTCACTAATGTCCTTGAGGGAAGGAAATCTGCCGACCTTACCTGGTCTGGTGAAGATTTGAAGTTGGAGGCACTTCTTGAGATCCAGAGAAAAGAGAAGAGTTAATGGAGACTTAAAGGGAAGAATATCCAGCAACTCTGAGGGGCATGGCCAGAGGTCATTTGGAGTTTGAAGGAGATTAGGAAAGTTGGCTAGTAATCAGAAAAGTCACAGAGGAACGTGGGTTCGCTGTGGAGGAGATCAGCAATGTCTCAGGATTGGGGGTGGAGAGGTGAGGTTGGGTTCATATGTTGGGTGGGGGTGGGGAGTGAAATGAGATTGGAAAGGTCTGGAGCCATCTGAGGTTTGAGGGTTTGGGGGAAGCAAATAACCTGGATCGAAACCAGGTCTCCTCAAGTCCGGGAACTGAGGGTTATACAGTCATAGAGATATACAGCACGGAAACAGATCCTTCTGTTCAACTCGTCCACACTGACCAGGTATTCTATGTAAATCTAGTCCTATTTGCCAGCATTTGGCCCATATCCCTCTAAACCTTTCCTATTCATATATCCATCCAGATGTCTTTTAAATGTTGTAATTGTACCAGCCTCCACCACTTCCTCTGGCAGCTCATTCCATACACGCACCATCCTCTGTGTGAAAAAGTTGCCCCTTAGGTCCTTTTAAATCTTCCCCTCCTACCTTAAATCTATGCCCCTCTAGTTTTGGATTCCCCTACCCTGGGGAAAAGACCTTGGCTATTCATCCTATCCATGCCCCTCATGATTTTATAAACTTCTATAAAGTTACCCCTCAGCCTCCGATGCTCCAGGGAAAACAGCCCCAGTCTATTCGGCCTCTCCCTATAGCTCAAACTGTGCCACCCTGAAATTCTGGCTCAGTTTGAGGCTGTGCCTGACACCTCAGCAGTCTCACTGCCTGTGTGTGTGTGTGTGTCTGTGTGTGTGTGTGTGTGTGTGTATGTGTGTGTCTGTGTGTGTGTGTGTGTGTGTGTGTGTGTGTGTGTACGCGCGTGTGCGCGTGTGGTTCCAGTTCCTCCCAGTGTACTTTGAAGATTTCTGATGTTTCATGCCTGACTTACCAAGTCACGCGTTCTTTCATTGTTGCAAAACCTCCAAACAACTTTGATTCGATTCACAATGAGCATATCACTGTTCTCATGGACGAGGGAAAGCAGTGTTGAGGGACAGGTTGCTCCCAGCAGATTACAACCATCATCATCTCACCATCTGTCTGTTTGAAATGCCTGACCTTACACGCCATTCTGGTTAGCTGACAATTATCACAAGATTATCACATTTTGAGACAAGTAACAGTTTATCCAGATCAAAATGCAAAGCTAGAATTATGTTCCTTTCATGATCTTTGCTTCAGAATATGCTAAAGTATATCCAGAGGCTGTGCAATGATGCAAGGATTTTATACAGTTACTTCTGCTGGTATAACATTGCTTTGAGGTACTTTCAGATTATGAATGAGTGCATCAGCAATACAAATGAGATAGAGAGAACAAAAAGCAGCTTTAAAAGTTAAAGTTATTTCATCCAGTTCAATGTTTATCTCCCATAATGCCTTGGTGGAAGCAACGTACAGATAGAATGGAATGAACTGATCCTTGGATTTATACAATTGCTGTCATGTGCTCCTATGCAGATGTAAACCAGAGTAGTCAGGTGACTGTTTTTTATAAATAAATACTATTCCCATGAACATTGCCTAGTGCTGTCCAACTATGCCAAGCCAATCTCCTCATCGAATGCACAACTTAACTGTCTGGATCATTTTCCTACTCTCTGATGTAACCACTGTGCCAATTATACAACCTGTAAGGAGAAGATAGACCAGAAATTGCAACGCTCTTCAGAAAAAAAAACCAGAAATGCACATGTGGAAACTTTGTCAAAGTTTGGCAAAGTGCAGCTTATTCTTCAGGGCTATCCTAGTATTGTACATAATCCTGTTCATACATTCATTTTACATCCAGCTCAGTCCAGGCAGTGGGAGGAAGATAATACTTTATTTACTCAATGATTAACTTCTTCAGATGTACTTTAGCTAAATTAGCTAAACAGAACAAACTCGCTTTTACTAAGTAGAGGACACAACAAGTGTGCCAACAGTCCACAGCAGAGTTGACTGAAACATAGCTACAAAAAAATGACGCAGTAACTCGATATATTAAGTGCAGTAGTGATGACACTATTCATAGCTGCCACACTATGCCACATACCCTGAGCCATGTACACATCTTTGAATCCAACTCTATTGCCCATGCCCTACACTCCATTCCTTCTAAGAGTCATTCACCTAATACCCTTGTTCCCACCAAAAGCCCCCGGTTTTCCAGTCCTCGTCGTATCGGCTTTCAAATGCTGCTCCTCAATTACAAATGTTTTCATAATCTCTCCCCCTAGATTTCTAAGATCTTCCATCCATTGACTCCACCTATAATTCTACTTGCTGACAAAAGGCAGCCAACATCAAAGACCCTTCCCACCCTGGTATAATCTCTTTCAACCTCTTCCATCAGGCAGAAGATGCAGAAGCTTAAACACACGTACCAATAGGCTCATGGACAGCTTCTTCCTCACTGTTATTAGAATGGGCCTCTCAAATTTAAAATCTAATGTTGATTTTTTTTTATACCTTCTTTGCAGCCATAACATGTATTCCTCGCTCTGTTTAATCACTCTATGATCTCTGTGTCTTTGTATGTTATGATCTACTTGTACTGCACGCAAAATAAAACTTTTCACTGTACTGAGATACGTGACAACAATAAATCAAATCAAATCAAATATTAGAATCTGATTCTGTTATTAAGATGCAACATGCCTTGGAGTTAAAGATAACTAGACAAACAAGTGTTGTGAGCTACAAAAACAAAGTTGCCGGAAAAGCTCAGCAGGGCTGGCAGCATCTGTGAAGGAAAAATCAGAGTTAACGTTTCAGGTCCGGTGACCCTTCCTCAGAACAGTTCTGAGGAAGGGTCACCAGACCCGAAACGTTAACTCTGTTTTCTCCTCCACAGATGCTGCCAGACCTGCTGACCTTTTCCAGCAACTTTGTTTTTGTTCCTGATTTACAGCATCCGCAGTTCTTTCGGTTTTTATTAAGTCTTGTGAGTTAATTAATTGATGGTATTAAAATGCATATTTTCCAAAAGAGCATTACATTTTCATCAAAAGAATAATATAATGTAACATAAAGATGAGTCAGCCAGAAGGCTAATGGGTTTCATGGCGAGTGCTCCATTTAATAAAATTCTGACCTGAATGTGCATACTTGGGCACTGTCTAAAAGCATGTAATTGCTACCAATTTTATTCGCTAACAAAGGATGTCAAATCAAAACGTACGGTTCAAGGTGTGATTACCCAACCCTGTGTCCGAACGCAAACCATATGACCATCGGAAGAATGAAATAACCATGTGGATCTGAGTTACATTCTTACCAAAGAGGAAACAAGATATGTTTACCTTGGCTGTTTTGCTGCTGTACAGAATCTATTGGAACAATAGGAACAGGAGTGGGCCATTCAGCCCCTCAAGCCTGTTCCACCACTCAATGAGACCATGGCTGATCTGTGGCCTAAATCTATATACCTGCCTTTGAGCCATATCCCTTATTACCTTTGCTTAACAGAAAAAAATCTATCTCAGATTTAAAATGAACAACTGATCCAGCATCCACGGCTGTTTCTGGAAGAGAGTTCTAAATTTCTACCATCCTTTGTGTGTAGAAGTGCTTCCTAACATCTCTCCTGAATGGGTCGGCCTTAATGTCTCCTCATTCTAGAATCTCCAACCAGTGAAAGTAGCTTATCTTTATCGACCCTGTCTTTTCCAGTTAATATCTTGAAGACTTCAATCAGATCACCCCTTAATCTGGATAAGGAACAGTCTTTTTGGAAATTGGAGACTGATGATTTGAATACAGATGAAGATTTGAGGAAATTATTAACTTAAAGATAAAATTTATCAAAAAGATGATTTATTGACTGTTTAAGAAACATAGTCTCTTATATAGTGAAGGTAGTAGAGTAGATTCGGTAGATTGTGTGCAACGCTGCAGAAGTTTTATTTAGACTGTGCCAGAGAGTTACATATGGATTGACTTCCATAGAGTGTGGAAACAGGCCATTCAGACCAACAAATCCACACCAATCCTCTGAGCAGCATTCCATCTAGACCCATCTCCCTATAAACCTGCATTTCCCATGGCTAACCCACCTAACTTAAATATCCTTGGACACTATAAGTAATTTAGCACGGCCAATCCATCTAACTTGCACATGTTTGGACTGTGGGAGGAAACCAGAGCACCCGGCAGAAACAGGGAGAATGTGCAAACTTCACACAGACAGTCACTCGAGGGTGGAATCGAACGCGGGGTCCCTGGTGCTGTGAGGCAGCCGTGCTAACCACTGAGCCACTGTGCCGACTTCTGGCTGTGCTGGGAACTGCATTTACAAACAAACACACACTGCTAGAATAAATGTCGGAGGTAAAAAGAAATACTTCTTGGAAAGAATTCCTTTCCAGCAGAGTTCATGGCACAAAAGTGAAAATTGACAATATGTCAGAAAATGGAGGACGGACCTGGGTACTTGTATCTAAAATGGCGCCATTAAAAAGCAACCATTGTAAAAACTTTTTCATTGTACTCCTGTACTTCTGTGCTGGAGTACATGTAACAATAAAGAATATTCAAATGTTCAAATTCAATGTTAATACACTGGTGAAAATGTCTAGATACAGGTTAAAGATGACAGTACAAAATGGAGATTACCCTGTGAATAGCAGGGCATGCTTGAGGGACCAAATAGCCTTCCTTCACTCCTGTTTCTTATGCTCCAGGATGCCCAGCTGCAAGGATCAAACTGCTACGATGGACAGTTTGTCTGATGATGGACAGGTTGGTTCTGATGGGATCAGAACAACTACAGTGTGAAATACCTGTCCAGCAAACAAAGCAGTGCATCTCAGTTGACACCAGTTGGATCCTGTCCCTCAGTGTCCCATTTTCCTATTCTGTATCCGTGACTGAAACTTCAGACTATCCCACCTGCAACTTAGGAATTTGCTTGCTAAAATTCCCAACGAAACCTCTTCACTGGACTTCTGTTCACCTCTGCAGATCACTCTACATTTTCTTTCTCTTTTGAAACGCACGTTGGGATGTTTTCCATTATTAGAGGCGCTAAACATGAGCAAGCTGCAGCTGCAACAATGCAAGGTTAATGTTACAAAAAAAGACACTCAATTTATTGTGTAGCTGTGAAAATGAAATTACTCGGAGGCAGTGAGAAGAAACCATTACCTCTGTAACTGGGCATCAATCGACATTTGCAATGGTTATTAGATTCATTACTTTGCTAAGATTTTAATATTGCCCATTAAATTAGTGCAGGAAATGTTATTCCTGTAATAAGGTGTTGAACAGATTTCATTCTGATAAACAGCAGTAATTTCCCACCATCTTGCAAAGCTGGTGGAAGGTAAACAAAGATCTCATTCACACAAACCCACCATGTTGAATAATATGGGAAAACACGCACCACAAAATGAAAATATGCAGCTGACTGCATTTGAGGGGAAGCCTAGTTCCCATTTAGCCAGAACTTCCTTGAAATTACTGTCAAGAAAATGTGCTTTTGTCAAGAGATAGCTGCAAAGACTGAGCATTTCATAGCTCAGTTAGTGTAAATGGCTGAGATCAATAATACAAGGGTCTTCTTCTTTGCTCATTTAAATAGAGAAAAATGAGCCTAGATTCAGTTGTAACAAAAACACAAGATGCTGGAAAAGCTCAGCGGGTCTGGCAGCATCTGTGAAGAAAAAAAATCAGAGTTAATGTTTCGGGTCCGGCGACCCTTCCTCAGAAATGGTCAAAACTCAGAACCCCAGTTCTGAGGAAGGGTCACCGGACCCGAAATGTTAACTCTGATTTTTTTGTTCACAGATGCTGCCAGACCTGCTGAGCTTTTCCAGCAACTTCTGTTTTTATTCCTGATTTACAGCATCCGCAGTTCTTTCGGTTTTTATTCAGATTCAGTTGTGTTTTGGAATGTACTGCTTGAAAGGGCTGTGATAGCTGATTCAGTATTGACTTTTATCATGGAATTCCTTAAAAGGAGGAAGTTACAGGATTATGAGAATAAAGATGCCACAGTCCCACTCTCTCGTTAGATGGATTTTAACCTGATGGTCACCACAGCTCAGAAAAGGGGTGAGGTTGAGAAGGCTACACTGTCATGGTGACCTCTCCTGAGACAGGAATTGAACCCGTATGCATTGGTGTCACAAGCCAGCTGAGCGAACCAACTTCCCTTTATGGGAGCAACTGATCACTCACAGGCACAATGGGTGGAATGGGTTAATTCTGCTGTGCTTCATTCTGTGCTGAGGAGGTTTCTGCTAGGACATTGGCAGGATTTAGATGCTAGTAGGCAGATCACGTCCATTGCTTCAAAGTCAGCTCATTAAGGTAACTCCAGTTGTAAACTTAGATGGGTCTAGAAAGCAAAACTGTTAGGACCATAGACGTCTCCCACCCCAATGCCTGGGGTTAGAATTGATCCTCTCAACTGCCCCCGCTCCTCCCTCCCACCCTCGCCCCCAGCTATCTGATACAGTAGGAAAGCTAAACCAGGTAAAGCAAGGCATCAGTTCTAAAGCTTTACAGTGTCTGAACTGGTCAAATTCCTTTCTTTTTGATACATGGTATTCCACCGGCACTTTCAGAATTGAATAGCACAACACTGTTCATTTAACTGCAAAAAGCTACAAATTCAGTGACGAATAACGACAGTAACTTGTGTTTATGTAGTGCCTTTGACATCATAAAATCCAAGATTCTTCACAAAACCATTAATGTGACTCGAGGTGAGTCAGAAATCCTCGCAGCATTTAAAAATATTTAGATGTGCACTTGCAATGTCAAGGCATGCAAGGTCATGGTGTTGGGAAATGCCATGGACTTGATGGGCTGAATGGCCTTTTTCTGTGCTGTAGGCCTCTATGATTCCGTGTCACTTAGGGAAGTGAGTAGCTTTATGAAGTTTGTGTGCTAGCTACATTGTGATTAATAGGTACTAATTAATTTCTTTTTTAAGAATCCCTTCAGTGTGGAAAGAGGCCCTTTGGCCCAACAAGTCCACATTGACCCTTGGAGCATCCCACCCAGACCCATGCCCTTATAACCCACCTAAGCTACACATCCCTGAACACTATGGGGCAATTTAGCATGACCAATCCACCTTGCCTGCACATCTTTGGACTGTGGGAGGAAACCAGAGCACCTGGAGGAAACCCACGCAGACACAGGGAGAATGTGCAAACTCCACACAGACAGTCGCCCAAGGGTGGAATTGAACCTGGATCCCTGGTGCTGTGAGGCAGCCGTGCTAACCACTGAGCCACCATGCCACCCCCGAATCTTACATAGAACGTAGAACAGTACAGCATAGTACAGGCCCTTCGGCCCACGATGTTGTGCTGACCTAATATCCTACTAAGATCAAACTACCCTGCATACCCTACATTTTACAATCCTCCATGTGCCTATCCAAAAGTCGCTTAAAAGTCTCTATCTTTATGATTGCGCAGCTTTTTGGAGCAATTAAATACATATTTTCCATTGTATGTGCTTTTCTTTCTACTTGGATGTTCTTAAATTTAAAGAAGAAAAATGCCCTAAGTTAAAATTTGTTTCTGAAATAACTCCACAGAGACTGGTATCCCAACACCAAGCAGCCTTTATTCACATATGCATAGTACTTGACACTGACCATCAAGATCAGAGCTGGCTCCTAGATTGAGCAGAACCCCTTGACTGTCCTCTTTCTATCTGTCAGCCAGGGCTCCCTGATTAGACCAGATTAACTTCTCCAATCAGGAACTCATTTTCTATGACGTCCACATCCACCTCGCTGACCTCATTACAATCACTACAGCTTCCAAACAATAATGACATTTGTCTTCAAATCCCTTTCAAAAACAGAGAGTTGAGATTATATCTGAGTTTAACTGGATTTCTCCTAAAGAGAAATATTGAGCAGTTATAATTTGAGAAACACAACAACAGGTGTCCCAACAGCATCATCTGTTGTTTAACAGAGCAACAGACAGTATTAAACAGTGGGAGAGCAAAGCCCCTGAACACCTATGTCAGCATGAGAGACAGAGAGAGAAAGAAGGAATGGCCCCAAGATTATGCAAAAGCAGGAGCAACTGGGTGTGAGAGAGTGTGTGAAGCAGGAGCAAACTGTGGAAAACAAAGTGAAAGAGGGATTCAGGGAGATGGCAGATTGAAGCAGTGCATCCTCGAGATTAGGCCTCATTCAGACAGCATCAGGGAGAGAGACAGAGAATCATGGGATGGTTAAAGCAAAGTAGGAGGCCATTCAATCCTTCATGAACATGCTAGCTCTTTGTCAGAATGAAATGACTGCACAGAGGCCCACCTCCCTTCAGCAAATCACCCATTATTTATTTGTGCACAGTACACTTGTTGTGACCAACCAGTTCAGAGTCAGTCCTCAACTGAGGAGACTCTAATCTCCTTGTTATGTTGGTCAGCCAAGGCTTTCCTTATTGGCCCAGATTAACAACCCCAATCAAAAAAAAAAATCCTCTTAGTTAATGAGGTCCACCTGGTTCCAGTCACTACACAGAGCTACCCAGCTAATTCCCTTCCCTTTCCTCTTTAGACCTGCATCATTGGGAGGAGTGGTACAGCATTAGAAGAGCTGGTTGCATAGTAGCAATGGCCACCATTCTAGACCAGCTGACTAATGTTCTGGGGTGAAACCTACGAGGGAAGACGGTGAAATTTTGATTGCAATAAATGTCTGGAATTAAAATCTAGCCTCATGGCAACCATGTAGTCACCATCGATTGTCATAAAAACTCATCTGGCTCATGAATATGCTTGAGGGAAGGAAATCTGCCATTCTTACCCAGTCTGGCCTACATGTGACTCCAGCCCCACTGCAATGTCGTTGATTCTTAACTGTCCTCTGAAATGGCTAAACAAGCCACTCAGTTCAAGAACAATTTGGAATAGGCAATAGATTCAGGCCCAGCCAGAAATGCCCACAATCTCATGAACGATTAAAAATAACTTTCTTTACCTCTTCTGATAATTTTCTCACCTTTGAAGTTGAGAAGCAAAATCAACAGAAGAGAAGGAACTGATTGGTGAGTAGAGATAACAAGGTGTAGAGCTGGATGAACACAGCAGGCCAAGCAGCATCAGAGGAGCAGGAAGGCTGACGTTTCAGGCCTAGACCCTTCTTCAGAAATGGTGAGTAGCTTCTTTTTGCTTCCCCAGATAAAATCGAGGGCAGGGCTTTGCTTTCCCTTTTTGCTCTAAGTTCAGATGTTGATCTAATAAATAGAAGCAGATTCACTCTCCTGTGCTGTTTCTCCCTCTTGTACAAATTAATGGGTAGAAAAATGAAAATAATGAGAACGTTTTAAAAATAGATGTAAATAATGAAGAGGAAGATATAGTAGAGGACACTGCTGTCTGATGTGCAGAATGTGCGAGTTTGTGGACAGTAAGACTGTGTTGAATGAACATTTCTGCAGTAAATGCCTGCACTTTAATCTCTCTGGTTCAGACTCATGGAGGTCCAGTGTGACTAATTTTTTCAATTAATCATTCACAGGATGTGGACATTTTTTTTTCTTTATTCATTCATGGGATAAGGGTATCACTGGCCAGGCAGCGTTTATTGCCCACTTATTGCCAAGAACTGTTAGGGAGTTGACCACATTTCTGTGGGTCTTAAGTCACATCCAGGCCAGGTAAAGACAGCAGTTTCGTGAACCTAGATGTGTTTTCTCTTGATAGTAGCCATTATTAGACTCTCAATTCCAGGTTTGTTATTAAATTCCTGTTTCCAACATCTGCCACGGCAGCATTTGAACCCTGGTCGCTGGGTCAAAATCCTGGAATTCCCTCGCAAATGGCATTGTAGGTCAACCCATAGCTGGTGAACTGCAGCGGTTCAAGAAGGCAGCTCACCACCACCTTCTCAAGGGGCAACTAGGGATGGACAATAAAATACTGGCCAGCCAGTGATGTGCATGTCCCAGTGGTGAATAAAAAATGTCCCCAGATCATTACATGGTTTTCTGGATTAATAGACAAGCAATAATACCATTGGACCATCACCTCCCTCAGATATACACCAACACCTCAGGGAGGGGAAACAGTGTCTGGACACATCTCATAAAGAGATGCAAGTTCAGAATGGTGTTGGTGTAAGCAAAGAACAGAAATCTCAATAGACTGATCCAATCCAACAGGTATACTATATGAACTAATTGTGAGGGTTATGGATAAAAACATTGGAAAGGACAGCCAGAATGCAAATCATGCTATATTGGTAAGGAAACAGCCCAGAGAAGGAGGAATATAACTTGTTAGTTGTAGGGAGTTCAATGGATGGCTCGCAATACAATAGGTAGCACCCTGCCTCCAAGCCAGAGGCCGTGAGTTCAAGTCCCATTCCAGGACTTGATGCCTAAGGAAGGTATATTGAGAACGCAGCCAAACAGGTTGAGTGTCACCCAGAAAATCCATCCACCAGACACCAATGGCAGATGTTAAGGACAGGGGAGATCCTGATCAAGCATCTGATGGAAACAACATTGAAGCCTCTACAGTTGTTATCCATTGCTCCAGACTGCATCAGGCACAAATAGAAGTGGGATCACGATCAGCCAAAGAAAATCCTGTCAATGTTTGATCATCATTCATCATCTTTTCTTAGTTTCTCATGCAACGTTTATTTGTTTAGAGAATGACTTGAAGAAACCACATTTTTATTCATGTTCTATTTTTGCCATAGTTACACTCTGGTTACATACAGGCCGCACAGGGTGGTCCTTGTAATGCTTCTATTGGGTTTGAAAATTGCCACAGCAATTTGGACTCGCTGAGTAAACCAATCACACACCTCTATAGGGCAGTCAATAATTCCATGAAAATTTCACTCCAGTATTGGACTAAAAAGGATTATATCATTGGGATAGGCCCCACTCAAGCTAGATTGGGACCAGGATCCCAATGGAAAGGTGAGACATCGCATATCAGCAGGGCTTTACGTTTGAAAACAGCAAGGAGGGCTCATGTGGAGAAGGATCATTAAAAATAATAGTCTGAAAACAATCTTTTAGCATAACAAGGAAAACTAAGCGTCTAACATAATTATATCAGAAGAGAGAGCAAGAGCCATGTGAACAAAACATTGGAGCTAGAGAACAGGTTAGCTCAAATTTAAATTCTTCATACAAACGCAGGCAGTATAAGAACCAAACTAAATTAGCCACTAGGTTCAAATTCAACTTTGAGGCTATGACATGGTAACTTATTCCTTATGTGCAGGCCAGTCAGTGCTGGAAACTAAATGTATTTTCTAAGGTCCAGAGGTAAGATAGGGGGATTGATAAAGGGAGAGCAGTAGCCTTATTGATTAAAGATGTAACCATTTCAACAGTAAGGGAGGATATAATGAGACTTGATTAGGGTGTAGACACTTAAAGGGTAGACACAGTCCTCTACGTGTTTTAAATGAGTGATCTCTCAATTTTAAATGTCCCCAGTTTCTAGAACATATCTCTAGATATTACAAGTATCAAGGTCTATAGGAGTTAGTGCAAGAAAATTACATTTATACAGGTCAACCATAGAGCATGCTTGAAGGGCCTACTCCTTCTATTTGGCATAGTCCATTTTGTGATTGCCCTATCCTTTTGCACCACGGCAACGGATGAATGGACACTGTGCAACAATCGCCGGACAGGAATGTTCCCTCCAAGTGGGGAACACTTCATCGGTCAAAGACATTCATCTTCCGATGTTTGAGTCAGCATCCTCCAAGGTGGCCTTCGAGATGCACAACAACGCAGAATCGCCGAGCAGAAACTGATAGCCGACTTCCATACCCATGAAGATGGCCACAACCATGATCTTGGGTTCATGTCACGCTACATGTGACCCCACCATACTGTTCTGTACCTGTAAAATCTTCCTTACTGTCCTGTTTTAACACCATCACCTTGATAACTTGCTATGATCACTTTATCTTAATTAGTTTGTACAGTTTTGGATTACTTGTTACTTTGGTTAGACCCTCGGCATGCGACTTTTATACCTATCATGTTATTCCAGCCATTTGGTTTGTCTCCAGCACCACCTTATTTTTAATTTTCTATAATTATCTCTCTGCCTCGTTTAATCTGATTATAGATCATCCCCTTCACTTACTATTCAAAATGTTGACATTTTACGCACACTGACTGACATTTTCGATCACCTGCAGAGACTTATTGTTCAAAACTCCACTTATACCATTTGTATAATCTTTTGATCTCTCTGCCCATTGATCTCTCTCCCTATAAATTCTGTGTCCATGTGGTTTTCTTCACTTCAGCTGACAAAGGGGCAGTGCTCCAAAAGCTTCTGATTTCAAACAAACCTGTTGGACTCTCACCTGGTGTTGTGTGACTTCTGAACCTGTTTATCAATGACATCCTTACATGTTTCCCCTGTCCAGTCCTGCTAAAATCTTATAGAGATCTTCCTTCTGTCTTTTAAACTGCAGTGAAATGATCAAATCTGCCAGTCCTGCCATCACAGGAATAAGTCATAGGGCAGAATCCCTACAGTGCGACGCAAGGTCATTTCACAAATTTTTCAAATGGATGAAACATTTTTCACCATTTTCTTCGTCAATCCCCTTAAGATTTTTATATTTAAGTTAGATTACTTGCCATTCTTTTAAAGTCTAGACAGGTACATGACTAGAAAAGATTTAAAGAGCTATGGGCTGAATGCAGGGAAATGGGACTAGTTTAGTTTGGGAAACCTGGTCAGCATGGACAAGTTGAACCGAAGGATCTGCTTCCATGCTGTATGACACAATGAGTCTACAACCTATTGAGTCTGAACTGACCCTCCTCACAGCATCCCACCCAGACCAACCCACCCCCACCCTATCCCTTTAACCCTGCATTTCCCTTGGTAACCCACCTAGCTTCCAAATCCCTGGACACAAAGGGCAATTTAACATGGCCAATCCACACAAACCTGCACATCTTTGGTCTGTGGGAGGAAACCAGAACACCTGGTGGAAACCCACACAGACATGGGGAGAACATGCAAACTCCACACAGCCCTTTGACCTTTTCCAAAACAAAACATTCGAGGTATCGCCACGATCCTTAAAACACAAGTCTACAAAGATGATTAAATATGAAGTATCTTTATAACACTTGAACCAAAATCAATACCAAATACATGTTTATTTATTGGTCAGTGATTTGAGTACAGGAGCTGGGATTTCATGTTGCAGCTGGACAGGACATTGGTTAGGCCACTATTGGAATACTGCATTCATTTCTGTTCTCCCTGCTATAAGAAGGATATTGTGAAACTTGAAAGAGTTCAGAAAAGACTTACAAGGATGTTGCCAGAGTTGGAGGGTTTGAGCTGTAGGGAGAGGCTGAAGAGACTGGGGTTATTTTTCCTGGAATTTTGGAGGCTGAGGGGTGACCTCATAGTGTTTTATAAAGCCATAAGGGGCATGGATAGGGTAAATAGACAAGGGCTTTTCCCCAGGGTAGGGGAGTCCAAAACTAGAGGGCATAGGTTTAAGGTGAGAGGGCAAAGATTTAAAAGGGATCTAAGGGGCATTGTTTTCATGCAGAGGGTGGTGTGTGTATGGAATGAGCTGCCAGAGAAAGTGGTGGAGGCTGGTACAATTACAACATTTAAAATGGTATCTGGATAGGTATATGAATAGGAAGGGTTTAGAGGATATGGGCCAAATGCTGGCCAATGGGACTAGATTAATTTAGGATATCTGGTCAGCATGGACAAGGTGCACCGAAGGGTCTGTTTCCGTGCTGTACATCTCAATGATTCTAAACTGTAGCCCAAGAGCAAGGTGTGTGCTAGCTGCAAGAGATCTATATATTCAACAGGTCTGCAACACAAAGTAATTCTCTAAAAGCCAACCCAAACGAGAACCTAGATGATTGTTAATAGCAAAGCTAAGCAAACAGAGGCACAGAGCCAGAGATTAATTTGTGTCTGGTTGATAAACCTTGTGCGTACCTTGTAATGTGTCCCAAATGATTCTTTGTGTGTGTGGGAGGAGTGGTGCATACTTTGCTTAATAAAAAACAAGTGTCTTTTCAAAGCAAGGGCACTTTTCTGATTGTTTCAGCTAAATAAAACAGCAATTACGTATCATGGAAAATTATCAGTGTTGGCAGAGAGCAGATGTGAGAATATGTTAGTCTGACAGCCATTTGACATTGCCACACTCTGAAAGGATTGGAAGGGCCTATCTGCAAACATTATCCCAGGCCCAGCAAACAATTAAGTAAACGTTGCATCAAAGGACAAGTTATGACAAAGAAAATAACAGCAGCTAGAAAAATTGCTGGCATTCTTTTCACTTAAAAATTTGTCACAATGACAGGCGTAATATTTTAATGGAATTATTGGGTATTATCCAAAGAAGTAAGATTTCATTTATTTTTCATAGATTAGATGATAAAGAAAACAAACAAAAGACCCCAACAGATGTACCCTAGCTCATGTGATGAGGGTACTCCAAAGGCAAATGGGTGATAAAGATGAGATAACAAG
>NC_063359.1:35150644-35197832 GCF_021869965.1 Rhincodon typus | reverse complement strand
CTGCTTGGCCTGCTGTGTTCATCCAGCTCTACACCTTGTTATCTCAGATTCTCCAGCATCTGCAGTTCCTACTATCTCTGGGTGATAAAGATATTTGGGAAATAACAACAGCATACATTTTTTTAGCACATTTAACATAATGAAGTATTATGGACCTTCACAGGAGCAACATAAAACAAAATACGACAACACGCCATGAGGGAGATATTGGGCCAGATATTCTGAAACCCTATTTCTGACCCAGACTGGACTAAAAATGATCCTCTTTTCTTTAGGGGAATTCCGCTGTGAGATTCCCAGACAAGGGCCTCCTGTTATGAACCTGTGCAGGAATTCATGGATGTGGCAATAGAAAGAGTGGCCATGCAGACCATGGGTCACCTTTTGCAACACCATGTTCTGACATTTAAGTGCCCAGCAGCACAGCCAGGCCCTTCAACAGATGCTGTGACAAAGTACATGTGGTGTTAGCGCTAAGTGGGTGAGGGGAACTAGTGTGTCAGGTGGGTGAGAAGGGGGGTACATAATGCTCTGGGTAGGTGAGCGGGGTTAGTGTGCCAGACAGATGAGGGGTTCGAATGCCAGGTTGGCAGAATGCCAGGTGGGTAGGATTGGTAGCATACCAAGAGGCTAGGGTGCCAGGTAAATGAATAGAAAGTCATAGAGTCATACAGCATGGAAATGGACCCTTTCGTCTAACCAGTCTATAATGACCATAATTCCAAACCAAACTAGTCCCACCTGCCTGTGCTTGGCCCATATCCTTTCAAACATTTCTTATTCATGAACTAATCCAAATATCTTTTAAACGGTGTAACTGTACCTGCATTCATCACTTCCTCTGGAAGTTCATTCCACACACGAACCACTCTCTGTGTAAAACAATTGCCCCTCATGGCTTTTGTAATCTTTCTCCCCTCATCTTAAAAATATGCCCCCTTGTCTTGAAATCCTCCATCCTAGGAAAAGGACACTTGCCATTCACCTTATCTATACCCTTCATGATTTAATAAACCTCCACAAGGTCACCCCTCAGCCTCCTACGCTCCAGTGAAAGAAATCCCAGTCTATTCAGCCCTTGTTTATAACACGAACCCTCCATTCCCAACAACATCCCAGTAAATCTCTTCTGAACCCTCTCCATCTTACTAATATCCTCCCTAAAACAGAGCGACCAGGACTGCACACAATACTCCAGAAGAGGCTTCACCAACATCCTGTACAACCTCAACATAACATCCCAACTCCTATACTCAAACGTCTGAGCAATGAAGGCAAGTGTGCTAAACACCTTCTTAATCAATCTGTCTATATGTGACACAAATTTCAAAGAATTATGTACCTGATCCCTTAGATCTCTCTGTCCTACAACACTACCCAGCGTTCTACAACACTACCCAGGGCTCTACCATTAATTTTTAAGTCCTGCCCTTGCTTGTTTTACCAAAATGCAATACCTCGCATTTATCCAAATTAAACTCCATCTGCCACTCCTCAGCCCATTGATGCAATTGATCAAGATTTCTTTGTAATCTTAGATAACATTCTTCATCATCCACTATACCACCAATTTTTGAGTCATCCACAAACTTACTAACCATGTCCTCTATTCTTATCTAAATCATTTACAAAAATGACAAAACAAAAGTGTGATAAAATAAGTTAGGGGAGTAATGAATGGGAAGGGTCTGACAGAGACTCAGGGATGGAGGCATTTGTTTTGGGGGGTTTGGGAATTGGGTTCCTGTGGTGAGTAGGGCCTGCTCGGGTCTGGGTGGTTCAGATTTTGGCCAGGTGGGAGAGATTTTGATGTACGTTGGGTACATAAGGGGGCAAGAGGTGGAAAGGGTTTGGGCCTATGAGGGAAAGGAGAGGGGAGGTTCTGAGATAGAACAAAAAGAACAAAGAAAATTACAACACAGGAACAGGCCCTTCGGCCCTCCAAGCCTGCGCCGATCCAGATCGTCTATCTAAACCTGTCACCTATTTTCCAAGGATCTGTACCCCTCTGCTCCCTGCCCATTCATGTTGGTACCATATCCCTCCACCGCTGCTCAGTCACAGCAGTGTGTACCATCTACAAGATACACTGCAGATGATTTGGGTCTGGAAGGAAGAAGGTCTGAGGGAGTCTGGGCGGGGGGAATGCAGAGGGAGGTGGTGGGTCAGAGGTAAGTGTCGGTTTGGGTCTGGGTGATGTCAGGTCCAAAAGGTGTGAGAGCTTGTCAGAGGCAGGAATCAGTTGGGAGTGAGAAGTATCAGAGCACGGGAAGCAGAAATCAGGCTGATGGTTGCGGGAGGGAAGTTATTGTGTGTTGTCCATTCTGTGGTAGAGTCAGACCGGTAGAAGGTGAGGTGTCAGTTCCAGGGAATGTCCAGGACAAAGCAGCCTACTTGATTGGTACCATATCCCTCCACCACCGCTCAGTAGCAGCAGTGTGTACTATTTAAGGTACACTGCAGAAATTCACCAAAGATCCTCGCACAGCACCTTCCAGACACACAACCACTTCCATCTAGAAGGACATGGGCAGCAGATACATGGGAACACCACCACCTTCAAGTTGCTCTCCAAGCCACTCACCATCCTGACTTGGAAACATATCACCGCTCCTTCACTGTCACTGTGTCAAAATCCTGGAATCCCCTCCCTAATGGCATTGTGGGTCTGCCTACCGCACATGGACTCCAAAATGTTCAAGGAAGCAGATCACCACCTTCTCAAGGGCAACTAGGGATGGGCAATAGATGCTGGCCCAGCCAGCGATGCCCATGTCCCATGAATGAATCAAAATGAAATAAGCATGAAAAGCATGTATCCATGGATGATGTAAATGATTAAAATGCTTTAATGTTATTACTAATCCTGTGCATAAAGGCATGTATAAAATTCCTTCTTTTCTAATTCTTCTGTTTAAAACAAAGAAAGAATTTGATTATATATGCCATGCTTTATAATCTCGGAATTGTCCTCCAAGCTACACACCATCCTGACTTGGAAGTAAATCACTACTCAGTCACTGTTGCTGGGTCAAAACTCCAGAAATGCCTCTCTAACAGCACAGCAGGGGTACTCAAGACCCTTGCCATAGACTACAGTGGCTCATGACCATCTTCTCCGAGGCAATTAGGGATGGGCAATAAATCTAGCAATAAATAAATCTAACACTCGCATCCCATAAGTGGAAAAAAAAATCAGGTGCTTTGCAATCAATGAAATTGAAGATCATTCACCTGAAAGGTTAATTCTCCATGGATGCCACTTGAGTTGCTGATTATATCTAGCAATTTCTGTTTTCATTTAAGATTGCCAGTGCCTGCAGTGTTCAACCATTGAATTAGTTATAAAGTGTGCTCACTTAGTCACCCTTGTTTTGCAGACACTAATAGCAGCTATTTCACTCATGCAAGTTCCCCAACACACACAGACACATACACACACACACACCTACAAACCAATGTTAAGTTATAAAATTGATCTCATCCAAAGCACCGCGGCCCTGTTTCTATTGAGAGACCCCTTAGATTCATAATTCTCATCTTTGTGCCCTAATCTCTCCCTGCTTTTGTTTTTTTTTCCCCTGGGCCTCTGTGATGTCCTGCAGACCTCCAAGAATTTTGCATTCCATCTAAGATGGCTGTTGAGCATCTTTTGCACCACCAGTGGTAACTACGCCAACAGATATCTGGGACTCAAGCCTTGAAATTTCTTCCAAAAATATCTCTAGCTCGTTTAAGACTCTCCTTAAAACGTAAAACTAAACCCCTTGACCAAAAGTTTGGTCAACTGTCTGAACACAGCGTCTCCGTAAATGGTTAATATTTTATCTAATATCCCTTCTGTAAAAAACAGAAGTTTAGATCAGAACTGAAGCTGCGTTGTACTTGTTGAATGGGAAAAATAAGTACAGGTCATAATCTAAGGCACCAACTTGCAGTTTTCAAAGAAAAGTTTCCTGCATCATGGAAATCTGATGCCTTAAAGCATTGATTTGTTCAAAAAAAAACTCTTAAAGTCCATAATGCCATCATAACAATACAGAAACTCCACAAGGAACAAATTTACTTTGTCACCTTGAAGAAATGGTTATTAATTAAACTGATGGATTGATGGAATCCATCCATCCACAAAACACTGGTAAAAGCCTTTGAATTTCATATATAAAAGATAAGACTCATGCTGTCATTGTAAAACTGTGGCCCTGGTCCAAATCCTCTCAAAAGCTGTGGACAGGATAATTAAATAAATAGACCTTCTCCATACCAACCCTCTCCCCCTGACCTACAGTCAAATGGCAAGGGATTTTCACACAGACACTCTCTCTTCATAATGACTATTTCCATGTTGTTTTTTCAGAAGTCCTGAACTAACTTTCCAGTAGAGCAATCAGGATCACTCACATGGGGGAGGGGATGACTTTGTGGCATTATCCATACGATATAGAAGCAGAATTAGGCTATTCAGCCCATCGGGTCTGCTCCACAATTTGATCATGGTTGATATGTTTCTTAATCCCATTCTCCTGCCTCCTCCCTGTAACCGTTGATCCCCTTACTAATCAACAACCTATCTATTTCTGTCTTAAATACACTCAATAACTTGGCCTCCATGGCCTTCTGCAGCAATGACTTCCACAGATTCACCACCCTCTGGCTGAAGAAATTCCTCCTCATCTCTGTTCTGAAGCGTCATCCATTCATTCTGAGGCTGTGCCCTTCGGTACTATACTCCCTTATTAGCAGAAACATCTTCTCCACATCCACTGTATCCAGGCCTCTCGGTATTTTTAAAGTTTCAATGAGGTCCCCCCCTTATCTTCCTTATTCCATTGAGTACAGACCCAGAGTCTAGGCCAGGATGTCAATAGACGATTAGTCAAGAGATTCAAGTATTGGTCTGAGGACTCAAGTTCAAACCAACAGTGGAATTTGAATTTAATTAAAACGTCTGAAATTAAGAGCCTATGATGAGCATAAAACCATGCCTAATTGTCAGGAAAAAACACTATCTGGTTCACTAATGGCTTTTAGGGAAGGAAATTGTCATCCTTATCTGGTGTGGCCTATATGTTCATTGAGACCAAACTTCAGGAACAAAAACAGAAGTTGCTGGAAAAGCCCAGCAGGTCTGGCAGCATCTGTGAAGGCAAAAACAGAGTTAACGTTTCTCGTCCGGTGACCCTTCTCAGACCAAACTTCAGTTTTGAAGAAAAGTCATGTCAGAGCTGAAACATTCACGCTGTTTCTCTCTCCACAGATGCTGCCAGACCTGCTGAATTTCTCCAGCAACTTGTGTTTTCATTTCAGATTTCCAGCATCTGCAGTACTTTGCTCTTGTATATGTTTGATGCCCACTGGCAGTGAACTGTACACAATGTGAGTCTACGTCCTTTGGCCAGGATGGAAGAAAAACTGTGGGAAAAATGTACAGGATGTTGGCGTTAAGTAAAAGTGGGAATAATAACAGGCATCTGAGTAGCTGAGCACCATGTCTTTGCACTGCCTTATTTCAGAGCATGTCTTTAAAACGTAGCTTTGGTGAAAGAACTATAAGCACTTCAGAGGCATGCCATTTCATTTCCAATCAACATGTTTCAATATTTTCAATTACGATGGAGCCTTACAATTATCCATAATAATGGAGCTACAGTTAATGGATTTAGTCAGACATGGCTTGCCCACCTTTTAAATTAGATTTATTCCTGTTATGTATTTCCTGTTTCTGTGTTTCTAACTTGAATTAACATCCATTCAAGTAATTTAGTGCATAAAGGGCACATATGCTTTTTCGCCAAAAGCCAATTACTCAATACTTCTTCAAGCCAAAGAAGAAAGATGTAAAAGATGTGAAAGATGTAAAACCCAACAGTGAAGATTTACAATCTGTGGGCACTTGGTTTCAGTCACAAAACATACACAAAGACAGAATGCCTTTTTCAACATGTTAATTTATAGCTATTTTGTATTGGCACATGATCATATCACAGACTCAACTTACACCTACTGTGAATTAAACAATGGAAAATTAAACTAGCTCTAGTACTGCGGAACAAAGACATGCTTTCCTGGAGATTTTCATCAGCACAGGTTAGGATAATTCACAAGAACACCCATTGAAGCAGAAAACCAACATCTATATGATAAGATAGGAGAGTGCTGATTGATTGGCAACATCCTTCTTTCTAAGTTGGCTGACTGCATGTGCGCACAGCTGTTCCAAGGTTTCACACACAGCGATTGGTATTGGCACACCGAATACGGCATTGACCATTGGTTCCGGAAGTCACATCCATTTGTGGACCTCAGAGGCCCATGCAGCCAGATAGAAAATCAGAGGGAAAGCTGGGAAGCAGGTAAGTCTTCTCTCCTACCCTTATTTTACGGTAACGTTTCCTCACTCTCAGTTTAACCTGTTCACTCTCTCTGTCCGTCCTTGAATACAGAATACTGATTCCAGCTCTGCAGTAATGTTCCCATTCTTCTCTTCTTTAACTTCTCAATAGCTTGTGCCCATTGTCCATTGATTAGATCATAAAATGTAGGAGCAGATATAGGCCATTCTGTCAATCAAGTCTGTTCCATCATTGAATGGAGTTGATGCGTAATCTGATAATTCTCAACACCACTTTCTTGCCTTTTCTCCATAACCCTTTATTTACTGGTTAACATCTGTCCATCTCAGCCTTGAATACACTTAATGACCCAGCCTCGATAGTCCTCTGTGGTAAAGAATTCCTCAGATTCACTGAGAGGAGAAATTTCACTCTAAATCTGTCTTAAATGGACAAGCCTTTATTCTGAGATTATCGTCTCCGATCCTAGACTCTCCCACAAGGGGAAATAACCTTTCCACATCTACCCTGTCAAGTCCCCTGAAAATCCTGTATTTTTCAATGAGGTCCCCTCTCATCTTTTCAAGTGAGTAAAAGCCCAACTTGCCTAACCTCTCCTCACCACAAAACCCCTCACAGTCACAATATCATGTACATCGTTATCATTCAATTCCCGTTACACAATACCTTCAGCAGCCAAACAGGGGAAACTAATGAAATCTCTCACATCCACAGGTCAAACCTTCCTCCAGTAGGCATTGACTGTTGGTTCTCTAACCTCAACCCATGAGACCTTATTTGCCCTAACACTACCACAATGTTAAATTCTTTTCAGCAATGACAAACAATGGTTGAAATGTCTGTCTCCATGAGGTTGAGAATGTGGCTAGAACATCGAGAGGTGAGGTATGCTTCGGACATTACAATGACCCCTGGTCCATTGGCTGGATGGATGATGTTGTATTTGAAGGTAAAACCACAAGTTTAATATTTGGATGACTATCTCCTAGAGAAGATCCAGGTGCATTATGTAGGATGAGTAGGACATAGAAAAACAGAAAATGGGAACAGCAGCAGGCCATTCAGTCCTTGAAGTCTGCTCTGCCATTCTATATTATCGTGGCTAATCATCCAGATGAGTCCCCTGTTCCTGCTTTCTCCCCCATACTCTTTGATCCATTTAGCCCTAAGAACGCAGAGCCTTGAGGGACATGTCCTTTCTCCACAAGCACATCCTGATTTTGCTTAAACCAAACAACGAACACTACTGCTCTTTGTTTTCCAAAACACTTGTGGTTGAGATTTATTTTTTCCTTTAAGGGTCCAGGCGTTTCCTAACATGAATTAGCATTGGTTTACGTTTAAAACCTGCCACAGTGACACAGACTACCAGTGTTAGCCTGTCCTTCCAATTTAACAGGAAGATATCAGTATGTTGAATTAGGCAGTAAAACACTTTCAGGGATTTATAAAGGGTTTTATTGTAACTCTATAGTTTAGTACAAACGCCAATTTCCACCTTTCCCTTCTGAATACAACTCCGCTTTCGCTCTCACCCCCCACCTCGCTCCTGTGAAAGATGACAGGATTTTTTGAAACATTAAATAAACCCACCAGCAAATTAGCAAAACACCCCATTAGCAAATTACAAACACTCCACCGAGGGCAGTGACACAACAAAAGAAAACCAATAAAGTACGGAAAACAGGGGAGGGGACTCAATCAAAATGGTGCTTTGGGGGGAAGAACGCATGCCAGCCCCTGCTGTGCCCACCTATCTCTGAAAGCCTCGAGGATACCAGGGTATGCTCTGTTCTCCCTCCTCAAACATACGTACAGATATAGCCACACAAGGTGAGTGCAGACCACAACCCCCTCCACATCCTGCTGCCTGGACCTGTTAATGTGTACGAGACCCCTGATCATAGAGTCATACAAATGTACAGCAGGAAACAGACCCTTTGGTCCAACTCATCCATGCTGACCAGATATCCTAAATTAATCTGATAATCTACCCCCAGGAGTATTACAACCAGGAACCCGGCTTTTCTATTTAAACCCAACACCAGTTAACAAATTAAAACAACAATTTACTAGCACGGTCCACTAGGGGCAGTGCAACAAGAATAAAGGCGATGGATGTTTAGGGAAGGAGAGAGTGCTCAATCGAAATGGAATTGTAGGCCGAGATAATGCACTCCTGCCCCGGTGGTGCCCACTTCTCTCCAGCTCCTGTGTTGGTGAAGACTGTAGACCAAGGAATGTGGATTCACAAAATAATCAGTTATGACTGTCAGCCTGGACCAGACAGTAAGAGTTGGAGCGATTCCTGATGGATGGAATATTGCAGTCTCAACCATCATGATCCATTGCTCCGGACTACAAAAGTCCCTAAAAGCACATGTTGCCAGAAAAATGTGGGCCCAATGAGTGAATTGTAACACACCACAGTCATCATTCCAAAATCCAACACATAAGCCATTTGGTTTCCTCTTGTCCTCTTTCTGACCTCGCCGATATCCTAAACTTTTCGCTTCACCTTTCTCACCAAAACAAACACATTCTGGTTTTGCACATAAGTAGATCTCCCTTCCATTTCAGAGGCCATTTAAAAATCAGCGACATTTTTAGAGCTAGGGAGTCACATGGAGGCTGGATGAGGGAGAGTGAGCCAATTTCCTTGCTTAAAGGACATTGGTGAACCAGATATGTTTTTATGATAATTAATGTTAGCTGCATGTTCACCATCACAAATTTGCTAATTTAACTTATTTCCAATAATTGTCATGTTGGGATATGAAGCTTTGTCTCTGGTACACAGCAATGTTTTCATTCATGTGTTGTGGATGTTGTTAGCTATGCCAGAACTTATTGCCCATCCTTGATTGCTCTTAAGAAGATGGTGGTGAGCTTCTTTCTGAACTGCTGCAGTCCTTGAGGTTAGGCACACCCTTAGTGCTGTAAGGGAGAGAGTTCCAGGATTTTGACCCAGTGACAGTGAGGTAATGGCAATATATTTCAAAGAAAGATGGTGTGTGACTTGGAGTGAACTTGCAAATGAACCTCCCACGTTCTGCTGTCCTTGTCCTTCTAAGTGATAGAGGTTTGGAAGTTGCTGTCTAAGGAGCCTTGATGAATCTCTACAAGGCATGTTTTAGAAGATACACACTGCTGCGACTTTGCATAGGTGCCAAAGTGAGTGAATGTTGCTGGTCATGGACGGGGTACTAATCAAGTTGGTTATTTTGTTCTGGATGGGTATTGAACTTTTTCAGGGTTGTTGGAGCTGCACTCATCCTGGCAATTGGAAAATTCCACCACATTCCTATCTTATAGATGGTGGATGGGTTTGGGGAGTCAGGAGGTGAGTTATCGCTGCAGTATTCCTTGCCTCTGATCTGTTCTAGTAGCCACTGTACCTATATGGGTGTTCAATTTCTGATCAATGATAATCCCAGATTGTCAGTATTGGGGGATTCAGTGGTGATAAGATCATTAAATGTCAGGAAGAAAACATCAGATTCTCTCTTGTTGGAGACAGTCATTGCCTGGCATTCGTCTGGCGCAATTGTTACTTGCCACTTATCAGCCCAACTCATAGTGGAACTCAAAGTGACCACCAGTGAGTAGGTTATTGATGAGTCCATTCACTCTGAGGCTGTGCCCTTGGGGCCCTATCTCTCCTACGAGAAGAAACATCTTCTTCATGCCCATTTGATCCAGGCCTCTCAGTATTTTGTACGTTTCAATTAGGTCCCTCCTCATTCTTCTAGACTCCATCAAGTACAGACCCAAAGTCTTCAACCACTCCTCATATAATAAGCCCTTCATTTCCATGATCATTTTTGTAAATCTCCTCTGGACTCGCTCCAAGGCCAAAACATCCTTTCTTAGATTCGTGGCTCAAAACTGCTCACCATATTCCTAATGTGATCTGAGCCTTACACAACCTCACCAGTGCAACTCTGCCCTTGTGTTCTAGCCCTCTGGAAGTAATAAGTGTTGAAGTTTACCATCCAGAGTACATTCTGCGTGACTATACCAGGCTTTTGCTTGACTAGTCTATGAGATAGGTCTCCCAATTTTCGGCACAAGCCCTCCCAGGTGACTATAAACAGGACTTTGCAGGGTCAAGAGAATTGGGTTTGCTGTTGTTATTTTTCGTGTCTAGGCCAATGAGAAATGGGCCATCAATTTCATACATTTCTTTAGACTTTATAGTGGATTGATACAACTTTGCTCGAGACACTTTAGAGGCGCTTAAAGTCCACCACATAACTGTGGGTCTGGAGTCAAATGATGGTAGGTGCTCATTTTTAAATTTAAATCTGAGATAGACAAATTTTTATTAAGCAAGGGTATCAAGGGATATGGGCCAAAGGTAGCTGTATGGAGTTAGGTTACAAATCAGCCATGATCTAACTGAATCGTGGAGCAGGCGTGAGGGGCTGAATGGCCTACTCTTATGCTCCTGCATGTAGGCCAAACTAAGTAAGGATGATAGATTTCCTTCTCTAAAGTTTATAACTGAACCAGATGGCTTCTTACAATAATTGACAATGATTTCACGGTTGCCATTCAAATAGCTTTCATTTCCAGATTTATCAATCTATTTCAAATTTACCAGCTGATATAGTGGGATTCGAACCCAGAGCCCTGGATTAATATCCAGCAATAGCACCATCTTTGCAATTAGGCAGGGGCAATAAATGCTGGCCTGGCCAGCCCCACCCACCATCTGTAAATCGATACAAAAACATTATTATTCAGAGGATAAGATTCAGACCACACTCCGGACACTGATAGTAAAAGTCTTGGCGTTTCCATCATGGAGTTCCAATCAGTGCACCTTCGTAGGATAAACACCACAGTCTCTGCATCTTCATATGTAACCTCTACTTATATCCCATTATTTATTAATAAGAGGTAGGTAACCGAATGCAAATGTGTTAGGCCAGAATCAGTGATATTGTCCCATGTGCTCCAGAGGTGTGTAATAACATCTCTGAACTTAATGACTAGAAAATACTACAAACATTTCTGAACCGATTGACTAGAAAATATTGAAATAACCATAAACAGTTTTGCTGTGAGCTTAACAAAGGCTTCTCACAAACACAATGCCAGTTGCCATTGACAATTTCCCACTTTCGAATTCACTGCTATCAGCTGTGCAGGGCAAGTTAGCTACTTTCCCACAAAGTGTAAATGCCTGAATCCACAGGGATCTGTTGCTCTCAGCTTCCGAGAGACAGCTTAGTCACAGCGTTGGAGCTCCAGAAGACACGCCTCTGCGCATGCAATTTCTGATCTCAGCTTTACTTAGCTCTCAGTCCATCAGCTGATGATATGAGGACCAGATTTCAGAATTTCTGGAAGAGATACAGAGGGAATGTACAGAAGAACCTTGACTTCATTGCCCATGAAAGCAGTAGAAACAAAGACAACCAAGGATGCCAAAAGATATGAACTGGAATGGTCCTATGACTCTAAGCTGACCAAAGAGACATTGCAGACATCACCCAGTGTAAGGCAACTTGTGAGCTGTTGCCTTTGGTAGCCACTGTTTCCTTCGTTTTGCAGGCACCATGCAATAAAAATGGGATAAAAGGTTAAATGATGAAAATTAAATTTAAAAGCATTTATTTTTCCAGATAAGAAGCAGAAAGAGCTAACAACTTGTGTAGTTTGAGAACATTGCTATGCGTGCCTGCTAATGGGATGCCAGCACAGTATTAAATGAACATGATGTAAAGCTGGGATGGTTATGGGGAAGAAGTACTCTCCCGCAACACACCCCACTTTCAATTTTTACAATAACCTGCTCAACTAACAAAAACAATATGAAGAAGTGGATGTCAAAAAACACACAAGACATTTGCTCTTGCTGTGCCAAACTATTGCAGCAATAAGTGGATGACAAGCTGCAATGACCACATGTGTAATGTGAATTAATCAGCAAAACAAGTCTTATCCTATTTTAAAATTCTACCAATGGCTTGTACCTGACTTCAAAAATAAGCCACCCTCCCTTGTAACTCGCTATTCAACAAGAAAATACATAAGCCAGCATTATCGCTGTCAACAACAGAGAGCCTGTTCAAATATCAATCATTGCTTACCATCAAATGAGTTAAATATATCTTATCCAGTGAATGTGCACATCAACCGATAGATCTTAAGCTGGCTTGCTCTGCCTCTTACCTGAATATGCAAATTCACCAGCTTGTTTTCTGAAGAAGCGTTACCATTGTCACCATCGAAACAGATTATAACTAGTTTGTATACTGGCTGCTGTATTGTAGTATAATAGTTCCTTGACAACAAAAAAAATGCAGTACCTTGCTCCATGGTCACTCCCTAAAGATCCCATCCTCCGAGCTGCTTTAGGATAACTGTTTACATTTGCATCCTTGGTGTTCTGTTTGGTTGCATTCAACACAGCCTCCGGCTCTGAAGAGGATGGTTTCAGCTTTGTTCCTGCCATAATTCTGGCTGCATCAGACTTCTCTCAATTAATTCACACACTGAAACCCACAGCAGTTACTCCTCTGCAGGCAGCTACCACCTGGTCTTAAATTCATACATCTCTCCCTGCACTTGGAAGTGGACTGGTCCTAACCACCAGATCTTAATTCTGTCTTCACGGTGCAAAAATTAAAAATAAAGAGACATGCAAAATCTTACAGCTGCATTGATTTTTGCCAGAAGCGTTCAGCAACAGGGGTGGACGAGAGTGGTTGTCACAAGCAGACTCTATAACGGTGCCTGAAATGCTGCATCAAATGATGTACAGCTGCTTTCAGAGCTCAGCTAGTTTCTCTTATCAACCATGTGGCAGTTTTGAGTCTAGGTGTAAAATATTATTTTATTGTGAGAGTTAAAGTGAAAATTACAGAAGGAAATGTATGTGGTTAGGGGCTTCCTTTTCGTCATCTCTTCCTCATGGTTGCAAATGTTCAAGATGCTGACCATTACAACCGTTATAATTCTTAGAACTTCCGCTGTCAGTGTCCAACTCCAGTGTAAGACTGAAGGCAAGACTGGTATTTTTAGGAAACAGTTCACAGCTTCAGGATGTCACAAAGCACTTTACAAATGAATAAATACCTCCAACATTGTAAAACAGAACACATAATAACTAATGTGGTTAGCAAGGTTGGTTAGATGGCAGGCTTGCAGTAGTATGATACCAACAGCATAGGTTCTAATCTTGCATCCGCTGAGGTTACTGCGCAGGTCCTGTCTTTTCAACATCACTCTTTGCCTGAGGTGTGGTGCCCTCAGGTTAAACTCACCACCAAGTTGTGCTCACTCTCTAATGTGGAAGCAGGACTGTGGTGACTTCACCTCTTACTTAAATATTGGCCAGGAGAAAACTCATCATGCTCTTTTCAGAGCTAGGCTCCACAGTTTATTTTGTTGTACTGTCCTTACAGAAAGATGTTAATGGGTTGGAAGCAGTTCAGAGAGGGTTTACTAGACTAATACCTGGCATGAGAGAAATCTCTTACAACGAAAGGCCTGTCAGGCTAGGCCTGTATCCTTTGGAGTGTAGAACAGTCCGAGGTGACTTAATTGAAAATGTAACATCCTGAGGAGATTTGACCTGTTGGATGTGAAGAGGATGTTTTCTCTTGTGGAAAAATCTAGAATTAGAGTCATAGTTTAAAAATAAGGAGTCAACCTTTTGTTTTAACTTGTGGGGCGTGGATATTGCTGACTTGCACATCCCTAGTTGCCCTTGAGAAGGTGATGGTGAGCTGGTTCCTTGGACCACCTGCTGTGGGTTGGCCCACAATGCTATTAAGGAGGGGATTCCATGGTTTTGACCAAGTGACGCTGAAGAAAAGATGATATATTTCCAAGTCAGGATGGTGAGTGGCTTGGAGGGGAACTTGCAGGTGGTGGTGTTCCCATGTATCTGCTGCCCTTGACCTTCTAGATGGATGACAGTGATGAGGAATCGTTTAATTCTCCAGAAGGTTGTGAGCTTTCGGAATTCCCTTCTTCAATGCAGAATCTTTAAATATTTCTAAGGCAGAGGTAAATAAATTCTTGATGACCGAAGGGATGAAAGATTATTGGGGATATTCAGGGATGTAGAATCAAGGTTAGCCCTGATGTTATTGAATGGCAGAGCGAGCCCAAAGGGCTGAGTGGCCTACTGTTGTTCCTTGTTTGCATGTTGTTCTGGGAGGACACAGGGGGGTCTCAGTTTGATATGTAATCTTAAAAGTGGCACATCTCCAGAGCAGCACTCCCCCAGTACGGGACAGGAGGGTGAGCTTAGATTTTGTATTTGATTCAATAAAGCCAGACTTGAACTCCGCAACCTTCTGACTCTGAAGTTAGTTCTGAATGTTGGCTAAGAACACTGCTGAAAGGATCCCTCTCCAGACGCAGTACTCAAGCTGGGAAATCCAAACAATTGGAATAAAGGCCAGCACTAAATTATATGAGATTTGGAAAAAATATGCATTGTGTATCCTTTATCGAGACCCTACACACAGCAATAGAAATTGTAGTTCATCTTTTATAAAACTTTATACTTAGGATGAAATCAGTAACTCAAAATCCATGATCTAACTCAATCTTCTGCTCACTAGTTTGACTTAAAACAGATGATTCATTGGCAGAACATGTTTAACAACAATGTGAACTTATGTAGCACCTTTCACACAGTAAAATGTGATACCATGCTTCACAGGTGATAGCTGTTGGGTATCTGATCAATAGCTTGATCAAAGAGGTCATTTTCAAGCAGTCTCTTAAAAAAGAGGACAGAGGGAGGGACATAAATGAAGAGGTCTGGCAGGAATTTCGGAGGTTAGGGATCAGGCAGCTGAGGGCATGGCCACCAACGGTGGAACAACTAAAATCCAGGATGCATGAGAGGCCAGAATTGTAGGGGTGCAGAGATCCAAGAGTTGTGAGACTGGAAGAGATGGAATAGTTAGGGAGGGGTGAGGCTATGAAGGGATATTAAAACAAGGATGTGAATCTTTTGTAAAGCTTTTGGGGAGGCGATGGCCAGTGGTATTATTGCTGGACTGTTAATCCTGAGAGATAAATAATGTTCTGGGGACCCAGGTTCAAATCCCGCCATGGCAGATGGTGGAATTTGAATTCCATAAAATGTCTGGAATTAAGAGTCTAATGATGACTGTGAATCCATTGCTGATTGTTGGGAAAAACCCATCTGGTTCACTAATGTCCTTCAGGAAAGGAAACTGCCATCCTTACCTGGTCTGGCCTACATGTGACTCCAGACCCACAGCAATGTGGTTGACTCTTAACTGCCCTCTGGGCAATTAGGGATGGGCAATTAATGCTGCCTAGCCAGTGACACCCTCATCCTGTTAATGAATGAATAAAAATAAATCTAAAATCATGCTATCGTTGAAAAATCAGGTCAGAGGTGAACTGGGCTGGATGTGAGTTAGCCCATGGGGCGGTAGAGTTTTGTTGAACACAAGTTTGCAGAGTAGAAATTGGGAGACCAACTGTAATAGAATCTGGTAATACTCAATTAACGCAAACAGGAGAGTAGGGCAGTGCTCTGCAGATCAGTGAATGAGAACAAACAAACGAATGAACAAATGAATGAATGAGTTAGCGTTATTGTCACAGGTACTCAAATGAGTACAATGAAAAGTTTACAAATCGCCACTTATAGTACCATCTTACATACAAAAGTACCTCGGTACAGTTTCTTCAGTTACAGGATCAGTTACAGTGTTACAATGTCACTAACACACAGTGCTATCTTAATTATAGGCACCGTCCTTAGTTACAGAATAGAGAAATGCAGAAAAAAAAATGCTACCTTGCAGCTATGCACAGTTTAACAATAGGTCACAAAAGCAAGAAGCGAAGTTAAAAAGGCAAACATCAGAGTCTCTGTCCTAGGGCTTTCTGTAGCAGATCAGTGCAGAGGACCTCCACATGGTCTGACTGCTGACTGTCGTCACGCTCCCACGCACCGGTTCACTACCCCAGATCTGCCCTAGGCTGGTAACCCCACTCCAGGCCACTGGTCACTGGTGTCCCCACATCAGAGGCAGGGGTCGGGTATCTGAGGGCAAGAGCCAGGAGGAAAAGAGGGAGGAAGAAGAAAAGAGAAAGAACAGGTGGAGCGGGTGAGCTCTGGCTGGAGCGTCCTATTCCAACACCATCTTACCAGGGGAAGGTGATGGGGAAACAAAACAAGCCCACAAGACAAAAAAAGCAATATTCATGCTCAGTTTCAAACAGCTTCCTGGCAAATTTCGATACGGAAGTGCAATAAATGAAACACATTTGATAGCTGTTTCTAAAGAACCAGCATTAGCACAATGGGCCAAATCGCCTTGTGTTGTGATGTGTCATTCTGTGATTCCATCTGGAACACACATTCATAGAGTGGAAAAGCTGATTGTGAGGTGATGAAAAGGCCTTTCTGTGCATCAGTTCAGTATAAAATACTCCCAGTACAGTACATATCACTCAGACTTAGCAATGTAGAATGTAATAAGGCTTTTCCACAATCTATTGGAGCTCCTCCAAGTATGTCTATCTAGGCGAGACCAACTAAGGAAGCCCACACAACAACTGTTCATTCTCATTGGTTTTCATAAGACTGATATCAGAAAATGCAAACTTGCATTCAGAAAGCATCTTTCACATCCTCATGGGCCATCACAAACAAAAGTTATGTCAACAAATGCAAAATGTTGTTTGTTTACAGCAACTTAAGGTAGCAAATGGATCTTAACTATACTGGCACATATTATTCCCTCTCATTCATTTCTCTGCTACCCTGTGTTCTCTTTCCAAAGCAAGCGTAAGGCCTCAGCTAGAATTTGTTCCCATTATGCACTTCATTCCAAACTCCACAAATCTCAGTTGATATCCATTCTCCTGTTTTCCCTGTTTCCTTTCCAGCTGACTGGATATATACAGTTATCCCTCTTCCTGCTTCACTGCACCCTTCTGCAAGCATTTTTTTTCAGTCTTTCCTTAACCCCGTGACAAAAGCAGTCAGCTTTTCCACTGTTTGGCAATTTGCAGATTGATACACTGATACTTTGCCTTATAACTCAAACATCTAAGAAAATCCAGCTTGGGCTGGCAAATGCTAGAAATCATCTTGCCACAGAAGTGTCAAACAATGACCATTGCCAACAAGAGAGACTCTAAACATTTCCCATTTACATACAATAGCATTATCATCACTGATTTCCACGATTACCAACTTTCTTGGGGTTACCATTGACCAGAAACTGACCTGGGCTCGTTATATAAACATAGTGGCTACAAGAGCAGGTCAGAAGCTGGGAATCCTGTAGCCAGGAACTCCCCTTCTGACTCCCCGTGGCCCTGTAATCTACAGCCAGGAGTGAGATGCAATGCTCCCCACTTGCCTGGATGGGTGCAGCTCCAACAATACTCAAGAAGCTTGACACCATCCCGGGTAAAGCAGTCCATCAACACCTACAATTTTACTCCCTCTACCACCAACACACAGTGGTAGCAGTCTGTACTATATACAAGATGCTTTGAACCAACTAACCAAGTCACTTTTGACAGCACTTTCTCCAGGCACTACAGCGGTTCCAGAAGGCACCTCATCACCACCTTCTCAAGGGCAATTTAGGAAGATCAATAGATGCTGACCCAGCCAGCAATGCCCATGTGCCATGAAAGAAGTTTTTTTTCAGAAGTAAAGTCAGGGCTGGAGGAGAAAACTATTTGGAGTTGGATCAGTGGGAGAAGTGACAAATGATTTCAGTAAAGCAAAATTATTGCAGATGCTGGAAATCAGAAATAAAATTGTCTAAAATCCTGGAAATATTCAGCAAATCAGACTGTGTCAGTTAAGACATTTTGAATTGAAGGAAACAATATTTAGGAAGTTTTATCGGGGAAGTGATGGCCAGTGGTATCAACTCTAGGCTATTAATTCAGAGACCCAGGTTATATTCTGCAGATAACAAGGTGTAGAGCTGGATGAACACAGCAGGCCAAGCAGCATCATAGGAGCAGGAAGGCTGACATTTCGGGCCTACACCCTTCATCAGAATTTCTGATGGCCGACATGTGACTCCAGACCCACAGCAATATGGTTGACCCTTAACTGCTCTCTGGGGAGTTATGGGTTTGAACAATAAATGCTGCCTGGCCAGTGACGCCCTCATCCGATGAATGAATTAAAATAAAAGAAGTTTCAACTTGGGTTAATTGCGATCAATTATAATCTATTGGCACATGAAGGAAAGAACCAAATGGGCCATAGTTGGGGACATGGATGCCTCTGTCATGATACATTTCAGTCCCTTGAACAAGCATTGAGGGACAAGTGAGTCTCTTGTAGTGCAGTGGTCTTATCTCTATCTGTGGGCCAGGTAACCCAGGCCAAATCCTACCAGCCCTGAACTGTGTCATAATACATCTGCGCATGTCAATTACAAACCATCTAGACAGAGAAGTTGCCATATTCATGCTGAAAATGTGATATTAACACATAGTGGCTGAGGATTTTCAACTGTAATGAACAGAGAATTGCATGAGCTAGCATCTGTCAGACCCTGTAACATTTACCAACTGTCAGTGGTAAACTCATTTTGGCATAAATTTGCAACTTCATGATTATGTACTGGCACATTTCACCTGACATTATTTCATGGAAAGAGAAACTAAGTAGTGATCTGCTAGAGCTCTTTTGAAACATGAAACTGTTAGAGAGAGTGGACACTTTCCAGTGAGTGCAAAACTAAGGCTTGTAAATTTAATTATAACTAGCAAAGACCCAGAATACTATCACACTCAAATTAATGCAACTGCATTTTGTTGAATGTAGAATTTCTAGTTATTCTTTCACTAAAGTCTGGATCAGATTTCCAATTTCTTCTTTGGAAGAGCTACATAAAGCCATCCGTGCGTGAAAACAGTATCAGGAACATAAATTCAAAATTGCAAAGACTCGTGCTTTGTTCAAAGACATAGAATCTCCTGAGCTGAAAACGCAGGTTAACAACTCATGGGCTCAGTGTTATTCAAGGAATAAACAACTCTATTGCCTGCTCATTCCCCACCAAGCTCACCTCCTCCTACCTCAATTCTGTTCTTTCCCCTTTGGTCCAGGAACTCCCCACCTACATTTGGGACACAACTCACGCCCTCCACCTTTTCCAAAACTTTCAATTCCCTGGCCCCCAACACTTCATATTCACCATGGACATTCAGTCCCTGTACATCTGTATGGGGCCTAAAAGACCTTTGCTTCTTCCTCTCCCACACGCCCAACCATTCCCCCGCCACTGACAGTCTCATTCACTTGGTGGAACTGGCCCCCAACTTCCTAAAATCAAACAGGTGGCTATGGGCACCCACATGGGCCCAAGTTATGCCAGCCTCTGTGTAGGATACATGGAACAGTCTCTCTTCAACAACTACACCAGCACCATCCCTCACCTCTTCCTCCGCTACATTGATGACTGTATCAGTGCTGCCTCATACTCCCCCAAGGAGCTCGAACAGTTCACCAACTTCGCTAACACCTTCCACCGTGCCCTCAAATTCACCTGGACCATTCCTGACACCTCCCTCCCCTTCCTGGACCTCTTGGTCTCCATCTCTGCAAGCAATTCACCACTGACATCCATTTCTAACCCACTGACTCCCATAATTATCTCGACTACACCTCCTCTCATCCACCGTCCTGCAAAAATGCTATCCCATACTCACAATTCCTTTGCCTCTGCCACATCTGCTCCCAGGATGAGACGTTCTACTCTGGCACTAACCAGATATCCTCCTACATCAGGGACCATAATTTCCCCTCCTCTGTAATTAAGAATGCCCTCAACTGCATCTCCCCCATTTCCAGTACTTCTGCCCTCAAACTTTCTCCCCCCAACAACAATAAGGATAGAGTCCCCTTGATCCTCACAGACCACCCCACCAACCTCCGAATACAATGCATCATCCTCCAACATTCCACCAACTACAATCAGAACCCACCACCAAAAAGATGTTTCCCTCCCCATCCTTCTCCACTTTCCTCAGGGGCCGTTCACTCTGTGCCTCCCTCGTCAGCTCCACACTCCCCACTAACCCCTCCACCTTCCTGGCACCTTTCCCTGCAACCGCAAGAGGTGCAACACCTGCCCCTATACCTTCCCTCTCACCTCTGTCCAAGGCCCCAAACAATCCTTCCAGATCTGGCAGAGATTCACCTGCACTTCATCTAACCTCACCTACTGTATCCATTGCTCCCAATGTGGTCTCTATATCGGGGAGACCAAACACAGACTCGGGGACCGGTTCGCGGAAGATCTATGCTCTGCACTCACCAACCAACCCAACTTTCTGGTTGCCATCCACTTTAACTCCCCCTCCCACTCCTCTGGTGACATGTCTATCCTTGGCCTCCTCCACTGTCAGAGTGATCTCAAACGCAAACTGGAGGAACAACACCTGATATTTTGCCTTGAGAGCTTACAGCCCAATGGCCTGAATATTGATTTCACCAGCTTCAAAATCTCTCCATCCCCAACTTGCCCATCCTCTGACTCACTTATCCGCTCCACCCTTCCCACTGACCAACCACAATAACCCCCTACCTGCATCGACCTATCTCCATCGCACCTACACTCCCCCAGAACCATCCCCAGTTCTATTTATTTCTGGGCTCCCCTCCCCAGTCCTGATGAAGAGTTTTGGCCCGAAAAATTGACTTTCCTGCTCCTCGGATGCTGTCTGACCTGCAGTGTTTTTCCAGCTCCACGTTTATTGACTCCAACTTCCAGCATCTGCAGTCCTTACCATCTCCTATTACCTTGCCAGTTGCCTGCCTAATAAAGTTTATTATATTAAATGTTTCTAATGACAAAGTCCTTGTTTAGAACTCATTCAACAGGAACATTAAACTGTACCCCCTTACAAGCATATGAAAATAGGAAATCAGAGCAGGAGTAGGCCAATTGGCCCTTCCAACCTGTTCTGCCACTCAATAATACCATGACTGATCTGATTGTGATCTTCCCACTCGGCTCCCCCTTACCCCTAAGTACTCTCCAAGAGAAGAAATCATCTCCGTCTGAAATGGGAGACCCCTTACTGAGAAGCTGGGCTTCCTAACACTAGGTCCTTCAACACAAGGAAATATCCTTTCAACATCTGCCTTGTCAAGCCCCCTCAGAATCTCATATCTTTCAATAACCTCCTGTCTTGTTTTTCTAAAGTATATAGGGCCCGACACGCTCAATATTCCTTCATAAGACAAATCTTTCATCTCAGGAGTTGACAGTGATCCTTCTCTAAGTTGCCTCCGATGTAAGTAAGGAATCTAAATCCATACTGTAGCTGGAGTCTCATCAATATCCTATGCCACAAGCGCAGTTATTCTTACCTTTCGACTCTGTCCACTTAGAATCAAGGCCAACATTGCATCTGCCATCTTAAATGCCTGTTATACCTACATGCCATCTGCAGTGGTTGGAATGATGTCAGCCAGGCAGATCTCATAGAATAGGAGTTCCCTGATTGGAGCTGTTAACCTGGTCCATTCAGGTAGTCCTGGGTGACATGGAGACAGTAAGGACTGCACATGCTGGAAGCTAGAGTCAATAAATGTGGAGCTGGAAAAGCACAGCAGGTCAGACAGCATCCGAGGAGCAGGGAAGTCAATGCTTCGGGCCTGTGAGTCCTGACGAAGGGTTCCAGCCTGAAACGTTGACCTTCCTGCTCCTCGGATGCTGTCGGATCTGCTGTGAGTTTCCAGCTCCACATTTATTGAGTCCTGGCTGACAGATGTATACAGGAGTGCCAGGGGTTCACGTTTCACACAATCTAGTCTACTGCATTTGCTGCCCACAATGTGATCTCCCCTATATTGGGGAAACAAAGCATCAACCAGGTGACCACTTCACAGAACATCTACGTTCTGCCCACGGAAAAGACCCTGAGCTTCCAGTTGCCTGCCACTATTACACACCACCCTGTTCTGTGGCCAATATCTCTGTCTCTGGCTTGCTGCAGTGTTCTAGCGAAACTCAGTGCAAGCTGGAAGAATAACGCCTCATTTTCCACTTGGGGACCCCGCAGCCCTCCAGACTCAATGTCGAGTTCAATAACTTTAGGGCTTGAAATCAGCCATGTCCTTGCACATACCCCCACACACCAAGACTTGTTATCACATAGATAGTAGGAACTGCAGATGCTGGAGAATCTGAGATAACAAGATGTAGAGCTGGATGAACACAGCAGGCCAAGCAGCATCATAGAAGCAGGAAGGCTGACTTTTCGGCCTAGACCTGCTTGGCCTGCTGTGTTCATCCAGCTCTACACCTTGTTATCTCTTGTTATCACATAGTTTGCTATTATACACAACACATTGTTAGCAACTAACAGTCTCCATTAACAGCTATTCACCCTCCTAGCCAGATCGTTATCCACTCCTTTGTCTGTCCAAGGGGGCTCTATCCCCACCTATCATTTACTCCTTATCGCCTCCCCCAGCCCTATCTTCTGCACATAAACCAACATTTCCCGGGCTACCATCAGTTCAGAGGAAGTGTCACCGGACTCGAAAGGTTAACTCTAATTTCTCTCCACAGATGCTGCCAGACCTGCTGAGCTTTGCCAGCAACTTCTGTTTTTGTGTCAGGAGTTCTGCTCACTCTAGGAGCCTGCTCTGAGCTCGCTGGGTCAGTGTTATGTACTGTACACATGGCTTGGTGGCAGGATACTGGCCTTTGTGGAGTTATTTCACCATCATTTCATTGTGATTCATGTACAAAGATGCTCAGGTCCCTCTGTCCTATAGTATTTCAAAACTTCACGCCATTTAAATAATATGCTACAAGGGGTCCCCAGTTTATGAACATCTAACTTATGAGCACAGTCTTACTCACCACTGCCATCCCATACAGGGGCTTTATTTTAAAGACTGACACATGAACATTTCCTGTATTTACAAACTGCTGCTTTATATTGTCCGGCATTGTGTTACGACTTGTGTACAAATCGACTGAGAACAAATCCCAGAATGGAATCCATTCACACACGCTTGTTCTTTTTTTGACAATTTCCATCAATGTGGAACACCTCAGATTTTCCTGCTTTACACTCTGCCTGTCAGTTTTTGCCCACTCACCTAACCTTTGCATCTTCCTTTGCAAACTCACTATTGTCCTCCTCAACACTTGCTTTCTCACCTATCTTTTGTGCTGTCATCAAATTTGCCTGCAATTAGTGGTCCTTAACCTAGAACTTGCTAAAAGGAGACAGGATGTTGTAGCTTTTCATCTTGCACTCATCAGACACAAGAAATAGACTTGAGATAAAGAGAGTCAATACAGTGTGGAGCTGGAGGAACACAGCGGGTCAGGCAGCATCAGAGAAACAGGAGAGGAGCAGGACTGATGAAGGGTCCTGACCCGAAACATCGACTGTCCTGCTCCTCTGATGCTGCCTGACCTGCTGTGCTCCCCCAGCTCCACACTGTATTGACTCTGACTCCAGCATCTGCAGTTCTTGCAATCTCTTGAGAATAAGGGACATGTAGGCAGCAGACTGCTCCTGCTCAACCAGTCCATGCTTCCAAGCCTCAGGAAAGTATCACAATTAGACGTGATTCTGCTACTGGAAATCACTTGTTAAATAATCAAGACTTTGTTAAGAGTTACATTGAAGATCAAATTAAGATCATCAGCTGGGCCTGTGGTGTGATGGATTAATGCAAGCTAGAAAGTCCATACATTAACACTTGGGACACTGTTTTATGCAGGTAAAAGGAATTTGTACATTTTGCATCTTTTTCAAAACAAAAAGGGTCATGGAGACAGCTAAACATTTCTCCTGGTAATGCCCTTACCAATCAGAATCTGTTCTTCTAGTCTGAGAAATAAGATTGACAGTTAACTATTCTCCATGCCAATGTTGGCAATCGGCACCATCTTCCCATACCATAGAGCATCGGTTTCTCCAAGCCTGTTTCTTGTGTCTTGGTTCTGATGAGCACAAGATTAAAAGTTTCAGTTTCTAGTGTCTATTTAGCAAAGTCTAAGTTCTGTCCCATCCCATTAACATTGGTCATAAATAGTTGAGGTCCCCACAACGGTCCCTGTGGCATTCCACTAGTTAACAGTTTGCCAACCTGGAAATGATCCATTTATTCCAACTCTCATAAGACAAAGATCTTCTTCCCTGACTGTTTCTCAGTGTTCTACTGTAACTTCCCAAATAATGTTCCTTTGCTATCACTTAAGCAGAGTGGAATAAATTCCTGAGCAGTGAACGTTCGGGTATTTGTACTATTTGTCAAGCTGCTAGCTCTCTGTTCTCTCACCTGCTGCATTCTACAAGACAACGGCTAGACCAGCCTCTGGTGCTCTCTGTCTTTGAGAATCACTCTCCCGAGACCCTTTCCCTGCCTCCACCCTTATATCTTGTTTACATAGGTTTGTGATCAGCAAGGCTAATCTATGTTCTGCCATTCACACCTATCATGAACATCTTTACCACTCTTCTACTATCATCAGCGTTCCTTCTGACTTTTACTCTGAACCTTCTCACAATTGGTTCCACCTGCTCCTCCTTCATTAGCACTATAAAAGAAAACATTATTCTCCATCCCTTTATAGTTCCGGAGAAGTGTCATATCAGATTTGAAACTTGAACTCTGTTTCTCTCTCCTCAGATGCTGCCTGAGTTCCTCCAGCACTTTCTGCTCGTTTCCCCTCAGTACCTTGTGCCACTGATCAAGTTACAAACGCATCTCTGGCCTAATTAGGCCCTTTGAATATAAAAAGTGTGTCATGTTGGCACCCAGAAATGATGCGGTTCATCCCAATCCCGGATTAAAAATCGAGCCCTTTATTTTTCAAACAAAGTCTGCTTTGCTTTGTTTAAGAATCATTTTGTTTCACATTTTTAATTCACAGTTATTTCTCATTTCTTCATCTGTGAAGAGAGATTGAGCAGTTTAGGGCTATACGCTTTGGAGTTTAGTGAGGAAATCTAATTGAGGTGTGTAAGATGCTAAAAGGGGCTGACAAAGTGACGAGGAAAGGATTTTTCCACATCTGAGAATGAGTGGTCATCGTTTAAGAGGGAGCAGATTTAAAACAGGAATGAGGAGAAATTATTTCTCTCAAAAGATTGTGAATCTGCGGAATTCATTACCCTAGAGAGCAGTGGATGCTGGGACATTGAATAAATTTAAGGAGGTGATGGACAGATTTTTACTAAGCAAGAGGTTGAAGGGTTATGGAGACTGAGCAGGAACGTGAAGTTGAGGCCAAGATGAGATCAGCCATGATCATACTAAATGGCAGAGCAGGTTTGAGGGGCTAAATTGCCTCCTCCTGCTCCCAGTTCTCATGTTCTTATGTTCTGACTAAAAGGATAGTTTCTGAGTGTGGAATTGGCCCTTGAGGAGTTACAATACAATTCCCTGATTTAATATCAAAAGATGAAAGAACCATATATGCCCGGGTTCATGCTCTGACTAGACCCACGTGCAGCTTAAGTTACTTGAAACTAGAACTGAGCAGTACAGAAGGAAAACATTTAGGCTCTTTCGAGCCCTCAGGGAGACAGATGAAGAAATTGGGTGAACATATTAGCTGTCTAAATAGTTGTAGCACCAATTGATGGGAGAAGAATAACAAGATTGTCTCATAATTTAAAGGCTCGCTTGTTTTCTCATGAACTAAAAAACTTCTCCTCAGGCTGTTGAAATCTTCCTTACACTCAAATCAAGCTGAGATCAATAGGCTGTTGACTCTAGATTCTTGCTATCTCCCACTCCTCCTCCCACAAACTAAAGGCTGCAGGTCACTGTAACTGTATGGATCAGTTAGCTGGTTGCTAAGGCAGAGTGACAACAATAGTGTGGGTTCGATTCCGGTACGATACTGGTTGAGGTCACAGTTAAAAGGCCAGCATTCTCATCCTCGCCGTTTGCCAGAGGTGTGCTCACGCTCACCACTAGACGTCTCTCTCTAATGGAACTGAGGAAGGGTCACCGGACCCGAAACGTTAACTCTGTTTTCTCCTCCACAGATGCTGCCAGACCTGCTGAGCTTTTCCAGCAACTTTGTTTTTGTTCCTGATTTACAGCATCCGCAGTTCTTTTGGTTTTTCTTAAAGGAGCAGAAGGTCCAATGACTCATCAATTTTCAGCTAGTCACAATAATTGACACTGGAGAAATATAGTCTGTGCTTTTTTAAATTTCCTTCATGGGATGTGGGCATCACTAGTAAGACCTGTATTTCATTCCCACTTTCCTAGAGGTGTGGTCCTCAACCTGAAACTCCATCAACAAACCTGTGGAAGTAGGCCCCATGTACCAGCCACGATGAAGCAGAACCAGAAATGAGGCCAGACAACACACCAGACCGGACCCATAGAAATAACCGGCCGGACAGACCAACAACGCTTCATCGGAGGCGCGCTGATGATGTTACCTAGTATGCTGACGAAACGTCTGCAAACCGACCTACCAACTCAGAGAACAAATCAACAACCTCGTCCACAACCTGAGCTACAAGTCTTCTCAAAAACTTCAAATTCCCACATCAACTGCTCCTGAACTGAGCTTTACAGAGAGTCAACCACCTTGCTGTGGGTCTGGAGTCACGTGTAGACCAGGCCAGGTAAGGTCAGCAGATTTCCTTCCCTAAAGGGCAGGAGCAACCAGGATGGGTTTTTATCCACAATCAATCATGGTCACTATTTCTGCGATTAGCTCAGCACAAAGTAAGAGGAATACTTCCTCAGCCCCTTTTCAAGCCCAACAACAATATTTAGCTTGGAGAAAGAATTTGGTAGTGGATTGGGTGAACTCTTAGTCACCTAATTACCCTGTCGATCATCCAGCATAAACCAGACCTTATTTGTTAGCATAGTTAGGAGCCTCAACGTATTATACTGCTTGTACTCTAGTGCAGTTTTTGGGGATACTGCATTGTTAGAATTGCCATTGTTCGGATGAGCTGTTAAACTGATCAGCGGGATTTGTTTTCTGACTGAGTTTTGGTGAGTCTTTGAAACAGGGTCATTGAATATCTTAACAGAGAGGTAAGTAGATTTTTGATAACACAAGGAGATGATAGATTATCAGGGCAGGCAGGAGAATGGAGTGATCGGATCAGCCTCCACCTTATTGCATGGCAGACCAAGCTCAAGGGGATGAGTGGTCTTCTCCTGGGTCCTCAGGTGAAAAAAATTCCATGGTATCATTCAAAGAGTGGAGGTGTTCTCTCTACTGTCATCATCAATATTTATCCCTCTACCAAAATGACTAAAACAAATTATCTTGGTCAATGTCACCTCAATTCTTGAGGGAACTTTCTGTGTGTAAATTAGCTGGTAAGCCTCCTAACAGTAACCACATTTCACAATGTTCAATTGGCTGTAAAGTGCCTCAGCGTATCCTGATACATGTAAAGTGCTATATAAATGCAAGTCTTGTTTTCATTCCACAGCTAACTGGTGGTTTTATAAACAATTATGTAACTACAAATGTACTCAAATGTACACATTGACAACAGAAGATGACCAAAGGCTTGGTGATAAAGTTCAGTTTTAAGGACGGTCTTAAAGATAGCAGTGAGGTAGAGAGGCAGAGAGGAGCAGGGAGGGTGATACTGAATTGGGGGCTGGGCAACTGTAGGTGCAGCTTTTAAAATGGGGATGTACAAGAGGCCAGGATTAGACCACAGACATGTCTGAGATTGAGGGGCAAAAGGAGATTAAGGAGCTGGGGAGGGATGCAGTCATGGAGAGATTTCAGGCAGGGATGACTGTTTTAAAACCAAGGCATGTCCTGACCAGGAGGCAAAGTAAGTCCACATTGCCAACATAACAACGTGTTTATATGTTGGTGCATTAAACTGATTGCTACTGCTAAGTGACATTAGAAAAGATTAAGTGTGCATAAGTGCAATACCTCAGGAAAGTTAAGTGCCTCCATAAATTGAAAAAGAAATGAATGAAAGTGCATTAAAACCAATTCAGAATCTGGCTAGGGAACAATATTTCAAACTAATCATGCTTTGTCAGCGCTCCTCAGACTTGGTTTTGTTATTGTCCTGTAATAGCATAAATTCCTTTGAGTTATTTTACTTAGATATACAAACTTGCATATAGGCGTCAATGACAACACACTGCAGATCTGGAGGAACACAGCAGGCCAGGCAGCATCAGAGGAGCAGGACAGTTGACGTTTTGGGTCAGGACTTTCTTGCTATCTCTGATATAGGCGTCAATGCCTGCAGACTCTCGCTCAGGAGAAACTGACTCGGAGGAACCTCCTGTTTGAAGGGACACACTTCTTTGAGAACACCCGTCAAGGAGACAAATTACGGAAAAGGAAGCGGAGAAAGGGAAGCCAACTATTTCAAGGCCAAAGACCAATTCCATCTCTCGGAAACAACGTTTCCTTAGAGATGTGGTTCTACAATCAGGCTCATCAACAATGTATGCCAAATGTGTACTGAAAACAAAAAATGCTGGAGATCAGACCTGGACAGCAGGACTGGAAGCATCCATGGAGAGAGAGCAAGCTAATGTTTCGAGTCTAGATGACTCTTCATCAGAGCTGACATGAAGTGTGGAGGGGGCAGCATTTATGCAATAGTTGGTGGGTGGAGTGCTGGGGGCGAAAGAGTGTTGAGAGTGCAGATTAAGTGATTGGAATGCGAGATTGGCAGAACAACGTTGCGTCTAACTGCCAAACTGGAAAAAGCAGATAGTCCCAAATGTTGAGCCAAATATTGTGCCTAATGTGTGCTCAGAGGTGTAGTTTTACAGTCAGACTCATCAGAAACATAAGGACCCACAGAAACAATGACCAGTGACATGGAATTTCCTAGGGGACCAATCACACTAGACTTACTTACATAGACATTGATATTGTTCCATACAGGACTGGAGGAACTATGCACAGAAAGACTCTGCTATTGGTCCAGGTCCATACAATCTTTGTCTCCAGCTCAGGTGGTGTCCAGCTCTTGAAAGTCCTCCTCAAACGTACTTCATCAGGTTTTCTTTGGTCAGCCCTGGCTTCTTTTCCTATCTCCATTCGACTGCTACTCTGGCTGGGAGTTACATTCAGGAGGTGAAGTACATCACCTGTCTGTCTCAGTTGTCTCTCCATCAAACACCTCTGATCAGTCTTGTTCTTCGTCTGCGATCTTGTTTCTGCATGTGATGCCCAAGATCACACAGAGATAACACTGGTGGTGACGTGCACCTTATCTGACTCCTTTGCTGTTCTCTCCTATATCTCACTGGCATAGATTGCACTGTTCTATGTTCAGATCTCACTGCTGTCACCATGCTGTACGCTGGGGTCAAATCCAGTGGAACCATATTGGGAGCCTTGAGTAAATTCCCTGCCAACAATCTTTCTTCGTGCTATTTGTCTACGTTACTGATACCAAACGGCTAAAATAGCCACACAAAGTTTTCAGTAGATTGGTCTAAATAAGTTATGTCATAAACCTAATTGGGTTAATAGCTATTTACCATTTGGGATACATGGCAGTCTGTAGTAAAGCCTCAGGCCACACTTTTAACAGTAAGTGCACATTATAGCTACTGAAACATTCTGGTGCACAACTTCGAGACAACTAACAGTCACCCAGGAGGAGTCCTTTACATCCTGATAGATAGGACATATCCCTCGATGTCAGTTAACCCTTTCTGGTACTAACAGATGGGACTTTGAAAGATTGGATGCTGGAACATGTTTCTCTTTTTTTGAGAGGCTAAAACTAGGAAACAATTTAAAAATCGGAGGTGTCCATTTAAGACAGCAATCAGGAAGTTTTCATTTCCTTTCAGTGGGTGGTGTGTCTTTGGAATGTTTTTTCCCACTCTCCAGAGATGGGATTATTGAATATTTTTAAAGCAGAGATAATTAGATTCTTCATCAATAAGGGAATTAAATGGTTACGCGGTGATAGTCAGGAATGTGGATTTGAGGTTACAATCAAATCAGCCAAGATCTTATAGAATGATCATTGGTGAGGCCACTTTTGGAATATTACATTCAGTTCTGGTCACCTTTCAATAGGAAGGCTATTGTTAAGCTCGAAATAGTGCGGAAAAAATTTACAAGGATGTTGCCAGGGTTGGAGGGTTTGAGCTATAGAGAGAGGATGAATAGGCCTGGGCTATTTTCCATGGAGTGTCAGAAGCTGAGGGATGAACTTATAGAGGTTTATAAAATCATGAGGGGCATGGATAGGGTGAATAGTTGAGGTCTTTTCCCTTGGATGGTGAGTCCAAAACTAGAGACCATAGGTTTAAGGTGAGAGGGGAAAGATTTAAAGATGACCTATGGAGCAACTTTTTCACGCAGAGGGTGGTGTGTGTATGGAATGAGCTGCGAGAGGAAGTGATGGACGCTGGTACAGTTACAATGTTTAAAAAGCATCTGGATGGGTATATGGATAGGAAGAGTTTAGAGGGATATGGGCCAAATGCTGGCAAATGGGACTAGATCAGTTTAGGATATCTGGTGAGCACACACAAGTTGGGCCAAAAGATCTGTTTCTGTGCTGTACAGATCTATGACTATGGATGGCACAGCAGGCTCAAGGGCCTGAATGGCCTACTTCTGTTCCTGATTCACATGTTTGTATGTTTTTTATATGAGCTATGGCTGAAATGGCACATCATTGTTTGTCAGTAGTTAGCTGAGTGAAGCACTGCAATTTCTGAAACAAAAGCATAACCTGGAAAAACAGATTACTGATGAATTAACTGACAGACAACTCAGAGGCAGTAAAAACCTACCTTGTGATAAAGGACTTGGACAAATGATAAGTGATGCTGATGTGCAGATTTATGATTCTTCCCATGGCTTAAGGAAAATATTCACTAATGCAGCACAAAAACAACATCACAACCTGTCTTCCCATCCATTCACCCCCAGCATTGCCAATATTTTAATATGCACCATGCAGCCATTCCAGAACAATGGAATTATTATGGTATCAGCTCAGGGGAACTAGAGAGCATCTCTATTTAAAAAAAGGAACCTGTGTAGCGATTATTTTCAAACAAAAACTTCAAGAGAGACAGAAATTTCTGGCCCTTCCAATGATCTCAAAAGATTTGAGTGCAAAAGCAGGGATATCTAGCTGCAACTCTACAGGGCCTTGGTGAGACCACACCTGGAGTGGTGTGTGTGCAGTTCTGGTCTCCTTATCTGAGGAAGGATGTTCCGAATATGGAGGGAGTGCAACTAAGGTTTAACAGGCTGATTGCTGGGATGGCAGCACTGATGCCCACCTGGATGGCACAGGGTAGCTCAGTGGTTAGCACTGCTACCTCACAGCGCCAGGGACCCAGGCTCGATTCCACTCTCAGGCAACTGTCTGTGTGGAGCTAATACATTCTCCCCTTGTCTGTATGGGTTTCCTCCAGTTTCCTCCCACAGTCTGAAGACGTGCGGGTTAGGTGGATTGGCCGTGCTTAATTTTCCATAAGGTGCAGGTTAGGTGGATTAACCATAGTAAAAAGTCCACATAGCATCATGGGGTGGGTCTGGGTGGATGCTCTTCGGAGGGTCCGTGCAGATCCTATGGGCCAAATGGCCCCTTTCTGCACTGTATGGATTCTACGCACGGGGAGAGTTTGGATTGGTTAGAACTGTATTCATTAGAATTGAGAAGAATAAGGGTGCATCTCTTAGAAACCTATAAAGTTCTCATAGGATTAGACAGGAAGGATGTTCCCAATGAGCAGGGAGTCCAAAACCATGGGTTGCAGTCTACAGATAAGGAGTAGGCCTTTTAGGACCAAGATGGGGAGAAATTTCTTCACTCAGAGAGTGGTGATCTTCTCTACCACAGGAAACTGTTTGAGGCCAAAACATCAAAGAATTTGCAGAAGATGTAAATATATTTCTTAGGACTGGAGGAATCAAAGATATGGGAAAAAAGTAGGAATAGGCACTGAGCTGGATGATCAGCGATGACCATATTGAATGATGGAGCAAGTTCAAACAGCTGAAAGGCCTACTCCAGTTCCTATTTTCTGTGTTTCTGTGTTCCCCTCTGACAGGAATGTACTCATATGGCGTGCAGCATTAGGTTTAAGGTTCCAGACAGTCTCTTCAGGGCAGAGTGTTAGCCATTTAGTACAAGCACAAAGGCAAGGAATTCAAACACCAAGTTGGTCTCGAGAGGTCTGACATATGGTCACATAGTGAAAATAACTGCACTCGGCTGGTCCATGTGGATTTTCTGCATTTATATCCAACTATTTTCCTGGAGTGCAGGAGGCTGAGGGGTGACTTTATAGAAGTTTATAAAATCATGAGGGGCATGGATAGGGTGAATAGACAAAGACATTTCCCCAGTGTCGGGGAGTCCAAAACTAGAGTGGCAGAGGTTTAAGGTGAGAGGGGAAAGATTTAAAAGGGACGAATGGAGCAACATTTTCACACAGAGGGTGGTGCGTGTATGGAATGAGCTGCCAGAGAAAGTGGTGGAGGCTGGTACAATTACAACATTTAAAAAGGCAACATGATGGGTATATGAATAGGAAGTGCTTAGAGGGATATAGGCCAAATGCTCGCAAATGGGACTAGATTAATTTAGGATATCTGGTCGGCATGGACAAGTTGGTCCAAAGGGTCTGTTTCTGTGCTGTAAATCTCTATAACTCTATGAGTCTAATTAGCCATGTACATAACTTCAACATTACTCTTAAGCAGCCCTATTGATAAAATACCAGGCAGAAAATGCAAGTCAAACAAAAAAAAGAACTGCAGGGGGTTGGGGGTTGGGTTTGCTGGAGTTTTGATGAAGGGTCACCGACCCAAAATGTTAATTAACTCTGTTTTCTTCTCACAGGTGCTGTTGGACGTGTTGTGTTTCTCCAGCAATTTCTGTTTTTGCAATAAACGTAAGCTCTTTGAGAGGATACAAGCACAAACAAATGAATGTCAATCTTCGGGATTAGCATAAGAAAAAAAGGTACGGAATAAAAGGACAGTCATTTTATTAGAATGCTTGCACTTCTCACCAAAAATACAATGATTGCTCATGACTAGGCAGCTCTCTCTCCCTTCACAGCACAGTCGCCCATCACAGCACCGTCCCCCATTACAGCACAGTCCCCCATCACAGCACAGTCCCCCATCACAGCACAGCACAGCACAACGCAGCACAGCAGCACAGCAAAGCAATCTCAGCACAGCAGAGCCCTTTACAATCTATCCTTTAAGGTTTATATTTGATTTTAAATTAAGGAGCAATTCCGAGAGGGAGCTGAACTTATTCTCTTAAGATAGAGAGCGGTGGGAGGAGAAGAAAGCAGTGTCTGGGATGAGTCACCTCCATCTTTTTTGAATAATGAAAGGAATGGATACTGTGTATGTAGAGAAGGAGTGTGATATCGGACCAAAATGAGTGAATCATTTCACAGAAATAAGAGTCAACATCTGAATTTCGGAATCATTTTAGAGCGAGGCTATACTGGCTCAGTTGAAACACTTGGAAGATGTTAAAATAAATGTCTGAATCAATAAAGAATAGTTTGAGAGGATTTTTGACAGGGAAGTAGATCAAATGCTGAATACTGAATATGTTGAACATGGAAATTTAATTTGTTCAGATCATTCTATAAATACATTAATGTTCCCAGAAATATCTCTGCAGAACAGGGCTATCACACTGAATGAAATAACAGACAACCAAAGGCATGACTTATAAACATAACACAATCTGAAGAGTTCAGTTGTTCAAATGAAGTGATTTCTATCAGCAGGTTAACTTTCCAGTCTACCTCAGTTATATCAGAACCGTGTTACTTTACTCTGTTAACAAAATCTCTTGTGGAGACCCTATTTAGGAAAGATAACTGCAGTGCTTGAAGCCTACTGTCAAAGAGTGTCGATAGAATCTTCCCAAGCCATGAACAATGTGGGCATTGGAGAGATTGGAAGAATTGTGAGAGACTGGCTACAAGGAATTTCTCCGTATCGAGAACAAAACTATCACAATTTCCTGCTAAATATTGAATGGGTAAGACAATATTCTCCCGAGTCAGTTGCAAGAGACCTATTCACATGTATCAGCATACTCACTGCGACATCATCAGTCCTCATTGATACGCAGATTCTCATTCTCCCACCCTATGTATTGAAACTAGACAGCGACAATTCCCAACATGAAAGTCAGAGCAGGTACCAGCTCACCACTTCCTCCTCCGAACTTCCATCAGTTACCAACATCTCAGGATGCTCCACCAGGACCTCCAGGTCCCCATCAACAAAGTGGGATGCCAATTACCCTCTGTCTGACATGTTCCAGTGCAAATAGATCAAACTGTGCAGGGCAGCAGTAGACTGTCCATGTTGACTGGGTGTACAGCTGAGTTTTACAGGGGGAACCAATGCCAGGAATCTCAGGAGATTCGAGCAGCAGACAGTTCTTCTACCTGAAATGAGTAGAATATAACAAGTAGGGTGCCAAAGGTATGTGGTGCATAAATAACGATGCGCACTTGGGAAGATAGCATCAGAGACCTCAGGAGGACTCATAGAGAGGATCTGTCATGACACTTACCAAAAATGACTCTTAGAGTCAGGCAGTCATAGAATGCCTACTGTGTGGAAGCAGGCCATTTGACCATCACGTCCACACTGACCCTTAGAAGAGCACCCCACCCACACCCAGCCTCCTAGCCTATAACCCTGCATTTCCCAAGGCTAATCCACATCTTTGGACTGAGGAAGGAGGCCAGAGCACCCAGAGGAAGCCCACACAGACACAGGGAGAATGTGCAAACTCCACATAGTCACTCGAGGCTGGAATTGAACGTGAGTTCCTAGTGTTGTGAAGCAGCAGTGCTAACCACTGAGCCACTGCGCTGCCCTGCAGTGTGCTTATGTGACAGTACATGTTGGGTAACTAACTGCTACTGTCCCTTTATCACTCTTCTGGTCTGACACTCATCTTAATTGAAAGCATACAAACACACCTGAACAATAAATATAGATCCATCAAACCAGCAACAAAACAAAACCCAGCAATATAGCAACCAACACAGGGCCAAGGTTAATGGGAGATGTTTTCTCAGGGGTCAATTGGTCTTTAATGCATTAGAGTGAGTACTGAGCAGATATTGAGTCAAAAGCTTAATTCCGCACATGGTATAAACCTCACACTGCTCATCTTTAACTATAACCAAACTAAAAGCTGATTTTGATAGATGATTGAAATTTACAGGGGCTTAAAAATTGAAAATTACCACTATTTACAGGGGAATGGCATGAACTCCATGATTATACAATACTGAACTAAAGGTGGTTATTTTAACAATTCCATGGCAGGTGGGGGCAGAGTGGATAGAAGTTCAAAGATGAAATCCCTGACCACAATGCGTACTTTCTGATTTTCATGGAAACAGGTTGCAAGCAGGCAACTAACCAGCTTTCCAGAGGCAGGTCCATTAAGATATTTTCCTGATAGATGCCTCAAATTTAGCCAGGGTTTTAATTTTGACAACAGAACGCCTACTGGCCTTGAGTTGAGGACAGCTGAAGGGAGCTGAGATGCGTCAGATCCAGCAGGTAAGTAGTTCTCGAACATTTCCCTGGAAGGCAGGAGGAATGCTTTCCATCGTTCAACCCACCTTCCCTCTATTTTGTTTCCTAGCTTTGGCAAAATGACACCATGGTATCCTCCCTTCCAGTCACCCAGCCTCTCAGTTTGGGAAACTGAGTGAAATGCTCCTTCCTATCAATTCATTGGGAGTGTTACATTCAGGATTCCTGAACACTGCTCACCCCTCTCAACACCCTCGTACTTCTCCTCAATGTCTTACAAAATGTATTTCTTTTTATAGAAACTCTCCAGTGTGGAAGCAGGCCATTCGGCCCAACAAGTCTACATCGCCCCTCTGAAGAGCATCCCAACCCAGACCCATTCCCCTACCCCTGCATTTTCCCATGTCTAACCCACCTAACCTAAACATCCCTGAACACTATGGGCAATTTAGCACGGCCAATCCACCTCGCCTGCCCATCTTTAGACAGCGGGAGGTAACCGGAGCACCCGGAGGAAACCCACACATTGCACAGGATGTGGGTATCACTGGCTGGACGTTTGATTCCCGTCCTTAATTGCCCTTGAGAACATGGTGCTGAGTCACCCTTTTGAACTGCTACAGTGTATGTGCTGTGGGTACACTCACAATGCCGTTAGGGAGGGAGAGCCAGGATTTTAACCCAGAGACAGTGAAGGAACATTTCCAGATCAGGATGGCGAGTGGCTTGGAGGGGAACTTGCAGGTGGTGGTGTTCCCTTGCTTAGATGGTAGTGGTTGTGGGTTTGGAAGGTGCTACATAAGGAGCCTTGGTTAATTTCTGAAGCACGTCTTGCAAATAGTAAACACAGCTGCCGATGAATATTAGTGTAAAAGGAACTCAGTGTGATGCTGATTCTTCAAGCAGGCTGCAATGGACTGGATTATTTCAAACATCTTGACTGTTGTAGGAGCTACACTCATCCAGGCACATGGAGAGTGTGACATGACCTTTCTGATTTGTGCCTTGTAGATGGTAGAAAGCCTTTGAGAATTCAGGAGGTAAGTTATTGGCTAAGATTCCTAGCCTATTCTCAAAGGCGTTCTCTTGATTTGACTGGTCCAGTTCAGTTTCTGGTCAATAGTAATCCCCAGGATGGTGACAACAGAAGATTCAGCAATGTAAAGCCATTGAATGTCAGAGAGACAGCCATTACCTGGCACTTACATGACACAAAGGTTATTTGCGCTAATATTGTCCAGGTCTTGTTGCATTTAGCAAGGGCTGCTTCAGTATCTGAGGAGTTGCAAATGATGCTGAACATTGTTCAATCACCAGCAAACATGCCCACTTCTGATTTTATGATGGAGCTGATAAAGCAGCTGAAGAGATTGGGTCTAGGACACTATCCTGAGGAACTTGTGATCTTTATAAATGACTTGGATGAGGAAGTGGAAAGGTGGGTTAGTAAATTTGCCGATGACACGAATGTTGGTTGAGTTGTGGACAGCGTGGAGGGCTGTTGTAGGTTGCAACAGGACATTGACAGGATGCAGAGCTGGGCAAAGAAGTGGCAGATGGAATTCAACCCAGAAAAGTGTGAAGTGATTCATTTTGGAAGGTCGAATTTGAATGCAGAATACAGGGTTAATGGCAGGATTCTTGGCAGTGTGGAGGAACAGAGGGATCTTGGGGTCCACATCCATAGATCCCTCAAAGTTGCTACCCAAGTTGATAGGGTTGTAAAGAAGGCGTATGGTGTGTTGGCTTTCATTGGCAGGGGAATTGAGTTTAACAGCCACGAGGCTATGCTGCAGCTCTATAAAACTCCTGGTTAGATCACACTTGGAACATTGTGTTCAGTTCTGGTCACTTCATTATAGGAAGGATGTGGAAGCTTTAGAGACGGTGCAGAGGAGATTTACCAGGATGCTGCCTGGATTGGAGGGCAGGTCTTATGAGGAAATGTTGAGGGAGGTAAGGCTTTTTTCATTGGAGCGAAGAAGGATGAGAGGTTACTTGATAGAGGTGTACGAGATGATGAGAGGCATAGATAGGGTGGATAGTCAGAAACTTTTTCCCAGGGCGGAAATGACTATTACGAGGGGGCATAATTTTAAGGTGATTGGAGGAAGGTATAGGGGAGAAGTCAGAGGTAGGTTGTTCACACAGAGAGTGGTGGGCATGTGGAATGCGCTGTCGGCAGTGGTAGTGGAGTCAGATACTTTAGAGACTTTTAAGCGACTCCTCGATAGGCATATGGAGGATAGTAAAATGTAGGGTATGCAGGGTAGTTTGATCTTAGTAGGATAATAGGTCGGCAAAACATCGTGGGCCGAAGGGCCTATACTGTTCTATGTTCTATGTTCTAACTCCTGCAGAGATCTCCTGGATGCCACATAGAGTCAAATGCTACCAGAGAAATCAGTCTTATCAACCCAAGTCGACTTTTGTCTAATTGTAACATTTTTTAAGTATAGATTTTATGTTCCTTCAGAGAAGAGGGTTGTGAATTCGGACATTCTTTCTGTATGTGCATCCAATGTCAGAATCAATCCAGTTCTATGTTGTGACAGTGTTGCTGAAATTTAGGAAACTCTATCCCTCCATAACAGATGGAATTTTGCCACTGGAATTGACACTGGCACAACCTTTCTCTCATCTTCCCCTTCAAACTGATGCCAGCTGTCAGTGCAGAATATCATAACTGGAATCATACAATGCCTACAGTGTGGAAGCAGGCCATTTGGCCCATCGAGTCCACACCGACCCTCCGAGGAGCATCCCACCCAGACCCAACCTCAACCCTATCTCTGTAACCCTGGATTTCCTATTGCTAATCAACCTAGTTTGCAGATCCCTGGACACGATGGGCAATTTAGCCTGGTCCACCCACCTAACCTGCATATCTTTGGACTGTGGGAGGAAACTCGCACAGACATGGGGAGAATGTTCAAACTCCACAGAGACAGTCGCCTGAGGTTGGAATCAAACCCGGGTCCCTGGCGCTTTGGGGGACTCAATTACCGGGGGACTCAATTACCAGGGGTCACAATTTCAAGGTGAGAGGGGAACAGTTTAAGGGAGATATGCGTGGAAAGTTCTTTACGCAGAGGGTGGTGGGTGCCTGGAATGCGTTGCCAGCGGAGGTGGTAGAGGCGGGCACGATAGCGTCACTTAAGATGTATCTATACAGATACATGAATGGGCAGGGAGCAGAGGGATACAGATCCTTGGAAAATAGGTGACAGGTTTAGACAGAGGATCTGGATCGGCGCAGGCTTGGAGGGCCGAAGAGCCTGTTCCTGTGCTGTAATTTTCTTTGTTCTTTGTTCAACTGTGCTAACCACTGAGCCACCGTGCCATCTTTATTTGGAATATTTGGAAGCTGTCCAAGAAAGCATCAAAACATAAAAGTGTAGGCAAATAACCTTGATAAACCCATTTACAAAATTCACTGTGCTAAGAAAAGGAATAAGACGTCATGATAAGGGTTAGGAAAATGTTTCAGTGGGGCATGCACAGAGCTGTTTGAGGTGGGAGCTAATGGTGTTCCATCTGGACGAGGTAAGTGCTGACCTGAATAAAAACTTGTCAGATGCACTTCCAATCAAAAATAACTTTTATTGCCTTACCAACATCATTGGGAAATACGTAACTTCTCAAAATATGCAACAAAGTTGTACATAACTGTAAGTGAACGAAAAGTTTAATTAAAGCAAACCAGAGTATATTTCAACAATGGAAGTGCCAGAAAGGAAAATAAGCCCCATCACAGCTGTATTCCCATGCAAAATAGGGAGAGAATCTGCCTGCTTTTATCCAGGTTTTACATAGGTTATATTGTTGATCTCTCTAAGCATGATTTTGTGAGGAATTATGGTCAGTTTTAGACCAAACCCAACAGAAGTTAGACTGAGAAGAACGATAGCCATTTTAGAGACAAGATATGCTTTCATTCATTAGCTCAGATTGCATCCAAGAAATTATTACCATTTTGTATTTCAAAAAAAATTAAACTGCAAAGTACCCTGGGGCTAAGCAAAAGAATCTACTCCACCTCTTCCACATGGAAATTTATTTCAGAAATAGATAAGGCAGGAGCAGTACAACACAGTACAATAAAACTTTCAATTTCCCAGCAAAACCCTTAACAGCTCTTTCATTTAACTCCACCTTTATTATTCAATATTAAATTTAAACAGAAAGCAATTGCAAACAGTGAGTAAAATCATCCATCTGGGAATTTTTTAAAAAAAGCATACGCAAAATCATCTTGCAAAGAGCGTAAAGGCTTCAGCTGTGACTTGTTATCGCACAAAATTTCTGAAATTGTGAACAATGCAAAAGGATTTATATTAGCTAAGGATGACCAAGCATTTGTGAAACAGATTTGTTGGTTTGAGCCTTAGCCCCTCTGAATACACTTTACTAAATTATGCATCAAAGTGCTAGTAATGCTTAACAAGATGTCCTAGTGCATCAGAACAAATATACAGCAAAACATCATAACCACTACTGGCAGAGAAAGCAATTAACTACGTCCTTACTTCCTGTGAACTGTTAGAAAAGCAAGGTTCAGCAGCAAATAAGGAATCGTGGTACTTCATGTTCAGGCAGATTTAATTTCTTTAATATTGCCGAAATGCAAAGCACAAGCAGACTACCAAAAGCTTTCAATGGAATACGCTGCATCATTGTAATGAATTCAGCTTGGGAGCTGCCGAATCCACCATTATAATGCATTGCAAAATATTCAGTGAAGCATAGATGATGTCCACCTCAATTGTTCAGAAAATTGCGAGGGTACAGAGTTTTAAAAAGAAAAGCAGTAAACACAGTTCTGCAGATTGGTACGACCGTATATCTAAATCAAAACAGAAGCCAACTTACTGATTCTTACTGATTCGCACATTTAGTTCACAATGTTTGAGTGGCAAATATCCTGTGTTGCTTGCTGATGACAGCTTTCAAACTATGTTAATGTCCAGTTAAGTCAGTGAAGCAAATGGTTTCTGAAATCAGGGAAAGGTGTATTTGATAAATATATAGAAATTAATAGTATTTTGTCTCATCAAAGGGAAATGTTGATGTGTAAAGGGACCTGGGTATCCTTCGACACTGGTCACTAAAAACAAGCGTGCAGGTGCAGTAAGCTGTTAGGAAAACAAATGATATGTTGACCTTCATTGCAAGAGGGATTGAATGCAAGAGCAGGAAAGTCTTCCTGCAACTGTACAGAGTCTTGGGGAGCTCATACCTGGAGTACTGTGTGAAGTTTTGCTTTCCTTCCCTCTGAAAAGATTTACCTGCCCCAGAGAGAGAGAGCGTAACCAAGGTTCACCAGACTGATTCCTGGGATGGCGGGTTTGTTATACGAGGAGAGATTGGGGCAACTGAGCCTGTATTCTCTAGAGTTGAGAAGAATGAGAGGGGATCTTACAGAAACATGTAAAATTCTGACAGGGCTGGGTGCAGGGATGATGTTTCCCCTGGGTTGGGACAATGTCCACGAATACGCTGTAGGAGCCATTTCAAACTAAGATGAGGAGAAATGAGGAGAATGGTGAATCTGTGGAATTTCTACCACAAAAGGCTACAGAGGCCAAGTCACTGAATGTACTGAACAGGGAAATAGGTAGATTTCTAGAGGGTAAAGACATCATGAGGTATGAGGAGAGAGTCGGAATATGATATTCAAATAGACGATTAGCCATGATCATGTTGAAGTAGCTCAATGGGCTGAATAGCCTACTCAAGTTTCCATTTTCTGTGCTTTCTTTTTTCAAATCCAGGGAAAATTAAGAAAAGAAACTATTTTTATGTTCTCTTTATCTGTCAAGCAATTGGAAGACAAGCAGCAAGAACTGCATTTATTAATCAACAACTGCTTCAGGATGTTTGGTATGGGAGAGTTTTATTGTATTTGAATAGGCTATCCCCCATTTCCTTTCATTCATTCATGGGACATGGATATCACCAGATAGGCCAGCATTTATTGCCCATCCCTAGTTGACCAGAGGGTAGAGAGGAGTTAATACAAAATGAAGATCTCTTCCACTGTGATGAAGAAACTCAATGAAGATGTTTTAGTTACAACGTTTGTTGTCAGTAACATTCTCACTTCTCAATCATAAGGTTTGGGGTTTGAATCCCACTCCAAGGCTTGAACACAAATATCAAGGCGAACACTTCTGTGCAGTACTAGGGGGGTACTGCACTGACAGAGGGGTGCAGTACTTCAACGAGACCTTAAACCATCTGTTTGATCAGATGAATGTAAAAAAACCCCATGACACAACTTCAAAGAAGATGATGTCCTAGAGTGCTAGCCGGTATTTATCCATCAATCGATCTCACAGAAGCAAATTATCTGATCATTATCACATTACTCTTGGCTGTTGTAACTCCTACATTAAAATAGCGACTGCATTTCAGAAATACATCATTGCCTGAAAAGACCTTGTCAGATGGTCATGAAACATATTAAGTAATACAAGTCCTGCTTTTCAAAATTAATTAAAATTAGAATCGCTTTCTCCTTTCAAAGTAAACAATTTTGAGCACCTCACTGATATAATTTTCTTGTAATGGCTTATCATTGAACCACAGTTGGTGTGCTGGCTTTCTGGTCAGAGATCATTAACTGTACAGTGTGAAGCACATTTGGCAAGATCGTGATATTCTGTCTGTTACAAATCACAATCTGCTCGTTAAGAGACAGCTCTATGTGTGTGCGTAGGCAGTGCACTGCTTTCCCAGTAACTGTGATCATTAAATGCTTGGACAGCTAAACTTCAAACATCTGCTTTCATACCATACTAAAACTCTCGGATGGTTTATCGAATGCCCAAGAGATCTAACAGAATCATTGTAACCCTTTGCTTTACAAAGGAAGGCTGTTGCACAAGTTTTGCGCTGAGTTTTGTTGCATGTGAGAGGTGAATTTGGAAATCTGACCTCAGAATTGTATGTAGCTGGGGAATTTTATCTGAATGGAACATCTTAAAAAGGAGGCAGGTGAGAATCCAGAACTGGAACTCTACAAGGCAGTGTGAGGCATTGCAATAGGGTGCCTTGTCTATCACCTTAGGCAATTCACTGATGATCAGTTTTAGGGATATCAACTATGATGAAGAATCACCTAGACTCGAAACGTTAGCTTGCTCTCTCTCCATGGATGCTGCCCGACCCACTGTGATTTCCAGCATTCTTAGTTTTCAGCGCACATTCCAGCAACTGCAGTAATTTGCTTCTATCAGTTCTGGGGCCATGGGTTCAAATCCCAACATAGCAGGCAGTGAAATTTGAGTTCAATTAAAACTGGAAATTAAAATAAAAATAGGCTAATGGTGAGGGTGTAAAAATTGTCATTAAAAACCCACCTGTTCCACTAATGCCCTTGAGGGAAAGAAATCTGTCATCCTTACCTGGTCCTACCCCTGACTCCAGACACACATCAATGGGTTCTTTGTTGGCGCTGAAATGGCCTTCCAAAGGCATTTCGGGTGCACACCTAATGTCACTTCCTCCATTACAGAAGCTCAGAAGCAGCAGTGTGTACTAACTACAAGATGCAGAAATTCACCAGCGATCCTTAGGCAGCACCTTCCAAACACATGACCACTTCCATCTAGAAGGACAAGGGCAGCAGATGCATGGGAACACCCATCCCCTCCAAGCCACTCTCCATCCTGACTTGAAATTATATCAGCGTCCCTTCACTGTCGCTGGGTCAAAATCTTGGAATTCCCTTCCTAAGGGCATTGTGGGTCAACCCACAGCAGGTGGACTGCAGTGGTTCAAAAAGGCAGCTCATCACCACCTTCTCAAGGGCAACTAGGAACGGGCAATAAATACTGGCCAGCCAGTGATGCCCACATTGCACAAGTGAATTTTTTTTAAAAATTCTATAAGGGAAGGAAAAACAGGCCCGGGCCAGATTTCTTAGCAACCAGTAAACTATTTTTATCGTTGCACTGAATATGATGTACAGGGTCCAATGTTTGAATGAGATGACTGACACATGACCACTGTGTTCACATTGACTGCACAGTTGGTGTCACAGGCTTGTCAATATCTTCCTCAAACATGATTGCCAGACTGTATGGAGCAAGACCCTCACAGAATCAACATTGACTGCTTTCATGGGCGATGGCACCACTAGGTGGAACAATAAACACGCACGTACAGATATGTGTGGCATTGCTAAGTCTATCAGCAGAATGGTTGCTTAATTTTTTTACTGCAAATTATGCAGGAAATTACGGCGAAGGAAAAAGAGTTGTGGGGTATTTTTTCTGAGTACTTCAGACTTTCCTTAAGCATTGGATTTGGGCATCACTGGCTGGGCCAATATTGATTCTTCGCCCCAAATTGATCCTTGGCTTGCTCAGACAATTTCAGAGGGCAGTTAAGAATCAACCACATTGCTGTGGGTCTGGAGTCACATGTAGGCCAGACCAAGTAAGGATAGCAGATTTCCTTCTCGCAAGGACGTGAGTGAACCAGATGAGACAGATGAGAATTCTGACCACCATGAGACTATCTTTTAGTTCCAGATTTTTATTCAATTCAAATATTACCACTTAACATGGGGGAGCACAAATCCCTGTCATCATAGCATTAGCTGTGATTCTAGATTGTTAATCTAGTGACATTATTACTGTGTCACAACCTCCCTACATTTTATGCTTTGCCCGTTAGAAATTTACAACACTACTCTGAATTAGCTTTTTTGCTTTAAAAGTATTACATTTTGGTACAATAAACACCATGTGAAATCTTGTACCCACTCAGGATAACCATCTTTGTGCATTTGCAGCTTCAATAGCCCAATTCTATAGCTTAGTTTCTAAAAATAGATGAAATTTTTAAAGCTTTGAAGACCCAGTGTAGATACACTGTCTGACAACACTTGCACAGGTAGATCACAGCAACCAATTTTAATCATGACATCTTTGGTGGGGGGCCACACTCTGGATCCAGCCTCATGTTGTTAAATGATATTAACAGTTGTACAACACAAAGTTGCCAAGCAATGACCATCTCCAACTAAACAAAGCCCTTAACCAGCTTAAAAAATGAGCTCTCAAGTCATTACATTTTCGGGGTGAAATATCCAAGTCTTTCCTATATTACAATGGTGACTACAATGCAAAAGTAATTCATTGGCTGCAAAACAGTATGGAACATTCAGTGGGCTTGAAATATGCTATATCAATCCAAGTCTTTCTTTTCTTTGTTCAGACTGGAGATCAGCTAGTAGCTCTTTACTGGAGTAGTGACAATGTCACCATGCTACCAATCTAGAACTCAAGGGGAATTCTACCTTCTGTATTCAATAAAATCTGCACTAAAGGACTGGCCTTGTTTTAACCATGCAACCACTGTTGTGATGTGGAGTTGCTGGTGTTGGACTGGGGGGGACAAAGTCAGAGGTCACACGAAATTTTCAAAGCTTGTGATTTAAAATAAACCTGTTGGAATCTGACCTGCTGTTGTATGACTTCTGACCATGTAACCATTGTTGATTGTTCTAAAAACCCGCCTGGTTCACTAATGTCCTTCAGGGAAGGAAATCTGCCACCCTCACCCAGTCTGGCCTTTATGTGAGTGCAGATCCACAGCAATTGGCTGAATCTTAACTCTATCTTCTAGGCAGTAAGTGATGGGTAATAAGTGCTGGCCCAACTAGTAATGTCCATGTCCTGTGATCTAATTAAAAAATTCTCTTCCAGCATCCAAATGTTTCTCATTCCATAGCACCAAGGGCCCTGGGGAGTGTTGATGAACCAAGAGACCTTAAGATGCAGGTGCATAGTTCCTTGAAAGTAGAGCCGCAGGTAGACAGGGGGTTGTAAAAGGTATTTGGTACATTTGCCTTCATTGGTCAGAACATTGAGTGTAGGAGTTGAGACATCATGTAGCAGTTGCACAGGACATTAGTGAGGCCACTTTTAGAATATTGCGTACAGTTCTGGTCACCATTCTATGGGAAAGATGTGGTTAAACTTGAAAGGGTTCAGAAAAGATTTATCAGTATGTTGCTGGGACTGGAGGGTTGGAGTTATTTGGAGAGGATGAATAGGCTGGGGCTATTTTCTCTTGAACGTCAGAGGCTGAGGGGTTATATTACAGAGGTTTCTAAAATCATGAGGGGCATGGATGGGGTGAATAGCCAAGGTCTTTTTGCTAGGCTGGGGAAATCCAAAACTAAAGGGCATAGGTTTTAGGTGAGAGGGGAAAGATTTAAAAAGGCCCTGAAGGGCAAATTTTTCACGCAGAGGGTGGTGCGTGTATGAAATGAGCTGCCAGAGGAGGTGGTGGAGGCTGGTACAATTACAACATTTAAAAGGCACCTGGTTGGTATATGAAAAGGAAGGGTTTAGAGGAATATGGCCAAATGCTGGCAAATGGGACCAGTTTAGATTGGGATGTCTGGTCAGTGTGGATGATTTGGACCAAAGGATTAGTTCCCATGCTGTATGACTCTATAACTGTATAAGTGAACAAAATATTCAAGATGCTGTTTGATGGCAACACAATGCAGTTCATTCCATTTCAATACATAGAGGAAATTGGGTGGGACCTTTCATGTAACTTATGATTGTGATTCTGATTAAATTTCAGTACTATTTATAGAGTCACAGTCATAGGGCCATATAACACGGAAACAGACCCTTCGGTCCAACCAGTCCATGCCGAACATAGACCCAAACTAAACTAGTCCCACTTGCCTGCTCCTGGCCCATATCTCTCCAAACCTTTCCTATTCATGTACTTATCCAAATGTCTTTTAAACATTGTAATTTTACCCACATCCACCACTTCCTCAGGAAGTTCATTCTACACGTGAACCACCCTCTGTGTAAAAAACTTTCACCTTATTGTCTTTTTAAAATCTCTCTCCTTTCGTCTAAAAAATGTTCCCCCAGTCCTGAAATCCCCCATCCTAGGGAAAAGACAACTACCATTAACCCTATCTATAATTTCTCATGTCTACATATTACATTAGTCTGTCAAAGGAATTAGGAGATCTATTCTATGACAGTTATACTGAGCTAGTGGAAATGCTGGTGGAGTGCCATTAAGATGGCAACAGTATAACACTTAAAAAGGTAAAGTGTAAAATGAGAGGTAATAATACAACATTGAAATATGCTCCAGAGATAGTAGGAACTGCAGATGCTGGAGAATCTGAGATAACAAGGTGTAGAGCTGGATGAACACAGCAGGCCAAGCAGCATCAGAGGAGCAGGAAGGCTGACGTTTCGGGCCTAGACCCTTCTTCAGAAAAAAGGCCCGAAACATCAG
>NC_063359.1:35084562-35150544 GCF_021869965.1 Rhincodon typus | reverse complement strand
ACAAAACATCTCACTCAAAGACAGTCCGATCTGATCTGGTGGCTGTGGATGAGAAACCCTAACAGAGAGCTATCAAAATATTATTTGACAGCTTTCACAACCTTGCATGGTACCTTACAGGAAAGAGTCAGCTGCTTTTGCATAGATCAAAAAAGATGAAAAAGAATGATATTGTTGTGTGGATAAGCAAACCAGTGGAAATGAAGCTGCTGGTTTTGGACTGGGGTGGACAGAACCAGAGGTCACATGACACCAGGTTATAGTCCAACAGGTTTATTTGAAATCACAAGCTTTTGGAGCGCTGCTCCTTCATCAGGTGTAATTTCAAATAAACATGTTGGACTATAGCCTGGTGTCATGTGACTTCTGACTCTGCTTTGGTAAAGCAGAGAATGGCTGTTTTAGGTTAACAACCAAGCTGGATGCTTAAGGAAGTTAGTTTCTGGTTGAAAGTAAGACAACAGGACAGACAGGACTTTTGGAAATCTAAACATCTGGATTACTCAGGTTAAGTCAAATGGTTTTTAAAAGGGCACTGCAAGATTTAACCGAGTGTGGCAGTGAGGTGAATCAACTGGGAAGCTAGGGGGTCACAGGAGGATGTTCCCATAATGGCAAATATCTATCTGAAGTACCGTGCATAGAATAGGGAGGTATATGGTGTATTTTGATTGCATTAGTTCAATAATGCATAAGTACCTTTCCTTTAAAACATAAACAGAAAATGCTGGAGAAACTCAGCAGGTCTGGCAGCATCCGAAGAGAGAAAAAGAGAGTTAACGTTTCAAGTTCAATGACCTCTCATCAGAAGTAATGTTTGATCTGTATTGGTTTTACTTTGTTCGATGCAGTAAAAGTCTTAAAATGTGAACTCTTGTCTTTCAGCTATTTTGGTCCATTGTTGGAGAATTCTTGTTTTAAAACTTCTTGGCCTCTACACCAATTATAAAAATGCACAAAATAATCTCAATATATATGAATCAACATGCTATTTATACACTTGTATGAATGTGATGGAATGCCTGTGGTTAACAGGTACTGCACAGCTGGAAAACACTAAGAAACTTACTGATGCTAGTCCACACTGAGAAACAGCCCCTGTTCTTTTCGTTAATATCCGGCTTAGATGTTGGACTTTTGCCAACTCTCACTTCTTGGAATGGGGTGAATGCTTTTAAGTCATTGTTCCTTAGCACTGCATATTTCAAGGAATGTAATTTATCAGCTTCTCATTCATGAAAGGCTGACACCAGTATCAGCTCTGTCTGCCTAGTTTCCTGATGACAGACTCACTAGCAGCTCTACCAGTGAGGAATGCATTGTGGTCAACTAACTTAGCATTACAACCTTGAAAGACCACAGCCAGATTTTGCTCCAACAATTGATAATGCAGCCAATTATGCTCCTGATAAGAAGGCAAGCCACAGACTTGAGGTCTCCAGAAATGTAATCGATGTCGGGAATGAAAGAACCAATTGCATCAACAATCACAACACAAACTTGAAGAAGGGAAAATTGTATAAGAATCCAACATCAGAACAAATCAGTGGCAGAACTGTAAAGAACAACACTGCATAAGGATCAAACGCTGGACATTTCCAGAGGCAGACACTGTTGGTGGAATCGTCGCTAAGTTCCGCCATTAATTGGGTAATAGCCAAGTTGAGTTATGAGGCTTAACTCACTTTCTTGAGGGGTCTTATTTTGGTTGCTACATGCAATAAAGTTTAAATTATTGTTTCAATCCTTGATTGCCTCTGAGATTTCTTAATACGTAGCCAAATTAAAGGCAACTTCTGGTGATTTACCCACATCGGGAGTGTTCTACCACACTCCTGTCTTGTGCCAGTAGATAGTGGACAGGCTTTAGGGAATCAGGAGGGGAGTTACTCTCTGCATGATTCCTAGCCTCTGAGCTGCTCTTGTAGCCGTAACATTTATATGGCAAGTTCAGTTCAGTTTCTGGTCAATGGAAACACCTAGGATTTTGAGAGTGGCAGATTCAGCTGTGGTAACACAATTAATTTGAAGGTTAGACATTGGTTAGATTCTGTCTTGTTTGTGTGGTACAGATGTTAATTGCCACTCATCACTCCAAACCTAGATTATGTCAGGTCTTTCGGCATTTTTGGCATTTGTTCAGTATCTGTGGAGTTGTGAATGGTGCCGAACATTGTGCAATCTTCAGCAAACATCCTTACTTCTGACCGTACGACGGAGGGAAGGTCATTGATGAAGGTGGTTGAACCTAGGACACTTCCCTGAGGAACTCCTGCAGAGATATTCTGGACCTGAAATGATGTGGAGCTGCTGGTGCTGGACAAAGTCAGAAATCACATGACACCAGGTTATAATCCAATAGATTTATTTGAAATCACAAGCTTTCAGAGAGCTGCTCCTTCACCTTGGTATCACCTGACGAAGGAGCAGTGCTGAGAAAGCTTGTGATTTGAAATGACTGACTTCCAACCAACACAACCACCTCCTTTTGTTTCAGGTATGACTCCAGCCGGTGGAGAGCCATTTCCTGACTACCATTGATTTGATCTGCTCAGGCTCCTGAATGCCACGTCCAGTTAAATACTGCCTTGGGGAAGTCACTCTCACATCATTTCTGGATTTTTGATGAAATTAAAGTTTGAGTGAAATTTAAAGAAAAATCCCCAAAACTACCTCAATTTTGGACATGACTTGGTCACAGCTGATTGGTTTTGCTCAAGGCCAAATTGATTGGCTTAGACCACAAGATTTCTGACTTAAATACAAGATTGAGGCTGGACATTAATGGGAGATGATGTCCCTGGCCACTCAATGGAAAGTTGAGGCAATACACCCTCCCCTCCATTCCACGTTATCCTGGGAAGTCACATTGTAGTGGGGACAAAGCTCTGTCTTTGCACTGAGGATTCCTTCCATCATGTTGCGTGGTACCATCATGGTGCAAAATGGGATTGATTTCAAACAAAACTGGGCATCCATGAGGTGCAGTGAGCCATCAGCAACAACAGAATTGTATTCAACCACAAGCTGTAAGCTTGGCATATCCCCTCACCCAAAAATTACCACTGGACAAGATGATTAACTCTGGTTCAATGAAGAGTACATGCAAGGGGTAACACCAGGTATATTCCAATGAACTCTCTTTGGATGTCATGTCAGAAGGCACTATATGAATGTAAGTTGTTGTTTTCTGGTTTCTGATGATCATGGAATGCCCTGCTGAGCAGTGGGAGTGACCATCGAGTGACCAGTCCATCGCTGCTTTCTCAAGAGCACTTAGGGATAGACAGTAAACACTCAGTTGACCATCTCTCAGCAGTTGTTTTGCATTCTGTTGATATGATTGACTGTAATTTTTGTGGGCAGTTTACAGCACAGGACCTTTACATTTGGCTTACCATCAAACGATGAATTTATATTTGCAAAATGGTTGAAGAGTAGACTGCCTAAACATTCTAAGTAGAAAGCTGGAACAATTATAAACCTGAAGAGAATTGAGCTATTGTTTCTAAAATGAAGCATTATTTCTGCATCAGAAATCAGTGACTCAAGATATGTTAAGTTTAAGGGGCCCCCAATTTATGAATATATGACTTATGAATGCTCGTATTTATGAATATGCTCGTAAACAGGGGTGTAATTTTAAATATCTGATCTACGACCATCTTCTGTACTTATGAATGGCTCCTTTATATCATTCTGCATTGTGTTCTGACACGTGAATTCACTCAAGAATAGAATCCATTCACAACCCAGGGACTGCCTGTACTATGTAAAATTTAAATCTATTTACATAAGGAAAGATAAACGTGTCACTGAGAGTGCAATGGAGGTTCATCAGACTTATTCTGGAAATGGCGGCATTGTCCTGTGAAGAGAGATTGAGGAGACTGGGTCTGTATTCTCTCAGGTTCAGAAGAATGAAAAGTGACTGAAATAACTCCATGAAGGCTGGCACCCCATCACCAAGTCACTCTTTGTTTACACGCGCTCAGTACATGGACTCTACCCAGCTAGCTCAAAGACAGTCCCTAGAGAGAGGAGAATCCCTGAGACTCCTGTTTGTATCTGTCAGCCAGGGCTCCCTAACTGGCCCAGTTAACAACCCCAAATCAGGGAACTCATACTCAATGAGATCCATATGGCCAACCTCATTCCAATCATTACAATGACTCAATTGAAGCAGACAACATTTTTACAGGACCCAACAGGTAGGGGCAGGAAGGCTGTTTCCCACAGCTGGAGTGTCTAGAACCAGGACGTCAAGAATATGAGGCAACATCTTTAAGACTAAGATGAGGAGAAATTTCTTCACTCAGAGGTTGGGAAACCTTTGGAATTCTGTAATTCAGAGGGCCATGTTTGAGTACATTCAAGATAGGGATTGACAGAACTCTCAATATTCAACGTGGGGATAGTGTGGTCATTGAGGTAGAAGGTCAGCCACGATCTAGTTGAACAGCAGAGCAATCACGAGGGGCCAAATGGCCTATGCCAGCTCCTCTATCTTATATTGCTACGTTCTTGGGTCCGAGTGCCCGTGGTCTGCAATGATCGCACATCACCACTTTGTGCTGTCAAAGATTTAAGATAATCACCAGAGTGAAAAAAGACAGCAAATTATCACCTCTCTTTTTCATCACTGGGACAGAGTGGATGTTTTGTGCAAAAACACGAATGACAAAAGTTGCGGTTTCTGTAAGTTGACATCTTTGTTGACAGCCTTTTACCTTAAAACAAAATGAAAGGAAACCATGAGGGGCGTTAAACTGATTGAATCAGTTTAAGCTGGAGTGCCTAGGTTTTTCTACTGCAACTCGAAAACATAAATTTAACTGTTTCCAAGCACTTCCTGAAAAAGAAACATCAGCCTGCATTGATTCAGCCAAGCTTAAACTAACTAATTCAACATGAGAGGTTTTATTCTTGTTCTGAGGAAGGGTCACCGGACCCAAAATGTTAACTCTGTATTTTCCTTCACAGATGCTGCTAAACCTGCTGAGCTTTTCCAGCAACTTTGTTTTTGCTCCTGATTTACAGCATCTGGAGTTCTTTCGGTTTTTATTTAGGTTTTATTCTTGGTTTGATTTGATTTGATTTGATTTATTGTCGTCACATGTACTTACGTACAGTGAAAAGCTTTGTTTTGCAAGCAGTGCAGGCAGATCATAGCAAACCAGGACATACAGATCATAACGTGCTTAGAGCGAGGCATACAGGGTTACACTGAACAGGAGTTGCACAAAGCAAGACCAACATGTGCAAGATCAACATTATTTGAAGTTAGAGAGGTCCCTGCATCAGTCTAATAACAACAGGGAAGAAGCTGTTCTTGAACCTGTTGGTGCATGTATTCAGAAGATCCAGAAACTTGGCAGAAGATCCAGAAACTTGAACACATGCACCAACAGGTTCAAGGTGGCAGAAGATCGACATAACGAGTAAAGGAGGAAAGGCAAGCTGTAGGTCAGTATTTTACACAGTGTTTAAGGAGTATGTTAGGATGTAGAATACTCAAGATCTCAAGAACAGCTGACTTGGACCAAACATCAGAAAGAAAAAACTGACTTATCCATCTAGGAGATAATTCCAAAACTTCCGTTAATCCATGGTTCACCACAGGTTATACTTTCCAAGTGCAATCAGCTGAAACTGTGGTTACACTAGTACTCTGAGCAATAACTATTGATGAATAACTAAACTATACTTGAAAAGATTATTTAAACTACATAGGCTGTTGCTAAGTACCAGCAGTTGTTTAATTAGCAGACATTTAAAAACCAAACTTTTGAGTTTTTTTGAGAAAAAACCCAATCGGAATATTTCAGTTTCTACTGCCCTACATATATGTCCCAATCTTTAACTTGCTCAATGCAAACCAAAATTAAAGAGGGATTTCATTTTAGTGCTTGCTCTTCACTGATTGGCTGTCTGTGTGAATTCTTTAATGTGACTGGTTACTTGCATAGCTTGATGTTATTGCTGCAGTAGAGCACTAGGAAACCACTGTAAAAAAAACACTGCAACCAGTTGACCTACCACTGCAATCATTAAAGTGGAAGTGTCTGTCAAGAAGATCATTAAATTTCTCAACAAGGGTTATTTTGAGGTCAGCAGGGCATGCCTTCTTAAACACATTACATTTGCCCGTGCAGAGTGTTTTATTTGGTCAGTGAAAATTTAGTGTTGGAAATAGAGGAAGGAAAAGTGATTTGCATTTATAAAGTGCTTTACACATCCACAAAATGTTTCAAAGCACTTCACAACCAATGAAGTACTTTTCAAGTGCTGTGACTGTTTGTAATGTAAAATACTTCGCAGCTAATCACAAAGCTCTACCACAAGCAGCAAATGATAATAACCAGATAATCTGTTATCTGTGCTGTTGCTTGAGGGATGACTGTTGATAAGGGCATTGGGGATAACACATTCTGCTGTTCTTCAAAACAATGCCATCGGCGTTATTGCCTCCGAATAAACAGGCAGACCAAGCATCAGTTTAACATCTCAGCTGAAAGACAGCACCTCCTGTGGGACTCCCTTAGTACTGCATTTGAGTGTCAGGTTTTTCCAAGGGCTGCTGTGGGGCTTCAAATCAGGAACTTGTAAATTCAGAGCGACACCAACTGAACCACTGATGATAAACTTTATCAACTGAGCATCCCATAGATTAAAACAGAGATATTCTCCAAACTGTAATTACCTGCTGCTCATATCAACTGGATATGCAAAGAGAAATAGGAAACAGAGGGAGAAAACAGAAAGATCTTCAGAGATTAAGATTGCAGCTGAGGCGTGACATGGAAATAGACAATGCTTGGTGAGGATAAAGTGGAAAGTTGGAGATGAAGATCTATAACTGCATCAAATGTTAGGAGAGACCCTAAGGAATGTGTAACTGCACAGACTAAAAGTGATCCCAAATTATAGAAGGAAGGATCTGTGTTTTCCCCATATCCTACAGCGTGACTTTGTCATTCCTTGGCAGCACGGTGCCAAGACAATAAAATTCATCAGTACCTTTCCCCCGCAGTCTTTAAATTTTGCTCCAACTGCTTCTTCAAACTGAGGCTTTGCTCCTCTCGTTCACTGCATTTTTACACTGCTTGGTGCTTACATATGCTCAGTCCAAGATCTCACAGTAAATGGATGTGACCATCATCACAAGGCTTTTAAAATGATTTAACTTGAAACTTCAATTCACTCACCACTGTCAATTACAAAATTGTCTACCTAGCTTTCATTTTATTGATATCGATTCATATTTTGTTTTGCACACATTTTATCTTCTTGCGGGAAGTCCTATAGAGAATTTTCTGCTGGTGGGAAGTCCTGGACATGTGTGGAATTTTGCCTTGGTTGTTTGAGTTTAAAAGCCAGCTGTCAGTCCTGTCTTTCTTCTCCATGTACCAGCTTGTAATAACTGTCTAAGGGCTTGTACAGTAGGAAATCCTTTCTAACATATGTATCTCAGGGCACCTATCAGAACCAAGTCCATATGTGCATTATGTACTGGATCACAAAGATTTTTATTTTGTTTCCGAGAGCTTTCCACTCCATTTTTATATCAGGAGTTTGCAATTAAATAAACATCTGTCTAGCTCTGAGTTGAAATGGGGCATCTCTAAGGAACAATTCCTGAGTTTTCTCCTTCAGTTAATATCATGTCCAGCAGAGAAGATTCATATTCTTATACTGACATAGTTCCAGCGCATCATTCAGAAATGACCATTTCAAACAAAATGATGACACTTTTATCCTTCAGCTACAGACGGTGGAATGGATGGACCAGAGAGTCCTTCACAATTATTGCCCGTCTTCTCTTCCCCCAGATTATTTACTTTCACCTGGGTCTCACTTTGCCTCACTTTTGCTTCACCTCACTTGCGTTTCACTTTGTCATTAGTCCATAGCAAAAATTCTATACGGAAATTCCTATCAGATACATTGCCTGTTCGTTAAAACATCACATGTAATGAACTAATAGCAATGGGAAGAAATGGTATTCTATCGCAGCAATCTAATCTACACTATTCCAGTATAATAAGACCTTAAAAGATAGGAGCAGAGTAGGCCATTCTGCCCATCAGTCTGCTCTGCCATTCAATGAAATCATGGCTGACCTGATAATCCCCAACTCCATTTTGCTGCCTTTTCCCCATAACCATTGATTCCATTACTGAACAAAAATCTATCTATCTATGCCTTGAATATACTTAACCACCCAGCCTCATCAGGCCTCTGAGGTAAAGAATTCCAGACTCACCACCCTCTGAGAAAATAATTTCTTCCTTATTTCGGTCCTAAATGGGTGATGTCTTCCTCTGAGATTATGTCCTCTGGTCCCTGACTCTCACACAAGGACAAACATCTTCTCAGAATCTACCTTGTCAAGTCCTTTAATAATTTCATATGCTTCAAAACACCTCCTCTCATTCTTCCAAACTCAAATAAATACAAACCCAACCTATTCGACCGCCCCCCCACAGGGTAATCCTGTAAAACCTGGGATCAGCCTGATGAACATTCCCTGGATTGACTCCAATACCATTATATCTTTCATTAGATATGGGAACAAAAACTCTTAACTCTCTTCTAGAGATGTGCTAACTAGTGCCTTGAATAAGTTTAACAAGATTTTTCTATTTTGTATTCCACTCCATTTGACTGTAAGGCCAAGACGACTCAGGGACAGAGCTAACTTTGTGGGGCAGCACAGTGGCTCAGTGGTTAGCACTGCTGCCTCACAGCACCAGGGACCTGATTCGATTCCAGCCTGAGGTGACTGTCTGTGTGGAGTTTGCACATTCTCCCTGTGCCTGCGGGTGTTTCCTCCCACAGTCCAATGATGTGCAAGTTAGGTGAAGTCATCAATGCTAAGATGTGCAGGCCAGGTGGGTTAGCTATGGGGAATGCAGGGTTACAGTATAGTGGGGTGAGTCTAGGATGGGATGCTCTTTGGAGTCTTAGTCTGGACTTGATAGGCTGAATGGCCTGTTTACACACTGCAGGATTCTATGATAACGTTTGACTTTCTTATTATCCACTGAACTTGGATGCCAGCTCTTTGTGAATCATAAGAGGACCCCTAAATCCCTCTGTGCTGCAGCTCTCTAGGAGTATATAGAAGAATTTGTTAGTGAATCCCCTCCTGGGTGCATATCTTCATCCACACATGAGCTCCAGTTCAAAGTTCATATGGAGAAGGGCATAAATGTGTGCAGAAGCCAATTTTCCTGCAACTGAGGGATTATAACCTTTTCCCTTCACTGCAAAACTGAAGCAAGGGGTGATTTGCATTGGTCACAACAATCTTTAATTTCATGAAAATTCTTCGGGAGTCAACTTCATGATCCTTTTATCAGGCACCTTTTCTGCCTTATTCAGTAATATCATTCCTATTCGCTGTCTGGGAATACAGTTTGACTGTTGTGTTTTCTTTTCCCCCGTTATTGATGGACGAATATGTGCTTCCCCTTCAACAGGTTTCAATTCACTGTCTCTTGAGATCTTCACCTTGTTTCACCTGATCCAGGCTAGCCCAGGGTCTCTTAGTCTCGCATCGCGCAGTCTTGTGTCAATTTGAAGGTGAATCACTTGATCACTCAGCACATGCAATGCAGAAGTGTAGTCATTTCCAAACATCATCTGCAGATGACAGCATGGGTTTCGCATTTATGACAATCAGGTGAACTGTAGGTGTGGCTGATCCAACAACTTTCAAGTGAGGTCAATTTGTCTACTGTAAGAACCGGCTCTGATCCCTTGAGAGAGACAGTTGGGCACCATGGGGGGATACCGTGCTTTATTTCCCTCTTCAGCTCCATTTTGATTGAGTCCCTTTCCTCTCTCCCAACAAAAAAAAGTCACAGTGATTCAGTTGTGAGAAAGTCATGTGTGGTAGCTCTTATTGGTATAAGGAAAAAGAGAGGAAAAGAGAGAGAAAAAGAAATAAACAGGCTTCAACTCCTTTAGAGAGAGCCAGGCACCAATGGGATAAGTGCTTTATCTCCCCTTCCAAGTCCATTTTGATTTAGACCCCCTCTCTCTCCCCCTACCGCTCCCTCACCTTTGATGGTTTGCTTTGCCCTTAACAGGGTTTGCACTTAAATCAATCAATTGGAAAAACACGGGTGCATTACTAGTGGTTGTTAATGGAAGAACTAAAATCCACAAGGGATTTCGTGATGGGGAAAAATATGTTCAATTGTGCGTACGAACACTTATTGATATATAAAAAGTGCTCTGACAGGGATCGTGTTGCAGTGGTGGTGTCCCTGCCTCTGAGCGAGGATGTCTGCTCTAGAGGTGTGTAATATCATCATTAGGCAGGTTGATTAGAAAATACAAACAAAAACAAATGCTGGCAGAAATTTTGTAACAATTAACAAATGTGAGGCTGTAGTTCAGCACAATATTTTTGGCACAGTACTTTAGAATAAAATGTAACAGGGACATAGAACCAGTGCAGGGAACTAAAGACTCACTTGTTTAATTCCTTAAGAAGAAAATATACTGGCGTCATTGCTCAAAGTTGTAATAGAAACTACAAAAACAATAAAGTGCTGTCAATACAGACAAGTAAGGTTGTGTTTGACAATGTGTATTGATTTTTGTAAAGTAACAAAGACTAGACAACAGTAATGCAGAAGATGCATCGTATTTGGAGTTTCAAAAAGTTTTCAGTAAGGTATTGCAGTGGTTGACTTGTGACTGAGATCAGAATATGTGGAGTTGCAGAGTGGAGTACAAGCTGGCCATGGAACAGAAAACAGAAAGCAGGGGCCAAGGACAGTTACTGAAATTGGCAGCAGGTGGGAAATTGCACCACAATAAGCAAAGTTCGGACCACTGTTGCTCATCAGTTATGTAAAAAATTTGGACCCAGGCATCAGAAGGAAATTTCAAGGCTTGCAGATGACACAATAGCAATGGGGACCAGTTAGTTCAGTTGGCTAGTCAATGATTCAGATTAATGTCAACGGTGTGAGTTTAATTCCACTTCCAGCTGAAGTAGACTTCAGTCATGCCTCCCTGCCCTGCCCCTGAGAGTTGAAGGCCATAGGAAACTACAATCAAGAATTTACAACATGCACACAATGAGCTGGAGACCTGCCTTAAGGCAGAGTACACATGATTGAATCAAAGTAAACACGAAGGAAGACTGCAACAAAATACGAGATGATATCAATAAACTTAGCAAATGAATATCTGTAAGCTGGGGAAAATAGCAAGACCGCACATTTTTTTAAGAGAATCCCACACAGTGTGGAAACAGGCCGTTCAGTCCAATAAGTCCACACCAACCATCTGAAGGGCACCCCACCCAGACCCATTCCCCTTTAACTATGGCCATGCATTTCCCATGGCTAATGCACTTAATCCACACATCCTGAACACCACGGGTAATTTAGCATGGCCAATCCACCTAACTTGCATATCTTTGGACTGTGAGAGGAAACCAGAGCACCCGATGGAAACCCACGCAGACAATGTGCAAACTCTGCACAGACAGTTGCCTGAGGATGGAATTGAACCCAGGTCCCTGGCGCTGTGGGGCAGTAGTGCTAACCTCTGAGCCACAATGCCGAAGCATTAGTCCCAAAATAACATAAAGGAGCAAATTAATCTTTTTTCCTTTGGTAGGCCGGGAGTAACACTAGCAAAGCTAGAAATTGTTGACCCTCTCTAATTGTCAAAGCTTTTCACCTTGCAGACATCAGGGCACTGATTGGAGGCAATGGCCTCGTGGTATTATTACTGGACTATTAATCCAGGGAGCCAGGTAATGCTCTTTCCACTTAGACAGTGGCAAGATGAATTTGAGGGGAAGTTAGATAAATCCAGGGGGAGAAAGAATTAGAATGACATGTCGATGAGTTTACTTGACAGAAGGTGGAATGGACAGCAAAAAGCAGTTGGGCCAAATGATCTGTTTCTGTGCTGCACATTCTCCATCATATCAGTTATTAACTCAGGATAATTAAGAAGATTCCAATACTGCAAATATAGATCGGAGACGAGAACTTTAAACTGTTACAGGAGTTATAAGGGGATTGCCTGAAGGCATCGACCTGAGGTTAGCTGCAAGTTGTACCTGAGATTTTACCTACAAAGAGCCAGATGTCAGTTGTAAGGAAAACCAACCATCTCCCACACCAAGCCAGACAGTCCACAGATGGGAAGGGAGTGCAGGGTGGAGTAGGGGGTCAAACCAGAGGGGACCATGTGTAACCAGGAGAAGCAATCTTGCTCCTCTTGGTTCCACAATATCACAAATTTAAACCAGAGGTTTATAAGTATTTACAATGGCCTCCAAGGTGGTCCTTCAGGAAACATGGGCACAAGGTCCTTAATTCCAGACCCTTCTTAAAACCTATCACCATGGCCAAGCTTTAAACCATTTACCCTGATATCTCCTCCTGTGAACTCATGGGGCATTTTACTGCACCCAAGGCACTATCTAAATGCAAGTTAAAGCTGGTGAGTACGTGCACGGGAGTAAATGTCTGTTTCAAGTGAGCTCTCTGTACCCTTGGATGCCAATACTTTTCAATGTGGCCATCTCTAATCTTCGGGGCATCTGTGGGCTTCAAGTTTGCTCAGAAGTGACAGAGACCAATTATCCCAATGCCTCCCATCAGTAAAGACAGGGCTTTTGTGGACCTCTGTCAGCTTCCTAAAAAAGTGGCTGTGTATCTTAGTACTTTGGGAACACAGAGTTCCAATCCCAGTGCCAAAATGAGGTGCCTACACAGCTGTGACAACGCCGATAGTTGCTAAGTGACAAATTTGCTTTACTCTAATGCTGTAAGTTTCACAAATGACTTTCTTTAAAAAGAAAAGAGACTTGGTTTGAGAACAAGATTTGCTTCCAGTTGGGGTTTTTGCTTCTCAGTAACAGTGCCTCAATGGGCTACAGTTCTGCTAAAAAAACAAAAGGTACTTTCAATTCTTGCTTGGAGAATTGTCTGAAGGTACAGTTGGAATTAATGGCAGGATGGGTAGTCATGAAAGCAGCAAACTGAAGGAAAACAAGCAATGTGGTGGTGGAATTGTTGAAACACCTTCTAAAATGCAGTAACCATTTTGTAGGATCGTGTATCTGAAATGAGATTCAAGTATGTTGAATTAATTGCAAAATAAAATTACTACAGATGCTGGAAATCAGCAGTAAAGACTGGAAACGCTCAACAAGTCAAGACAGCAATGGGTTGGATCTTCGTTTAGAGGTGGTGAGGGAGCAGGGAAGGTGGTGCAGTTTTGAGATGCAGAAACATGGAAGTATATTTTCTGAATGTCCAGTTCCTTTCTGTTGGCCAGGAAATCCTGCAGCATAAGTACAGGGATATAATCAGAGGGATTGGGGGTTAAGGGGAGGAGTTGCAGAGAATGCGGGGTGGGGCGCGTTGGGCACCGGTCATAGAAAAGGTTTTATGGAGCAGCTGGGTGGGCTAGGAGGTATTATTACGCTTCTGCTTTCCTGAGCCCACAAGCAGTGCAGAGAAACTTCAACGTCATAATTCCAACTAAACTAATCTCCAAAATCCGAGACCCAGTTCTCTGCTCTACCTTCTACAACTGGATCCTTGACTTCCTGGCACACAGCCTGCAATCCGTGAGAATAGGCAACAACATCTCCACAATAATTCTCTCAACACTGTTGTCCTGCAAGTCTGCATACTCAGCCCCTTTACTCAGATTCAGGAGCAGCTTCTTCCCCACTGTTATTAGACTTCTGCATGGACTTCTCAAATTTTAAATTTAATGTTGATCTCGCTCTTTGTGCACCTTCTCTACAGCTGTAACGTTATAGTAGAGCAAGGAATACAGAGCCATAGAATCATAGAGATGTACAGCATGGAAACAGACCCTTTGGTCCAACTCATCCACACTGACCAGATATCCTAAAATCTAGTCCCATTTGTCAGCATTTGGCCCAAATCCCTCTAAACCCTTCCTGTTCATACACCCATCCAGGTGCCTTTTAAATGTTGTAATTGCACAAGCAACATTCTTGTAAATCTTTTCTGAACCATTTGAACTTTCACAAATCCTTCCTACTGCAGACCAGAATTGCACACGGTATTCTAAAGGTGGCCTAGCCAATGTCCTCTACAGCCAATGTCCTCCCAACTCCTATACTCAATGCACTGACCAGTAAAGGAAATCACACCAAACACTTCTTCACCATACTGCCTGCCTGTGACTCTACTTTCAAGGAACTATGAACCTACAGTCCAAGATCTCTTTATCCAACAATAGTCTCCAGGACCTCACCATTAAGTGTATAAGTCCTGCCCTGATTTGTCTTTCCAAAAGCAGCATCTCACATTGATCTAAATTAAACTCCATTGGACCGTCTGATCAAGATCCCATTGTACTCTGAGGTAACCTTCTTCATTGTCCACTACACCACCAATTTTGGTGTCATCTGCAAACTTACTAACCATGCCTCCTATGTTCACATCCAATCATTTACATAAATGATGAAAAGCAGTGGACCCAGCACTGATCACCATGGCACACCGCTGGTCACAGGCCTCCAGTCTGAAAAGCAACCCTCCACCACCCTCTGCCTTCTACCTTTGAGCCAGTTCTGTATCCATTTGGCTAGTTCTTCCTGTATTCCATGTGAACTAACCTTGTCAAAGACCTTACCGAAGTCCATATAGATCACATCCACCTCTCTGCCCTCATCAATCCTCTTCGTTACGTCTTCAAAAAACTTAATCAAGTTAGTGAGACACAATTTCCTACATGTTGACTATCCCTAATCAGTCCTTGCCTTTCCAAATACATGTAAATCCTATCCCTCAGGATTCCCTCCAACACCTTACCCATCACCAGTACCAGACTCATGTGGTCTGTAGTTTCCTGGCTTTTCCTTACCACCTTTCTTCAATAGTAGCACCATATTAGCCAGACTCCAGTCTTCTGGCACCTCACGTGTGGCTGTTGCTGATACAAATATCTCAACAAGGGGCCCAGCAATCACTTCCTTAGCTTCCCACAGAGTTCCAGGGTACACCTGATCAGGTCCCAGGGATTTATCCACCATTATGCATTATAAGACATCCAGCACCTCCTCCTCTGTAATATGGACATTTTTCACGAAGCCGTTATCTATTTCCCCACATTCTCTATCTTCCATATCCTTCTCCACAGTAAACACCGATGCAAAATACTCGTTTAGCATCTCCACCATCTCCTACAGTTCCACACATAGGTGGCTCCGCTGATCTTTAAGGGGCCCTATTCAATTACCCTAATGCACTTTGTATGGTGTGGTTTACACTGTACGCAAAACAAAACTTTTCACTGTACCTAGGTACAAGACAATAATAAAACAAATCAAAAAAAATTAAATCTTACAGATTCAGCCCATCTACTGGCCAGATTTCCTGAAACCCAGCCAACTGTAGTTAAAAATAGAATCCCCGTTAAAATAAAGGCATATGGTATCAGTAAAAATATAAGGATGGCCACTGAGCATCCCTCAGGACATTTCCATCAATACTTCGAGATAGTGTTTGTCCCCATCTTCCAGCTTTTTAATTTCTCCCATAAGCTCAGTTTTAAAACTCCCCCCAAAACTCCCACCTTTCAGTTTCTGGTGACTTGAAACATTAAGACAAAAGCAAAATACTGCAGGCGCTAGAAATCTGAAATGAAAGCAGTCACTGTTAGAAATACACAGAAGGTCTGACAGCATCGGTACAGACAGAAATCGAGTTAACATTTGACTCCTCTTTTGATCTAAACACTATTTGGAAACACTTGAACATTTCCAGCACTTCCTGTTTTATGCCTTAATTAAATGCTAACTCTTTCTCCGTCCACAGACGAAGACAAGCCTACTGAATATTTTCAGCATCTTCTGTTTCCCTACATCCTACACAAGGATCAGTTGGCTGGATGGCTGGTTTGCAATGCAGAGTGACACCATCAGCTTGGGTTCAATTCCCACACTGGCTGAGGTTACCATGAAGGACTCTCCTTCTCAACCTCTCCCCTCCCCTGAGGCATGGTGACCCTCAGGTTAAACCACCACCAGTTGTCTCTCTGTAATGAGACAGTAGCCTATGCTGTAGTAAGAATGTGGCATTTTTACCTTTAGTGGAAATGTACAGCATGGAAGGAAACCATTTGTTCATTGTGTCAAACTGACCTAGAAACCCTACAGTGCAGAAAGAGGTCATTTGGCCCATCAAATCTGCACTGACCCTCTGATGAGCATCCCACCCAGACCCAGTCCCCATAATCCTGCATGCCTCATGGCTTAACCCACCTAGCTTGCACATCCCTGAACACTATGGGCAATTTAGCTTGGCCAACCCACTTAACTTTGCACAGCAGGAGGAAACTGGAGCACTTGACAGAAATCCACACAGACACGGGGAGAACGTGCAAACTCCACACAGACAGTTGCCTGAATCTGGAATTGAACACAGATCCCTGGTGCTGTGAGGCAGCAGTGCTAACCCCTGAACCACCGTGCTGCCCACCATTCTAATCCCACTTTTCAGTTCTAGGTCTGCAGGTTATGACAGTTCAAGTACGTATCGAAGTACATTTTAAGTATGATTAGTTTTTCTGCCTCAACCATTTCTCAGGCAGTGAATTCCAGATCTCCATCACTTCATCAGTCACAAATAACATGCCTTGAACTGAATCTTATACGCTAAATCTATGCCCACTTGTTATGGATCCCTGAACTAAGGGCAATAGGGTCTTCCTAACCACTCTATCTAGATCCCTTTGAATGTTAAAGAACATTTCCGAGTGTAAAGAAAGGGACAAAAAGAATTACAAGCCCTTTTTTAGAACGAGATTTTGCTACAGATGCTGTTTTCCCACTGGAATAGTGGAAGCTAACAAACATTCACCAGTTCTGATGATTCCCAGTTAAATGTTGCTCTTCAAAAAACTTGTGTGTTGCAATTCCTGCCATTATTCTTCATTTCTCTGGGTATAAACGTTTCACATCCCGGAAAAGACCTTAAATGCCACCAAGCAATCAACGAGATGAGTTTGGTCAAGCTATCCTTGCTTAATGACTAGCACTCAATGACTTATTTTCATACAGCATTCCAATATACCAAACCATTCCCACTGATAGCTGATATGTTTTAGATTATACTCCATATTAATAATCAGAACATCACAATGATTGATGCATTTGGTGATGGGAAATTTTAAGAATACTTTGCACAATGATTAATTATGCATTCAACCAGATCCGAAGAGCTTGGGCATGTCTCTACACAACCATTATAGCTGTAGCATACATAAATATTTATTTAATTTTTATTGAGTCCAAAATATCCCTAATGTCTGCTTTCAGCCTCTATTGTAATTGCAATACAAGCACACAAGCCTCACTCCCAATTATACTTCAGAAATGATGCAGGTTTGCAATCTACATCAAACGAAATTGTCATTGCTAGTCTCCTAGCCTCCACAAGCAGTGAGAAGAGAGAGATTTAAAAAAGACACGAAGGGCAACTGTTTTACACAGCGGGTGGTTCACATATGGAATGAACATCTTGAGGAAGTGGTGGATGCGAGCACAGTTGCAACGTTTAAAAGACATTTGGTTAAGTACATGAATAGGAGAGGTTTGGGGGGATGTGGGCCAGGAGCAGGCAGGTGGGACTAGTTTAGTTTGGGACTATGTCTGGTATGGACTGGTTGAACCGAAGGGTCTATTTCTGTGCTGCATGACTCTAAGAACAGATGAACCTTGGACTGTGTAGAAATTAAATTGCTTGATTGTTTAGGGAATCATAGGTTGCAGATGGAAAATTGGAACTGTGGACCACAACCAGATCAGCCGTGGTTTCAGGTTCCAATGTCATTCGGTAATTACAATGTAACAAACATTTCTCAGCTGCAATTCAGTAGTATTCCCACCAAAGTCAATGAGTCGTGAGTTCACGATCCATTTCAGGGACTGAGCACATGGCTGAGGCTTATATGTCAGTTCAGTACCAGAGGAGGGCTGCACTGTCCAAGATGCCATCTTTTAGATGCGACTCTAAACCAACTCCCTGCCTCTCTGCTCTTTCAGGTGGCTGTAGTAAATCACTCGGCTCTATTTTAAGAAAAAGATTAGGGAAGTTCTCTCTCACGTCCAGGCCAATATTTTTCGCTCAACCAAGAGCGCCAGCACAATTTATCTGGCTAATTATGACATTGCACTTTGTGAGAGCTTGCTATTTCTACATCTGGGGCAATCTAGAATGAGAGGTCATAGTTTTAGTTTAAGGGGCAACAAATTTAAAACGGAGATGAGGAGAAATTACTTCCCTCGAAGAGTCATGAATCTGTGGAATTCATTACCGAGGAGTGTGGTGGATGCTGGGACATTAAGTAAATTTAAGGAGGAGATAGACAGATTTTTAGTTAGTAACAGATTGAAAGGGTATGGAATGTGGGCAGGAAAGTGGGGGTGAGGATGAAATGAGATCGTATCAAATGGCGGAACAGACCAGAGGGGCTGAATGGTCTAATCCTGCTCCTAGTTCTTATATTCTGTGAACAAATTGACTGTTGCTTTTCCTACATTCCAGCAGTGGCTACACTACAAAGGTACTTCGTTGGCTGTGAAGCTTTAGGGCATCCCGAGGTCATGAAAAATAGTGTCTCAGTGATCAACACAGCTGCCTCACAGTGCCGGGGGTCTGGGTTTAATTCCACTCTCGGGCAACTGTCTGTGTGGAGTTTGCACATTCTCCCCGTGTCTGCGTGGGTTTCCTCCAGGTGCTCCAGTTTCCTCCCACAGTCCAAAGACGTGCAGGTTAGGGTGGATTGGCCATGCTAAATTGCCCCATAGTGTTCAGGGATACGCAGGCTAGGTGGATTAGACATGGGACTTACAAGGGTGGGGTCGGTTTGAATGGGATGGTCTTCGAATGGTTGATGTGGACTTGATGGGTTGAGTGGTCTGCTTCCACCCTGTAAGGATTCTATGAAAGACTTTATATAAATACAAACCTTTCTTTTTGGTCTAATAGATAACATGTGGCACCAGGAGCTGAGACATAGTCATTGCTAAATTAAAAATTGCTCTTTAACTCATTTTGTTCTAATTCTTTGGAAGGATTTTATCACCATGACCCAAATAATAACAACGGATAAGATTAAGAGCCTGGTCAGTGGACTGTGCTGCCTACTGCAAACATTCTGAAACACATATTCAAACACCATATCAGAACACATCACGAGTTGAGATGAAATGTGAGATATACTCGGTATGGATGAGTTATGCAGTGACAGCACATACCAGAGTTTCACATGCTGCCCACTTCACTATAAATAACTGAGTCAACAGAACACATAACCAATTCCAGAAATGTCAAGCCATCAAACAAGTACTGCAACCAGGCAGGTGGTATCATTTGTCCTTTAACAATGCTGAACAACAGGCAAACAGAATTACTCACATTCTTTAAGGTCTGTCCATTCAATTCACACAGAAACAGTACTGCCCAGAGTAAACTTCCTGGAATTTGTAACAAAATCACAGCAGTGCAGTTCTCCCAGTAACTGAACAGGTTGATTCACTGACTATGAAGCAAAGATCAGACGGGTCTTAGATTTAATCCTGCAGCTCCACTGAGCTAACCACCGTTAGAATTTGGGCAGGGCTTCTAAAATTAAGACCAACGTCCCTCAGATAAAAAAAAAACAAATGGAAATTCTGCACATTGAATAGTCATAAACAGAGAGAATGCTAGAGAAACTCAGCAGGTCCAATAGCACCCGAGGAGAGAGAGATAGAGTTAATGGTTGGAGTTTGATAGGACTCTTCCTCAGAACCAAAAAGGGGTGGAAAAGTGATGGGTTGAAAAAAGTGAGAAGTTCAATTGGGAAGAAAATCAAGATCAAGGAAGGGTTAGACAGCAAGGGATGTTATTGACCAAAGAAGCCATGGAACAAAAGGCAAAGGAAGTGGTACTAGTTGTAGAGAAGTGACAAAGTATTGGTCCAGAGAAGGTGTAATTGGCAGAACCAAGGTCAGCCCTGACTGATGGCAAAAAACATAGAGACAAGGGATAGATTGGAACCAAAATATCTAATAATTATCTAGGTGCTCATGATAGTAAATAATAACTGATGGTCTGAGCAACACTGTTATCCTTGGGTTTATCTAAGCAGAGTTAGCTGGATTGAGAATTTACAACCTTACATTACTCAGAGGCAAAAGCTTCTGTGAGACATGTCAGCTTTTCGGTGCCTGTGATAACCCAAACTCCCAAACTGAAGGTGTCTCCCAACTGTTTTTAGAGGCAGATGAGCGAAGGCCAAATGCCTGCTGTGTATTTACTAAGAGAAGGATAGAAAGTAAGGAAACTACCACTCTGGCACTGAATAAACTTAACAAGCATGGCGCCTCATTCCTTCAGATTTTAAATTATAGTTGGTTATTTTCAAAAGAAGTGGATTTTTAGTGTTTCTTTTTCTGAACTCTTTCTGTCTCTCAATCCCATGGTATGTTCCCCCTCCTTATTTTGCTCCCTACATCTGATATAACATTGAAATAAAAATGCTGCTACGACAAAGAAATAAATATACTGGTGCTTCAGAGTCTGTACTGCTGCTTAATGATGCTTTATTATCATTAAGCAGGCCTTAGATCCCTATAAACGGTGTTGTGAGAAAATGGATTTCTAATTACAGTAAATTCCTTCAACCATCTACAATTAAGTGCAAGTGCAGTGAATGTGCTGCTAAAGTGCAACATCTTGCCCAGTGTCAAGACATTTTATGGGAAACTACAACACTTAAGTAGCAAAACATAGTATATGTGTTAAATATTAAAAATTGCAGCTTGCCAAATAATTGTTTCCAACATTGCTCGATGCACCATTTTCTGGGTTGCAGATCATACAGTCACAGAGTTACACAGCACAGAAACAGACCATTCAGTCCAACTCATCTGTGCCTACCAGAAATCCCAAACTGACTGAGTCCTATTTGCCAATGTTTGGTCCATATCCCTCTAAACCCTTCCTATTCACATACCCATCTAGATGCCTTTTAAATGTTGTTATTGTACCAGCCTCCACCACCTACTCTGGCAGCTTGTTCCATACACACACCACCCTCTGCCTGAAAAAGTTGCCCCTCAGGTCCTTTTTAAATCTTTCCCCTCTCACCTTAAACCTATGCCCTCTAGTTTTGGACTCCCCTACCCTGGGAAAAATACCTGGGCTATTCAGCCTATCTGTGTTCCTCATGATTTTATAAACCTCTATAAGACAATCCCTCAACCTCTGACATTGCAGGGAAGATAGCCCCAGACTATTCTGCCTCTCCCTACAGCTCAGACCCTCCAACCCTGGCAACATCCTTGTAAATCTTTTCTGAATCCTTTCAAGTTTCACAAGATCTTTCCTAGAGCAGGGAGACCAGAATTGGACGTGTTACAGTTGTGCAGTGCCATCTAAATATTATTTTGTGACAGTTTCGTGAACACAAGATTATAACACCTGGGTGGATTAAAAAACAGCCTAAAACATGGGGCACTTGTGGCAGAGTGTTCATGTCCCTGCTTCTGAACTACAAGAACCAGGTTCAAGTCCCCCCTGTTCCAAACATATTCAATAACGTCATCAAACAGATTGATTAGGAAAATAACTTGGACATGTCTGAATTAATGCATAATAATCTCTTCCAGTGTGTTGTAAACAAGGAAGAGAAGTACAACATCACACTGGAATGGAAACAGTATATTTTCAAAAATGTAATGAGTTAGAATTGGATAATTGAATGTGAAATGGCCAATCTGGCTATCAGATGTACATGCATTGCACGGAACTGCACTCTACTGTGCAGAGAAATACTGATTGGGAAAACTAGCTGCAAACCTTCAGTTATTTGACCTTTGTATTCATTGTGTGCCATCAAGCTGTCTAATTATAAAACTACCAATAGAAGAGTAATTAGAAATACAACAGTTCAAGGATAATTGACACAGTCAAAAGGGAGTTAAATGGCTCTTTGAAAAGCATGCGAAGGATTACAGGACGGAGGCCGAGGAACAGCACGGCGAGTGCTCGTTTGGTTAATGGCCTCTGCTGTGCAACAATTCTGTGATTCTGATACATTGCTCAGCAGATTGGACAGACATAAATGAGAACTAGGTAACTTTGACACAATTTATTTTTAAATGGATTTGCGTGATTTCTCATCTGGGCCGTACAGCAGCAGAATCACTAACCCATTTATTTGAAATGTTCCAATTAGGTGCAAAGAAATTCAAAAGCAAACTAACCAGTTTACTGAAAAGAGCAAATTGAGGAGATTAAATTCCCAATAGCCTGGTACCACGGAGAGCAAAAAAAACAATGATTTGATTTCTATCAATAAGTTTGAAAAAAATTACTGCTATTAAAATTATTGCTTCAGGAGAAATGAGCACAATGTTTCAGACAGGGCAAGTATCATTTAATGCCACCCATAACATTGTGACAGATAAATCCATCAGAGTAAGATATGTAACAGTTTAACAAATACCCAACGGCCTATTATCGAGTTACCGCTACCCAACGTTATAATGCAAATGAATTTCAAGATTCATATTTTATTAAAAATTTTTGATATCTCTTTCTGTGTCAGCGTCATAATTGTTTATTTGTTGTTGGTCTTGTTAAAGGCTTTGGGGTGTTTGTTATGTTAAAAGTACCATATGAATGCCAGTTGATGCACATTATTCTGAGTATAGTTCAATTATGGCACTGTGTTAGAATTACAGAATAACTCTCATATGTATTATGTGTGTCATTTATTAGGAATAAAATGGTTACAATCCGAAGTAATGCTTTGTATTGATGATACAGAAGGCGCACATTGTCAGTACTTTTCATTTTATATTTTTTCGATATCTGCATTATAAAATTCTAGATGGTAGGAAGGAAGAATGAGCTGTAATTTAGTGTCCAGTTTAGAGGAATGACCATAAAAGCACTTAAGCTTTGCACTTATGCTTTATAACTGCCAGCTCAACCTCATAATTAAACTGTTAAGCTATTTGCTTTAGTGCACTTTTCTTTAGCTGTTCAGCATGAATTACAAAAGGAGCCTAAATTCATAAACTGCATCGTGACATGGGGGTCATTTAGTCTCCTGAGCTTAATTTTGAGCCACTATCTAGTGCAAAGTAGCTCATAATTTCGCCAGTGATTGGCACCATCAGGCCTTGCAATCAGTCTCTGTCGTCTCCTGTAATTATCGGCTCATTGTCAAGTTAACTATCAGCTCTCTGTGTACACATTTCAAATTTTATCCTCCAAATAGCCTGCTTCTGGCTTTGGTTCATTCCAGGGCCAGGCAATGATGTAGTGGTAATGTCACTGACTGGTAATCAGAACACCACACTAACATTCTGAGAACATAGACTTGAACAGCAAATAACTGACCTTTGAATTCAATAAAATCTGGAATTAAATACTAGCCTACTGGCAACCAGATAACCATTGTCGATTCTTTTAAAAGCTCATCTGGTTCATTCACACTCTTGAGAAGAAAATCTGCCATCTTTACCTGGTCTGGTCTACATGCGACTCCAGACCCACCCAGCACAATTAACTCTTAATCGATCTCTGAAATGGCCCTAGCAAGTCATAGAATCATCGAGTCATACAGCACGGTAACAGACCCTTCGCTCCAACTCATCCATGCTGAGCATAATCTCAAACTAAATTAGTCCGACTTGCCTGTGCTTCACCCATATCCCTCCAAAAACATTTCTTAGTCATGTAATTATCTAAATGTCTTTTAATCGATGTAAATCCACCACTTGTCCTGGAAGTTCATTCCATTCACAAACCATTCTGTGTGTAAAAACATTGCCCCTCATGTCTTTTTTTTAAATCTTTGTTCTCTGATCACCACCCTGGGGAAAATACACCTGCTATTCACCTTATCTATACCTCTCATCATTTTATAAACCTCTATAATGGTCACCCCTCAACCTCCTATGCTCCAGTGAAAAAAGTCCCAGCTTATCCAGTGTCTCCTTATAACTCAAACCCTCCATTCCCTGCAACATTCTGGTAAATGGGGATGAGATGGCCTAGTGGCATTATCATTAGGCTGTTAATCCAGAGACCCAGGTAACATTCTGGGGACTTGGCAGATGGTGGAATTTGAAATCAATAAAATATCTGGAATTAAGAATCTAATGATGAACATGAACCCATTGTCAATTGTCAGGAAAAACCCATCTGGTTCACTAATGCCCTTTAGGGAAGGAAACTGCCAACTTTACCTGGTCTGGCCTACATGTGACTCCAGACCCACAGCAACGTGGTTAACTCTGAACTACCCTCTGGACAATGGGGGAAGGGCAATAAATGCTGTTTAACCTGTGACGCCCTCATCCTATTCATGAATAAATAAAAAACTTCTTCTGAACCTTCTCCACTTTAATAATAGCCTTCTTATAACAGGGTGACCAGAACTGCACACAGTACTCCAAAAACAGGCCCCACCAACGTCCTATACAAACTCAACGTCACTCAGTTTAAGGCCAATTAAGGCTGGCCTTGCGTTATTAATAATAATGAAGAGGATTGGGTTTTCTCACCAGATAACGTTCTCGTCAGCTCATTACACATGCACTCACAGGTAAAAGACCACATGTAATGGGCAGGAAAGCAGGACATTTTGCCTCCTGCCAGCCAGCTTCATGTTCCAACTGCTTGGCACTATGTTTACAAAGGTACTAAAGAATGTAATTCTCTGCAACCCAGGAGCAGCACTCAATCTCTCATCATCCCACAGCCCCACCCCTCAAAAGATATCAGAATCAGGTAAAAGGCATGGCCATGCTTCAGTAATGCCCCCACTTAGAGATTCCCCTGAAAACTGGGCTGGGGCTATTTTCCCCAGAGCATCAGACCTTGAGGGGTCACCTTTATAAGAAGTTTATAAAATTATGAGGGGCAAGGATAGGGTGAATAGTCAAGGTCTTTTCCCCCAGGGTAGAGGAGTCCAAAACCAAAGAGCATAGGTTTAAGGTGAGAGGGAGAAGATTTAAAAGGGACCTAAGGGGCAACTTTTCACACAGATGCTGGTGCGTGTATGGAATGAGCCACCAGAGGAAGTGGTGGAGGCTGGTACAATTATGGCATTTAAAAGGCATCTGGATGGATAAGTGAATAGGAAGGGTTTGGAGGGATATGGGCCAAATGCTGGCAAATGGGACTAGGGTAATTTAGGATATCTGGTTGGCATGGACCAAAGAGTCTGTTTCCATGCTGTACATGTCTATGACTCTATGACTGCCCAGGAAAGAAAGGAAGTTCCTTTCCCTACAATAGTAACAAGGGGCCATTCCGACTGACAAAGGCAGAGGTAGTTATCGATCTCAAACATCAGTGTGTGGCTCAACAGAACCTGCCTCCAGCAGCAGTTGAATGATCTGCTGCTCTCCTCCACTGCACGTAATGCTGTCTACTCGATCCTTCATGCCACTATGAATACGAGCTAGCATTGTATGGTTGTCACTACAGAGTGCTGGCACACAGGAGGTGGCCTGCTAGTTCTCTCCATCGGATTCCTCATATGCGATCATCGTCTGTACCTCACTGCGGTTCCCAATACTTGCAGCACTGCCTCCCACACATCCACCAGGATTCACACTTCAAACATCAAAGAACATTCAGCAGTTTACATACCGTCAGCTCACTGACCTGTCTTCACAAATGCTAGAATATACACATCTGATAATCTTCCACCAAAAACTGAGAAGGACAAGAACACAAGCACAGAAGATGCTTTGGGATAAACTCCTCACATCATATTGTGCTTTATTGTTTCTCTATCACCTGTAACTCTTTAATGACATTATGTTCAGAACCCTTTAATAACTGAATGTCCTCATACTACATTTTTCTTACAAGTAATGCATACAGACAGATAATCACAGCTCTAGGGATTCACAGCTGTCTCTGTACTTGCCAATGCTGGTAAAGTGCCCTTGTACCCTAATGCTTCTTTCCTTCTGCAGGAGAATAATGTACATAATAAGCATAAATATACCCAGATAGAGGGTGGGCGTTTGCATGTGTACATTTGCACGTGTGCATGCTTGCGCATGTGTGCATGTTTGCATGTGTTTGCATATGTGTGTGCGGGCATTTGTGTGCATGCGCGTGTGCGTGCATGTGTGTTTGCGTGTGTGTATCTGTATATGCGTATGTATGTCTGTGTGTGTGTGTCTGTGGGTGAATATGTATGTATGTTTGCACGTGTGTGTGTATGTCTGTGTGTGTGTTTGCGTGTGTGTGAGCGTATATGGGTATATGTGGGTGTATATGTGTGTGTGTTTACGTGCGTGTGTGTGTATATGTGTATATGTGGGTGTATATGTGTATATGTGGGTGTATATGTGTGTGTGTTTGTGTGTGTGTGTGTTGGGAGGGACGGATGCCTGATATGAGGCTCCTAACACCCTTTGAGGAGCAGGCAGGAAAAAAAAAGATTAAAAAACATTGAAATCACTTTTTGTTAATAGGTGTCAACCTTATTTACAACATGAACTTGACGCAAACAAAATATTTTGTCCGGGAATCCTGTGGCCTCATTCAATCCGTTCAGGTTTCTGTCTATTTACAGTTTTCCTTGTGGACTACATTGAGAAGTGCTGATCATTGCATACAATCACAGGAACATCATGAGGAGCATTGCAAACAGCCTGAAGCTCTCATTCTCTATTGGCCTCTGGGAGGAACATAAACTCTGGCAAGTGGGAACTCAACTTAGGTGCTTAGGTTTTGGGAGCCAATCAGCCTAGTTCCACCCCTCTACATCGCTGTAATAGATAAATGCCCCTTACAAATTGGTTTGAGTCCTCTAAGTGCAGCCCCCAAGTAATCCTACATAACTCCATACTGATTTTCTGACCAGGAAACTGAACAGGTTGCTGGTACCAAGGGGAAACCAAGGGGATGCTGGAAATCAAAAACAAAACCAGAAGCTGCAGGAGAAACTCAGCAGATCTGGCAGCATCTGTGGAGAGAGAAAAGCGGATTAAATGTTTCGGGTCCAGTGACCCTTCTTCAGAACTTAAAGTAAACCCTTCTGAGGAAGGGTCACTGGACCCGAAACATTAGCTCTGCTTTCTGTCTACAGATGCTGAACTTTCCCAGCAATTTCTGTTCCATTGCTGATGCCAAAGGGATGGGTTTACTTACAATTAATGGCAAACAAAATATCTTAATGTTTTCCAAGTATATATATACCCCTTACAACACACATCATGCATTAATTGTGCTCCCACTTATCACTTCCTTTTAAAACAATGTTTAAAAATAAAATAATTCACAACTATAGAAATTTATCTTAGAGTCATAAACTCATACAGCTCAGAAACAGACCCTTTCGTCCAACTCATCCATGTCAACCAGACATTCCAATCTGATCTGGTCCCATTTGCCAGTATTTTGCTCATATCCGTCTAATCCCTTCCTATTCATGTACCCATCAAGATGCCTTTTAAATGTTGTAGTTATACCAGCCTTTGCCACTTCCTTTGGCAGCTCGTTCCATATATGCACCATCCTCTGTGTGAAAAAGTTACCCCTCAGATCCTTTTTAAATCTTTCTTCTCTCACCTTAAACCTATGCCCTCTGGTTTTGGATCTGGCACTGATCCTTGTGACATATCACTGGTCACTGGCCTCCAGTCCAAAAAACCCTCCAACTCCACCTCTGTCTTCTATCTTTAAGCCAACTTTGTATCTAATTGCCTAGCTCCTCCTGGATCCCATGCGATCTAACCTTATTAACCAATCTACCATGCAAACTTTTGTCGAACGCTTTGCTGAAACCTATGTAGACAACATCTACCGCTCTGCCTTCATCAATCTTCTATGTCACCTCTTCAAAATAAACTCAGTCAAGTTAATGAGATTTCCCATGTTCAAAGCCATGCTGACTATCCCTAATCAGATCTTGCCTAAATGCATGTAAATCCTGTCTTCTCATGTTCTTCACAGCAAATCTGAACAAAGTAAGCGCAAGAGGACAAATTGCCCGTTGGATTCTTAGGAACACGTTTTGACATTTTGATATTTTCCCAGTGGCTGGCAGCCGGAGCCTCTGTTATGGCTTTTACTTTTGAAGGTGACTTCTGCAGAAGCAGAACATTAATGGCATGGCCTAAATATTCTATGGAAGGTTAAAAAAAAATCACATTTGCCTTTCCTGACTCTTAGACCATAATCTTCAAGTCTCTGCAGAACAGCATCTAAATTGTGGAGGTGCTCTCTCTCATTTCTGCCCATGACTAACATGCCATCTAGGTAACATGGGAAACCTTCCAACCACTTAAAACCTAGTCCTTGCCACGTTGGGATAATGCAGGTGCAGATGTGATTCCAAATGGAAGTGTCTTGGATTTGAACAATCCTTCATGTGTTAGAACCTTCAAGTATTTCTGTTACTCGGACTGTTGTACCATACCATTAGATTTACCAGGATGCTGCCTGGACTGGGGAAAGGTTGAGGGAGCTAGGGCTTTCCTCATTGGAGCAAAGAAGGATGCGAGGTGACTTGGTAGAGGTGTACAAGATGGTGAGAGGCATAGATAGAGTGGATAGCCAGAGACTTTTTCCCAGGGCGGAAATGACTATTACAAGGGGGCATAATTTTAAGGTGATTGGAGGAAGGTACAGGGGGGATGTCAGAGGTGGGTTCTTTATACAGAAAGTGGTGGGTGCGTGGAATGCGCTGCCGGCAGTGGTAGTGGAGTCAGATACACTGGGAACATTTAATCGACTCTTGGATAGGCAAATGGATGTTAGTAAAATGAAGGGTATGCAGGATAGTTTGAACTTAGAGTAGGATAATAGGTCAGCACAACACTGTGGGCCAAAGAGCCTATACTGTGTTGTACTGTTCTATGTTCTATGTATGTTCTATACAAAATAAGAACAGGAGTAGGCCATTTGACCTTTCAAATCTGCAACTCCATTTAATAGAGTCATGCCTGATCTGGAATTCCTGGCGTCCACTTTCCCTGTAATCATAGATTGTTGATCAGTTAGGGAATTAATCTGTCTCAACCTTAAATACAGTCAAGGAGTCTGTCCCCACAGCTCTCTGTGGCAAGGAGATCCAAAGATTCATAATCCCCATGAGAGAAGAAATTCCTCCTCATGTAAGTCTTAAATTGGCACCTCTTAACGCTCTCTGGTCCGAGACTCTCCCATGAGGGGAAATGTCCTTTCAGTATTTACACTGTCAAGCCCCTTAAGAGTCCTATATGTTTCAGTGAGACTGCATTTCATTCTTTTAAACTCAGGAACTACATTCATCTGGAGATACGCTTCACCGAGGTCAATTTTACTGAGTAGCTGACCTCCAGCTAGCTCAGAGAATAGGTCATTGATTAAAGGCAAAAGGAAACTGCTCAGCACACAGTACCAGATGAATTATGAACTTAAAATTGTCACATGTCTTGGCACTTTTGACATATTATCCATGATCAAAGCCTTAGTACTCGAAGCTACATGTTAATCTGAATACGACTAACTCAACAAAGTGTCGCAAATTATGGCGTATTCCATTGTCAAAATAATTGTTTCTTTTTTATTGTGACAGTTTAAATCCAGTAAAACAGGTTCATTGTTAGAATCAATTGTGTTTTCTTCGTTAAAGCAGCCATCCATGCTAAGTCATATCAAAAAAGAGAGATTTTGGAGGCTGTTGCAACCTTAAAGTACAGAAGCTGAAAATGAACTTTCCATCAGACAAACATCAAAATAAAATCTGCAGATACAAAGTAAAATCAATCACCCTCTGATGATGCTTACATTAAAAATTAAAAGAAACAACTTTAATGTTGCAGTTTTTATCACTGATGCTTTTACACTGGGTATGATCACAATGATTTTGATCAGCACTGCACAGATGGCACAGGGTGGCTCAGTGGTTGCCTCACAGTGCTAGGAACCTGGGTTTGATTCCACCCTTGGGCAACTGTCTATGTGGAGTTTGTACACTGTCCTTGTGTCTGTGTGGGTTTCCTCTGGTTTCCTCCTGTTGTTCAAAGATGTGAAGGCTAGGGTGGCTTGGCCATGCTGAATTGTCCCATAGTGTGTGGGGGAGGTCGGTCTGGGTCAGATGCATTTATCAAAGGGTTGGTGTGGATTTGATGGAATGAATGGCCTACCTCCAAACTGTGGGGAATCTATGATTTAACACTGGAAAAGAAAGTAGAAAATCTGGCAGACTAGAGCATCGTTAAAAATGTTGAGATCTGCATCAATGTAGTTTTGTACATGTATGAAACAATGACCATTGGAATATATTTTACTTACAGTTAGAATTAAGCATATTGACCCTCTGACACACTCCATCTACCCTATAACCCTGGATTTCTCATGGCTAACCCACCTAGCCTGCACATCCCTGAAATGTGGGAGGAAACCAGAGCACCCAGAGGAAACCCACGCAGACACAGGAAGAATGTGCAAACTCCACGCAGACAATCACCCAAGGGTGGAATTGAACCCAGGTCACTAGCACTGTGAGGCAGCAGTGCTAGCCACTGTGCCGCCCCAAAGTGCAGTTTTCCTTGCTCTTCCTGATGCTCCACGTTTTCTGCTTACAAGTAACGATGCTGTGATTGACTTGCCAATTGGGATATACAATAATGTGTCGGTTAGTCTGCACACATTTCAGTTTCAAATGGAATTTTAGTTAGGTGATGCTAACATGTCCTGCAAACCAACTGCACCATTATCTCACAGATGGTATGCTGGAGCAAATCCATTCATCAAATATGAAGACAACATAATATTTGTCATATCTCCTCAAAATTCTGTTCATAGAGGCCTCATAAAGGCAAAGTCAGCATAGCCTTACCAGACCATGGGGCTGCTCTCTCGTTAGAGAGAGATGATTGGTGGTGGTTTAACCCATGGGTCCCCAAGCCTCAGGGAAGAGTTTGAGAAAGAAAGTCCTTCATGACAACCTCAGTTTGAGCCTGCAATATTGACATCACCCTGCATCTCAAAATAGCCATCCAGCTAACTAAGTTAACTGAATATTGGGATCAGAGCTGCCAACTCTCCTTTGGGTTTTCTACATAGAGTTTTCTCTTGAATGCAATTTAAGAATGTTGCTGTCTCCTCACCTTGCATATCAATACTATTCCAATTAACATTTCAGTCATTAAAATCCCTTGTTATTACTGCTTTATTATTCTTGCATTTCTCTGAAATTTGATTACATATTTAATCCTTGAAATTCCCTCTGACTGTTGTTTGGGTGCTAGTGGTACAAACTCAATAAAATGTTTGCCCCTTTTGTGATTTTTTTTACTCCGACCCAAATGGCCTCATTTGACGACCCTTCCAAGATATCATCCCTACTCACTTGATTCCTTCATCAATATTGCAACTCCCTTCCTCTTCTGTCGGCCTCTCTATCTTGTTTGAATACCTTAAAACCAGGAAAATTAAGCTGCCAATCCTGCCCATGTCTCAGCCAAGTCTTAGACGTAGCAATGATATCTCACCCCCTATCTGTACCTTCAGCTCCTCCGTCTTATTCCTCAAACTCCTTGCATTAAAATATTTAGTGTCGCTAAATTCACTTCTTTCTGCTCTAGCTCATGTATTCTCTGCCTTCCAGAATCACTTCCTCATGCTTTAACTTTTGATTCCCTCTCTGTATCTTTCCCATCTGAATTCATTGCTAGGATCCCATCTCCCTGCCAATCCAGTTTAAATCCATTCCAATAGTATTGTTAAGCCTGTCTGCGAGGATGGTGATTTCCTGTTTAGATGTGACCCGTCCAATTTATGCAGTTCCCACTCCCCCAAGAATCTGAAACCTTCCCTCCTGTACTATGTTTCCAGGATCCCTCCACTATTTCTATACTCACTACTGCGTGAATACTGGGAGAAATCTGGAGATTGCTGCCTTTGCAGTCCTGCTTTTCAATTTCCCACCCAACACTCTGAAGTCTGTTTGCAGGATCTCATTCCTCTGTCTTCCTGTGTTGTTGGTCCCAAAATGGACCACAGCCTCTGTCTGTTCACCCGCCCCCTTCAGAAACCTTGCAGCTATTCTGTGACATCCTTGACCCTGGCACCCAGGAGGTTACACACCATCCTGGAGTCACATCTATGGCCGCTGAGGTATCTATTTACTGCCCTCACTAATGAATAGGGTGGCACGGTGGTTCAGTGGTTGGCACTGTTGCCTCACAGCACCAGGGACCCCATATTTGATTCTAGTCCTGGGCGACTGTCTGTGTGGCGTTTGCACATTCTTGCCATGTCTGCCCAGGTTTCCTCTGGGCACTCTGGTTTCCTCCCACACTACAAAGATGTGCATGGTAGGTGGATTGACCATGGGAAATGCAGGGTTACTGGGATAGAATAGGGTGGGATGTTCTTTGAAGGGTCAGGTTGGGCTGAACGGCCTGCTTCCACACTGTAGGGACTTCATGATTCTATTCCATGAATCCCCTACTATTGCCCCTCCACACTTCTTTCACTTCCCTCTGCCTTAACAGTGCCATGGTTCTGGCTGTCCTCCACTGAGGAGCAGTCGTTCTCACCATCTTCTGAGAAACGGTTTGCAAGAGAGATGATCTCAGGGCATTCCCTCACGATTTGCCCTTTCCCTTTCTTCTGTCTGGAAATTACTCCCCCACTCTCGCCTGCACTTCCTTCAGCTGTGGGGTGACCATGTCCAGAAAAGTGCTATCCACAAGTGCCCTCTCAGCCTTGCGGTGCCTCAGGCCGCTGTTCAAGCTCCAAAGCCTTGAGTTGCTCCAGCCAGAGACACCTCCTGCACACAGACAGCCAGGAGCATTCAGGAGTTCCCACATAGAGCATGATAATGCACAGGCTTGAGCACCCCAGGCACAACTCAACTTGCTTTTAACAACGACAACAACAGCAAGAGTTCTGAGGAAGGGTCAATGGACCCAAAACGCTAACTCTGTTTCGTCCTTCACAGATGCTGCCAGACCTGCTGAACTTTTCCAGCAACTTCTGTTTTTGTTCCTGATTTACTGCATCCACAGTTCTTTTGGGTTTTATTTCAACTTGCTTTTATTTTGTCTTTACTCCTATTAGAAAATGTCTTACTCTTATCTATATCAGACAAGCAAACCAGAACCCCTTCACTCAAAGGGAATGTGGTTTTAAAAGTTCTAAATCACAGAATTAGCCTTGTGAAGTTATTATGCTGTAATTACAGCCTTAACTTAAATCAATATCCATTCACAAGAGAGAAATAACTCTTCACAGGCTGGCATCCCATCACCAATCACCCTTTGTTAACAAACGCGTAGCCTTTGACAATAGCACTGCTTCTCACTGAGTCCAATGTACAGGGGTTCAATATCTCTGACATTCACCCTTTTATGTCAGCCAGGGCTCCCTGATTGGACCAGATTAACAGCCCCAGTCAGGGAACTCATATTCTATGAGGTTCACCCACCGATTACCTTCCTGCTCTCCTGTGGTATCACACATTGATCTTATTGAATCAGCTTCCCTGCTAGCCCGTCTGCTTCTGTAACATCGTTACTCTCCACCCTTGCTGCTCTTTTTGACCTTGCTCTTCCCTCTCCCAAGTCCTGACCTGCTCCACCACAGTGATGGCACAGTGGTTAGCACTGCTGCCTCATGGTGTCAGGGGCCCGAGTTTGATTCTACCCTCGGGCAACTGTCTGTGCGGAGTTTGCACATTCTTCCTGCATCTGTGCGAGTTTCCTCTGGGTGCTCCAGTTTCCTCCCACAGTCCAAAGATGTGCAGGTTAGGTGGATTGGCCATGGGGAATTGACCATAGTGTCCAAGGATGTGTGAGGTAGATTAGCCATGGGAAATGCAGAGTTAAAGGGATAGGATAGGGGGTGGCTCTGGGTGGGATGCTCTTCAGAGGGTTGAGGTGGACCCGATGGGCTGAATGGCCTTCTTCCACACCATAGAGATTCTATAATTGAGATCTGTTTGCTTCTGGGTCCGCAACTCACCAGCTCCTCCTGGTCAAATGTACCAAACTTCCTCATAAATATTAAAAATTCTATTAAGATGTACATACTTATGAAAGCACTTCCCTTTGCAATTGCTTCCTGGCCACTCTTGCTGGCAAGTAAGGAATTGAAATGATTGCATCCAGAAAATACTCGCAATTACTTAGCGCCAGCATGCTGGAGATTTCTTTTTAAAATGTTGGCAGAGCGATAAGGGCTAAAGATACATTTCAACCAAACCTAGTTCAGCAGATGATATAATTATTGCAATTGCAAATTAATGTTTATTTGTATTTATCTTGATTCATTTGCACAGCTTTCTTCCCTGCCTTTTGGGTTTCTGCTGGAATGGAAGCGCAATATCACTATTATTAGGTGGAGGCCATCCCAGGGTTTAACAGATTGCCCTCTCTCCTGGATTTTAGTGCCTATGAGATACAAAAATATTGATGTGTTATTTCTGCTGAATTCTTTACTCACCAAAATCGGTAATGCAAGATTGGACTAGCGAAGATAAAGTCCCAGCCATTATTCCTAAAGCACCCACAAGCTTCTGATTGTCAGATCAAATGTTGCCTTAAAGATTTGATGGCCACAAATAAATTTGTTGTAAATGGATATACACAAGAAAACTGGATAATACCAACTTGTTGTTAAAACTTGACATTTCCTTTTCTGAAAGTCAATTTGAAAATTTTCTTTTCATTCATCCATGCGACGTGGGTGTTGATAAGGAAAGGATGAAAAAATATAAATGCAATCTAGCAAAAAAAACCCACAAAAATTGACTGTAAAAGCTTCTATAGGTATAAAAGTAAACATTTAGTCCATTGCAGATAGACATTATCTCAGGAAGGGTACGTAACAAAGCTTCACCAGAAACAAGTCAGAAATTGCTGGAGAAATTCAGCGAGTCTGGCAGCATCTGTGGAGAGAAAACAAAGTTAATGGTTCGAGACCAGTTACCCTTCTTAGAACAGTGTCACTGGAATCAAAAATTAATTCTGCTTTCTCTCTTCACAGATTAAACAGAGTTAGATTTAAATAAATGTGAGGTACTACGTTTTGGTAAGGCAAATCAAGGCAGAACTTATACTCTGAAATAACAAGGTGTAGAGCTGGATGAACACAGCAGGCCAAGCAGCATCAGAGGAGCAGGAAGGCTGACGTTTCGGGCCTAGACCCTTCTTCAGAACTTATACTCTTAATGGTAAGGTCCTGGGGAGTATTGTCGAACAAAGAGACCTTGAGGTACAGGTTCATAGTTTATTGAGAGTGGAGTTGCAGGTAGACGGAGTAGTAAAGGAGATGCTTGGTACACTTGCCTTTATTGGTCAATGCATTGAGTGTAGGAGTTGGGAGGTCATGTTGCGGCTGTATGGGACATTGGTGAGGCCATTTTTGGAATATTGTATTCAGTTCTGGTCTCCCTGCTATAGGAAAGATCTTGTGAAACTTGAAAGGGTTCAGAAAAGATTTCAAAGGATGTTGCCAGGGTTGGAGGATTTGAGCTGTAGGGAGAGGTTTAATAGACTGGGGCTATTCTCCCTGGACATTCGGAGGCTGATGTAACCTTATAGAGGTTTATAAAATCATGAGGGGCATGGATATGGTGAATATCCAAGGTCTTTTTTCCCAGGGTAGGGGATTCTAAAACTACAGGGCATGGGTTTAAGGTGAACGGGGAAAGATTTAAAATGGACCTAAGGGCAATTTTTTTCATGCAGAGGGTGGTGTGTGTATGGATTGAGCTGCCAGAGGAAGTGGTGGAGGCTGGTACAATTACAACACTTAAAAGGCATCTGGATGGTTACATCAATAGGAAGGCTTTATGAGGGATATGGGCCAAATGCTGGCAAATGGGACTAGATGTATTTAGGATATCTGGTCAGCATGGGTGAGTTGGACCGAAGGGTCTGTTTCTGCGCTGTACATCTCTATGACACTACGATGCCATGACTCTAAGTGTGTGGAGCTAAGTCAATAAATATAATGAGAAAAGAGATAGATATATTTTTAGATTTTAAAGGCAATAAGGGCTGTGGGGAGAAAGTAGGAGTATCGCATTGAGGCAGGGGATCAGCCATGATCATATTGAATGGCGGAGCAGGCTCAATGGGCTGAATGGCCTCCATCTTCCCTTAGTTTCTATGTTTCTATGAATCAGCCTTCTTCACTTTGAGCTGTCCATCTTATTCGCCAATTCAGTCGATATTGATAAACTTTTAAATCCAACAGCATGACAGCATAAAACTTTCAATCAAGACCCCCAGTAACTGATAATGGGGATGGCGGGTGGGGTGGGTTGGCATGGACACTTGGTACCGGCAGTGGCCACCATTCCCAGGGGTGCTGCCAGAGCTGGAGAGCCACCAGATTCTGATTAACCTCCAGCTCTTGGCTATCCCAAAGGCATGAGGAGAAATTCCCTTAGAGGAAATTGCAAACCTGACACAGAGGTTGGGAGGGTAGCGGATGAAGTATCCTATGGGATCAATACCATTGGTCCTCATGTAAGTGGGCATGGTGGAAGTCATTTCTGAAGAACCATCACTGGACCTGAAACATTGACTTTGTTTTCTATCTCCATGAATGCTGCTAGACCTGCTGAGTTTATCCAGCAATTTCTGTTAGTGTGTGCTAATTTCTCATCTGGTTGAGCTTTTTCAGAATTGAGTGAATTTTGGAAAATTAACACCAATGGCATCCATTACCGCATTGGCCATCTCTTTTCAAACCCTAGGATGAGATCCATCAGGAACTGAAGATTTATCAGCTGAAGATTTATCAGTCCAATATTCTGCTTTGTACCACTTCCCTAGTGAATTGTAATTTCACTGACTTCCTCTCTCCCTTTACCAGCTAATTTACAGCTATTACTGGAATGTTTTCTATGTATCACCCAGAAGCAAAATATTTGTTCATTTCATCTATTATTTCCTTATTAGCTGCTATTAACTCTTCATTCTCTGAAGCTCAAACACTTACTTTACTTACTCTCTTCTTTCTTAAATACTTGTAGAAAATCTTTTTTATTAACATTTCTAGCTAGCTTCCTCTCATACTTTAATCTGTTCCTCCTAATTAATACTTGAGTTCTTTTCTGTCATTCTTTATATTCTGACAAATCATCTGACCTATCACTCACCTTTGTGCAGTTATGTGTTTTATTCCTTAGATTTGACGCTTTCCCTAACTTCTTTAGTTAACTGTGGATGGTGGGTCCTCCCTTCAGGACTTTCCTTTAAAGCAAGAATATACTTTATTGAAGTACTCTGAAATACTCCCCAAAATATCTGCCATTGCATCTCCACTGATTGTGCCAGGTCACTTCAGCCAGTTTAGTTTTCATGCCTAGTACTTTGCTTTAATTATGTTTTCAATACTAATCTTAGACCAAATCAGCTCCCTTTCACACCAAATATAAAATCCATTCATATTGTTATTGACATCTAGTGCCTTTCATCTGAAGTCATTAATTAATCCTAATCAAACAATTCCAATCTTATATAAACTGAGTTCTGAGGAAGGGTCACCAGAACCAAAACGTTAACTCTGATTTCTCTTCACAGATGCTGCCAGACCTTCTGAGCTTTTCCGGCAATTTCTGTTTTTGTTTCTGATTTACAGCATCTGCAGATCTTTCGGATTCTAATATAAATTGGTCTCCGAATGTGCTGCTGTATCTGAAAAGCATTATATTAACTTCATATCCAGCTACTCCTGCTAATCCAACACTGCCAGTTTATGTGTAGATTAAAGTTATCCATGTTTATTGCCATCCCTTTGTCACAAGCACCCAGTAATACTTCTTGTATACTTTGTACAACAATGTGATGACTGTTAGGGGGTCGTAGACCACTCACACTAGTGACTTCTTTCCCTTACTATTCCACATCACTGTCCAAACCAATTCTACGCCTTGAACTAAGGTCATCGCTAACTATTCTGCCAAAGCCATCTTTGAATAACAGAGGTACCCCTCCACTTTAACTAATTTTTTATTCCTCTAGAAATATACCACTCCACATTCAGGACTAAATGCTTGTCATCCTGCAGCTTCATCTCCTTTAAGAATGGTATTTTGTTTGCCACCCTTTTGAAGTTCGATAGATTAATGCATGTTAAATTCATAATAAAATAAACAAATTGATTGTGCACATTCAAGTTTTTTGTTATACATTCATGAGATGAGAGCGTTGCTGGCTAGGCCAGCATTTATTGCCCATCCCTAATTGCCCAGAGGTCATATTTATTTTATTACTTATTTATTTTGGGGGAGTTATTATCACTGGACTGTTTATCCAGAGATTCAGATATGTTCTGGTGCCTCAGGTTCGATCCCACCACAGCAGATGGTGGAATTTGAATTCAATCAAAAAATATCTTGAATTAAGAGTCTAATGATGACCATGAATCCATTGTAAATTGTTGGAAAAACCCATCTGGTTCACTAATGCCCTTTAGGGAAGGAAACTGCCATCCTTACCAGGTCTGGCCTACATGTGACTCCAGCCCCAGAGCAATGTGGTTGCCTCTTAACTGCCGTCTGGGCAATTAAGGATGGACAATAAATGCTGGCCTAGCCAGCAATGCCCTCCTCCCGTGAATCAATAACAAAATACTTGAATGTGCACTATCAATTTGTTTATTTTGTTATGAATTTAACATGCATTAATTTAATGGACTTTAACAGGGTTGCAAAAAAAAATACCATTCTTGAATTATTTTCCAAGCAATTAAACCATAAAACAATGTAATCCTCTTTTAGCCTGTATTTGAATTGCTGTTTCAAGATCCTGTCCCTTACAAAGCAGAGCTTTCTTTCACTGCACAGTTACATACTTGGTCACAAAGAACCTGTAATGAAGTTCTTTCCAACTGGTCTCCACTGAGCCATGATATCTTATGATTCAGATATCAAACTGAGACCAAAATATATTGAATGAAAAAGGTTAGAAAGTCCCAGTCGTACTCTGAGTTCTGGTCACGTTTTGGTTGTGTATTCAAATGAAGATTAAGAGCATTTTCAGCAGCTCACCTGGGACATTTTAAACTTCATTTTCCTCCTGTTGCTGTTATCATTTTTGGAGGAATTCTCACAGCTCCTATGATTCAGTTTCTTCTGAATCTTTCCTCAAATGACCCTGCATCTCTTTCATTGATGGAAAATGTGGAGCATAGAATCAGAGACTGGCTACATCTCAAAGAGAGACCATTCCACCCAAGGTGCCTGTGCTAGCTCCCTGCAACAGCAATACGTCCAGTGCCCCCTCCACTTTCTTTTTATTCTTTCATGGGACGTGGGTTTCACTAACAAGGCCGGCATTTGCTTCCTATACTTAACTGCCCTTGAATTAAATGCCTTGCTAGACCATTTAGGGGCAGCATGGTGGCTCAGTGCTGCCTCACAGCACCAGGGACCCAGGTTCAATTCCACCCTCGGGCGACTGTCTGTGTGGAGTTTGCACGTTCTCCCCGTGTCTGTGTGGGTTTCCTCCAGGTGCTCCGGTTTTCTTCCACAGTCCAAAGATGTGCAGGCGAGGTGGACTGACCATGCTAAATTGCCCATGGTGTCTGGGGATGTGCAGGTTAAGTGGGTTCGCCTTGGGAAATGGGATAGTGTAGGCGGGGTGGGTCTGGGTAGGATGCTCTTCAGAGGGTCAATGTGAACTCAATGGGCTGAAAGGCCTGTTTCCACACTGTAGGGATTCTATGATTTCAGAGGGCAGTTAAGAGTCAAGTGAATTGCAATGGGTCTGGAGTCACATGTAGGACAGTCCATGTAAGGAGAGCATGTTTCCTTCCCCAAAGGACATTGGTGAACCTGTCAAATTTTGACATGTAAGATTTTACATATTCTATGATATTTTCATGACTGAGGCTAAATTTTAATTGTAGATTTTATTAATTGAAGTTAAATGCCACTAGTAGCCATGGTGGGATGTCCCCAAAAGCATTAGCATGGGCTTCAAATTATCAGCCCGGTGATATTACATTTACTTCACCATCTACCCTTTTCTCCATAACCCTCCAAACCTTTCCTTATCGGAAAATTATCCAATTCTATTTTGAAAGCCACGGCTGAATCTGCTTTGATTACAATCTCAGGCAAAGGATTCCAGATTCAAAACACCCACTGCGTAAAATATTTATTCTTCATCATGCCATTGCTTCTTTTGTCAATCATTTTAAACTTGTGTCTTGTGGTTCTTGTTCCTGCCACCAATGGGAATAGTTTCTCCCTATCTGCCCTGTCCAGATCACTCATGATTTTGTACTGAGCCAATTAGATTCTCTCAATGGTTCTCAAAGAAAAATTACAGTTCGAAACAAGCTCTCGAGCATATAACCAGCCATGTAAATGAAAATTCCTAAATCTGTCAATACGAAGGACACACATTAACTTTCAATGATAGCTCAAGGTTTAAACTACCAGAAGACAATTGTATGTGTTCATTTCTCAAACTGTTTATGCATCATAGGCACAAATTTCAAAGAAAATTACAAACAAATTCCACAAGTTTCAAAACCTTGAAACATCCAGCCCTAGATGCCAAAAGTTTGATTGAGATTCAGGTGTTTCAAATCTCACTGCCCACGTACAATACAATTTTCCATTTAACTGCCAACGGAATGCCTGATCCCTTGTCAGAGACATACATCCGCTAAGGGCTGGAGTTACAAGGAGTAGCATATATTTGGCTTGGCATCCTTTTCAGTCTGGGATCCCAGCTGGACCATCTGAAATTCAGGACCTGGCAGACTCTATAGTTTCAAGGATCAATCAAGTCAATCGATCAATTGATTAAACACTATTGTTGTGGCCAACTTATCCTTTATACAACAGATCCGAACTCTCCCTGTTTACTTTTAACACAAACTAACCTACTTCACAGGCACGCTTTACATTGTCCTGAATGACTACTGAACTGTAGACATTAGATTTTCCCAGCCCCAGCTAATTTGGGGTGGCACGGTGGCTAGCACTGCTGCCTCACAGCCCCAGGGACCCAGGTTCGATTTCACCCTCGGGAGACTGTCTGTTTGGAGTTTGCACGTTCTCCCTGTGTTTGTGTGTGTTTCCTCCCACAGTCCAAAAAATGTGCAGGTCAGATTGATTGGCTGTGGGAAATGCAGGTGTAGCATGGGGAGGGTGGGTCTGGATGGGAGGGTCTTTGGACAGTTGGTGTAGACTCAAATGGCCTCTTTCACACTGTAGAGATTCTTAGTTCCCAAAAAATTACTTCAATTCCTTTCCTTTCTCAGCCTCATAACTTTTAATCCCAGAACTGACTTTCATGGTAAGGGTTTTTAACTTGTGATTCTTCCTTGAGCACCAACTGGAAGCATGTCACAGCCTCATTTCAAAATTTAATGAATTTGGTCTATTCCATCCAAACAAGAGCTTCCACTTGCATTCCCGTGTTGTGAACAATTAAGACATTTGGCATCTAATTTCTTCCTGGACTCTGACCATAGGTGTAGGCTTGTACCAAAATGGCAATATTTAAGTCAGCTCCCATAACGTAAGAACTGGTGGTGAGTAGTATGGTATTAAAAAGATTCAACAGACATTTATTGTAGCTCCTAATATATACATATCTTACAGCTAAAGACACTTCAGTGCCTGGTCTAATATTAAGCTGTTCAGTTACAAAGAGTTACACACTTACATTATTGCCATGCTTCAAGTGAAACTGTTAATATAGTGTGTTTATATTCTTGGGTCACATGCTATTACACAGAGTTAACATCATGATCATATCACATAAAGATATACTTTCATTCTAACTGGGAGATATAACACAAAAGCTCCATCCTCCTGGATCCTGGTTCACTTGACTGTGAGTTTCCAAAATGTCTTAGAAACTCTCCCTTCTTAAGGCACAGTTCCATAGCAATGTGAATCAGCTGGGTCTTGTATCCAAGTAGAAATGCTGATTAGATATTCTTTGGAGCCTAACTCCCTTTATCTTGGCAGTAAATAGATGGTTTAAAGTATAATGTTTACAAGACAACATTCTCAATACCTTCTTAAGAGTATGAAGTCCAGCAGCTTAACCACTGTAAATACAGATGCTGTTGTCGTTGTTTCCAAGAGTAATTTCTTGACAGCTTCTTCCAGGAAAGTAACCTGGACGTTTTTTAAACTTTAGCAGCTCATTCCTGCTGTTAGTCAGACTTCAGGATATATCATATAACCTCTTTTATTTTACCCTAAGTTAAAGACACAGTCTCAAAACATGACAAGTTTATAAAACTTCACATAATATTATGTAAAACACCAAGTTGATTGCTTTGTTCAGGTTGCGGTCCACAATATAGGAAAGACTTTGAAGAGAATGTACAGTGGAGATTTACAAAAATACTCCCCTTTTTATTAAAACACTTGAATTATTAAGGCTATTTTCATTAGAACTAAGGAGGTTAATGCTGATTTGACACAGGTGTTTCAAATATATGGTGGGTTAGAGAAGGAAAAAGATGGGAGAGCAGAGTAAGAAACAAACACCTTCTAGCAATTAGTGGGTCAAGACCAATTGAACATGGATATTGTATTAAATGAAATAGATGTTGGATCAAAGAGAAAGAAATCTTTTGTTTTGTATACAGAGGGGAGTGAGGCACTGCTGGAGTTAGTGATTGAAACAAAGACCACTTCAATATTTAAGAACAGGCTAGACAAATAGTCAAATGAGTTGAGAATAAAAGATTTAGGAGCAGAACAAACTTGAGTTTAGATCTAAAGCTCATGTGGGCATAAGGAGCCCCATTAACCAGTTAGGCTGCATGCTAGTTTTTGCGTTGACATTTCAGTGTATCCGTGATCTTTGTTACATACAAATGACATTTCATTGCTTTTCAACATTTAATTAAACCACTTGGAAAAACACAGCAACCATACAGTGAAGTAGAAATTCAATGCTCATTTTAAAATTCAGTGAGTAAATTTTTACTTAGATGACTTTGAATTAATCAATTGCACTGCTGTTAAGCAATAGCATAGCCCTGGGATTAAATGTCTGATGTTTTGATGATCTCATGTTGAGATGAATATTTTGTGGTCATTTCCAACATTATTACTCGTAATTTTGCGGGTATATTTATACAATTTGAGAATTCAACCTGTTTTTTAAAAATTGAAAAAATTAATAGGAGGATATTTCTACCCCAACCCATTCTGTTATTTTAATGATGGACTGCCCAAGAATCTAGGGATCATGAACAGCAACTGAGGGCCATCTAGTGGTATCTCACAAAATCAGTGTCATGAATTGCAATTAAGTTTTATTTAGAATTCAGTTTTCACTAGAAAGTCTACAGTCAGTTTTGCAAATATAGAAAAATAACTCTGTTTTTTGCTTTTAAAACCAGCAATCTATTAAAATATCAAATTAAAGAATTGATTGTTACCCCAGCAGGTTCCTGACAAGGCATTGGATGTAAATTCAACTGTTACGAAAGTCAGATTAAAATAAGAGATGAATTATGCCAATCAACCCAAACAATTATCCCCAAAAACTGATATCTTGAGTGCCAAAATGATAAACAATGCTGGATGCTCAACAACTGAATCAGAATGTGCATTTTAAGACACCAACAGAACAACCTTGTTTATATGAAATACGATTTCGCACAGTGCAATGGATAATTCTTCACAAACCGCTTATATTGAATCCTGTAGTTGGCTATCAGGAGAACTTATGAAACCATAGAAAAGATACGGTAGAGAAAGCGGGCATTCAGCTCATTATGTCCACACAAGGTAAATACACAAGCTGCCCAGTTTAATCCCACCTTCCAGCACTTAGTCCATAGCATTGCCAGTTCCAGCACTTCAGATGCAAATCCAAGATCCTTTTCAATGAGTTGAGGATTTCCACCTCAACCGCTAAAACTGGATGGTACATTTCAGACACCAACCAGCCTCCTGGTGAAAAGGTTTCACCTCATATCCCTGTAATCCTTTTGCCATTCACCGATAATCTGTGCCCCCTGGTAACTGAGCTCTCCATGTGGGGAAGTGTTCCCTGTCCATTGTATCCAAGTTCCCTCACCCATTAGTTTGTATATCTCAATTAAGTCACCTTTCGGCCTCCTCTATTCTAAGAAAAAAAGCATTATGCGATCCAAACTTTCCTGAAATCCTGAATTTTCATGCAACGTTCTGCTAAATCCCCTCTATACTCTTTCTCGAGCAATTATGTTCTTTTTGCAATGTGATGACCAGAACTGTACACAAAACTCTAGCTGTGGCCTGACCAGTGTCTTACATACCACACGCATCGCATCCCTGTTCTTATTCAATACGTCACCCAATGAATAAAAGCATCCCACATGCCTTCTTTACCATCGTTTTCACCTGTCTTGCCACCTTCAGAGATCTGTGAGCATGCATTGCAAGGTCTCTCATCCTCTCTACTCCTCTCAATAACCTCCTGTTTATGGTCTAATCCTTTGCTTCGTTTGCCCTCTCCACATGCATAACCTCACACTCGTCTGAATTGAATTCCATTTACCATTCTCCGCCCAGTCACTTAAACCATTGATATCTACCTGTAGTTGACAGTCATCCTTTTCAACATCAATTGCATGGACAATTTTTGTAATGTCTCGAAATTACCCAATTATTCTTCACATATTTAATCTAAGTCCTTAATATTTACCACAACAGCAAGGGACTTATTGTTAGTGAGTCAGTGAAGACGAACATGCAGATCCAACAAGCTGTTAGGAAGGCAAATGGAACGTTAGCCTTTATTGCAAGAGGATTTAATTACAGGAGTAGTGAGGTCTTGCTTCAGTTGTATAGGAGCTTGGTTAGACTGCACCTGGAGTACTGTGTGCAGTTTTGGTCTCTTTACCTCAGTAAAGGTGTTATTGTCACAGGTGGAGACCAATGAGGGTTCACCAAACTTGTTCTCGGTGTGGCATGTCTGCCCTATGCTGAGGGATTGAGCAACCTGGGCCTGTATTCACTAGAGTTTTGAAGAATGAGAGGTGATCTCATTGAAACCTACAAAATTCTCTAAGGACGTAGACAGGGTAGATTCAGTAAGATGTTTTCCCTTGATTGGGGAGTCTAGAACCAGGGTACATCATTTTAAAAAATAGAAGAGGATGTCACACAGGTCTGAAATTTGGAATTTTTTTTACCTAGACGGTTGTGAACCTTTGGAATTCTCTATCACAGAGGGCTGTGGAAGTTCAGTTTTGGAGTATGTTTAAGGCAGAGATGGATAGATTTCTGATTATCAATGGTATATGAATTAGGGGGGTGGCATCAGTAAAAATTGTTGAAATGTTCAGCTTGCCATGATTGTATTGAATGGTGGGGCAGGCTCAGTGGGTGAATGGCCTCCTGCGTTCCTTTGTTCATAAACTAGCTTCAAAATAACACTGCTAAAGGTCTGCAATTATAGAATCTCATCAGCCACATTTCCTAGTCCTACACATGTTCACCGATGGAAGGCACATAGCCTGCGGGGAAGTAAATGTAATCGAAATGATTCTGATAAATGCTGGCTCAACAACTGAAACATTCTTAAATGTGAAATGAAATGAAATGTTGAAATGAAATCCAATTTTGCAACAGTGCATTAAGGAATTCTTCACAAACTGTTTATTCCAAATCCTATAGTTGGAGTAAGCAACTTCTCAAAACTGTGTTGGGTATGAGGTTTTAATTCATAGAAGCACAGAATGCTTACAGCACAAAAACAGGCCATTTGACCCATCATATCTGCGCTGGCACTCTGAAGGAGTAATTCATCAAGTGATTTTGATGCTTAATTCTTAATATAATACCCATCTGATCACCTCCATGAAAACGGGAATATGTTATTCAAGAATGTTGAATTCACAATAACCTCTCAGGGTTCAATATAGTTTTGGCTGTTTGTACTGTAATGACCAGCATTTGTTTGTTTGTGCTGACACACCTTAGAATGAATGATGGGGTAGTGTTGGAGGTGAGATGAAGTGGAGTGGGAAGGGAAAGGAAGAGGTCCTTATATCAGATCCACAAAGGACTTGACCTCCATCTTTATCATTGATGCTCCAGCCTTAAATCTGATTCATGTTTAGTGTTGTCATTCATTCTGGGCTGCCTAGCAATTCTTAATTTGCACTATTGCAAAGAGTTACCAAAAAATAGAGGGCTATCGTATTTCAAAAGGCAAAAGAAAGACTCTAGCGTTAGTGTCAGGATACACATGAAGGCAACTCTCTACGGCATCCCGACCCAAAACATCAACTTTTCTGCTCCTCTGATGCTGCCTGGCCTGTTGTGTTCATCCAGTTCCACACTGTGTTATCTCTCTACGGCAGTGGTCATTTTTATTTTAAGCTTTCCATTCACGATTCCGCAGTAGATTCCGTAACGGTGAAGTCTGGCGTGCATCCAGCCAAGATAGGGCCAAAGTGACATCTTACAAATCAGATGTGCCACTTTGCAGTTTGATTCCATAACGAGGTGACCCTTTAATTAAAATGAATTCCAATGTATCCCGATCTGACAAACCAAGAATGAGTGTCATTACTATTCCTTCACAGAGAGCTGTGTTACTGAGAAAATTTTTGGCCTTCACCTGAACATAGTGCTTTTAATAAACTGCGTGTAAGATACTGGTTCTATTGCACAAGTTAACAGCCGGTTTGATGAATTGCTACTGATTTCTTGCCTCCAAATCAAAGAGCATACTTCGAGAGCTTTCAGCACCTACTTGATCATTTACTGGATAAGTGCACAGCTCATCGATTTTGCGACTGAGCCACATTCGTTCTTTTTGTTTTAACTTCAATCTTTGCTAATTCTTTCTGATGCAAGAGCATGGAAATTGTGACAAGTCACAAGCGGAAATAGAACTGAATAGGAGGGAAAGAGAGAGAAAAGATGCTGCAGACAGAGAATGGAGAGAGATAGAATGGGGAGGAGAGAGAGGGCAAGTGTAGACAGAGGGAGTAAGTAGAAAACAGCTTGTGAGAGAGAGAAGAGGAAATATAGAAGTTTGAGAGGGAGTGACATACAGTAAAATCTGAACCACAAAGTCAACAATTAATTCCAATTACTTTCCAAATTAGAATTTTCATAGTAAACTATAAGAGTAACTTGGAAGTGATTTAAGTGTAGCTCTATGATGTTTAGGCTCTATGATGGCATAGATTTGACTATCTGGGAATGTTCATTGATCTGAAACATTGGGTAGAATCTGAGAGAGGTCTGCACGATGTGGGCTATGGCAAGAAATGTTGGAGATTCACACATGAAGTCCAGCAAGCCTCAGCTCTTGACATTGGGAGCAACTTGCTGAATCTTCCATGCATCTGACAAGCAGCGAGGCAAGCAGCAAGTTGTCAATAACGGGGATTATTGCTGTCCACACAAAGGATGAGGAATCTAATATCAGGCAGCCCACCACCTGCCTTGACACTCTGTGCCCTATAGGGGCTGTTTCCCTCCTGGAATAAGAGGGAGGTAGGCATTATGGGAGATGAACACTGTTGGCAAAGCTGGTACTCTTGGTGCAGATGGGACGATGTCTCAAGTGAGTGAGTAGGCAACGCAGAGGGCATGGTATTGAGGGTTAGCGTGTGTGACAGTGAATGCTGAAGATGAGGCAGTAATACTGAGCATTGTGGATCATAAGATTTGGTGGGGAGAGGGAACAGTAGTTATCCAGTGAGTTTTGAAGGAAGGCACAAACGTTCTGGGTACCAGATGAGGGCGGAACAGGCTCTTGTCAACATTAAAGACAGAATTGCATTTTGATAGTGCCTTTCACAATCTCAAGGAATCCCAAGACACCTAAGGGTCCAGACCCGAAACGTCAGCCTTCCTGCTCCTCTGATGCTGCTTGGCCTGCTGTGGTCATCCAGCTCTACACCTTGTTATCTCAGATTCTCCAGCATCTGCAGTTCCTACTGTCTCTTAAAGCAAATCAGGTGCTTCTAAAGTGAATTTAAAGCAAGTATGTAATTAACAGTTTAATCATGACATTATCCATCAAGACAATGTAGCAGATCAACTTTTCAAACTTATTACTGACTTCAACCCTGTCAATATTCAACATTATGTTGAAATGTGAAGATAAAACATGCTCCCACTGGAACATATTTTCACAAGAATTTGTTAAACCTTGTCAGTTAAATTCCCAGTGGTAAAGTCATTTCAATACAACAGCATTGTGTCCTTTTTCCCTTCAGTGAAATTTGCAGAGGGGCCACAGAATTCCACAAGGTGACAGATTAATTGTCAAAATCAGAAAAAGAAACCTCCCTTCTGTCATGCAGAAAATGAGTGCGTGTCTCTCAGCATTGTAAAGCAGACTGTACAACTGACAAAGAACATTGGGAACTAACTGAGTATAGATACCAAACCACTATCCAAAACAGTACTTCGAAATGGAGTTTAAAAAAACCATCTGTTTTAGAAAAAATAACATTTTGTTTTTAACACATTTTTAAAAACTCACCATTAGCCTTTCCTCATTCAGTTTATGCACTGCAAATGAAAGGCAATTCAAAATTTCTCCCTTTTGGAGAGGCACCTGATCCTGGCTCTTTTGACCAGCTTTTAGGATTACTAACACAAGGACCTTGCCTTCCCAGTGATAGGTAGTCCAGTCCATTCCAGTCCAGTTTAGGAACAAAAACAAAGTTGCTGGAAAAGCTCAGCAGGTCTGGCAGCATCTGTAGAGGAGAAAACAGAGTTAACGTTTCGGGTCCGTTGACACTTCCTCAGAACCCAGTCCAGTTTAGACCAGTCCAGTCCACTCCAGTCTAGATAAGTGGACTCCAGTCCACTCCACTCCAGGTCCTGTCTAGTCCACTTCAGTCCAGTCCAATCTAGTTTAATCCAGTCCAGTCCAGTCCAGTCTAGTTTCATCCAGTCCAGACCACTCTAGTCCACCTCAATTCAATCTAGTCTACTCGAGTCCAGTCCAGTCCAGGGGCAGAAATGGGCAGTGGATGAAAGCAGCAGTAGACTTTGAAAAAAACTATATCCTCCATCACTTTGATAGAGATGAGATACAAATTTGAGGTCCTGTGTTGCACAGGGTTATGTCTGTATCTCTGAGCCAGAAGCTTCATGTTTGAATCCCACTCCAGGACTGGATGATGTATTCATAATGCCACCAAATAAGTTGGTTATTGACTTGTAAATCCTTCTACTACACACCAAAGGCAGGTGATGAGAGCAGGAGAGATTTCTGGTCAGCCACGTAATGGAATGAATATTGGAACATCAACTATCAATACCCACGGTACCAGACTATAATGTGAATTGTTGCTACAGCAACTCATTTTCCCTCAGTGCAACCTTAACCTCAAACTTTGACACAACTTACATTTGAATGCAACCTTTAAAAACAGTAAAGCATCATAGATTCAGAGATTCATAGAGATATACAGTATGGAAACAGACCGTTCAGTCCAAATCATCTATACCAACCAGATATCCTAAATTAATCTAGTCCCATTTGCCAGCATTTGGCTCATGTGCCTCTAAACCTTTCTACTCATATAACCATCCAGATGCCTTTTAAATGTTGTAATTGTACCAGCCTCCACCACTTCCTCTGGCAGCTCATTCCATATACACACCTCTCTCTGCATGAAAAAGCTGCCCCTTAGGTCCTTTTTAAATCCTTCCTCTAGTTTTGGACTCCCCGACCCTGGGCAAAGACCTTGATAATTCACCCTATCCACGCCCCTCGTGATTTTATAAGCTTCTAAAAGGTCATCCCTCAGCCTCCAACACTCCAGGAGGAACAGCCCCGGCCTATTCAGCCTATTCCTACAACTCAAACCCTCCAAACCTTGCAATAACCTTGTAAATCCTTCCTGAATCCTTTCAAATTTAACATCTTTCCTAAAGCAGGGAGACCAAAATTGCACACAGTATTCCAAAAGTGGCCTAACCAATGTCCTGTACAGCCGCATCATGACCTCCCAACTCCTGTACTCGATGCGCTGACCAATAAAGGCAAGTGTATCAAATGCCTTCCTTACTACCCTGTCTACCTGTGACACCACCTTCAAGGATCTATGAACCTGCACTCCAAGGTCTCCTTGTTCAGCAACACCCCTCAAGTCGTTACCATTAGGTGTATAAGTCTTGCCCTGATTTGACCGACCAAAACATTGCACCTCACATTTATCCAGATTAAACTCCATCTGCCATTCCTCGGCCCGTCAGCCCATCTGATCAAGGTCCCATCGTACTCTGAAATAACCTTCTTTGCTGTCCACTACACCACCAATTTTCGGGTCATCTGCAAACTTACTAACCATGCCTCCTATGTTCATGTCCAAATAATTTGTATAAATGACAAAAAGCAGTGGAACAGCACCAAACCTTGTGGTACACCACTGGTCACAGGCCTCCAGTCCAAAAAGCAACCCTCCACCACCACCCTCTGTCTCCTATCTTCGAGCCAATTTTGTATCCACATGGCTAGTTTTCCCCGTATTCCATGTGATCTAACCTTAAGGAGATTTGCAGGAGTGTTATCAAGCAATATTTAACCCTGAAAAATGAACAGGAGTTGAAGCCTGGCTGATTTTAATTCTTGTCAGCCAGTGAGTGCTAACAGCTCATCTAAATAGACATTGATGTTCGAAACAAGCCTGAGTTCTTCTGGTCAAAGGTGCTGTACTCACATGCTGTTACCAATTGGGAAGCTGGTTATCACCTTGCAAGCACAGAAACAGAAATGTATAAACCACAAAAGGGGTTTCAGACATATTGGCGACTTACTTTTCATAAAAACAGCAGTGTCATGTTCAATTCTGCTAAAGTATAACATCTCAACTCAGATCTTTAGAGGTGATACTCAAAGAGGCAATTAGCTGTTTCCCTTTTACGAAGAACTTGGAAATAATTGCTTTAATTATAACTGGGATTTCAAATTATAGGCATTGAAAAGCTTTTTTGTGGTCTGGAAGTACAATTCAAACTGAAAGTAGATCTTAGTTCTCGGTGACAATGTAAACAGAAACAGTTCTGCATTAGTGAACACCAGGTGTAGCCATGTATATTTGCCCCTGTTGCCAGGTGATGAGATAATAAATGATCTCCATCAGTCGTTCTGACCCAATCATTCAAATGATTAGTTATCCTGAGTTGCGCACAAAAAAGATATTTACAGCTAAATAATCACAGGCATCTGTTTTGTGCTTTCATTGTAAAGTTAAGACAGTTTTGGTTACACCTGCCAATGGAGGTGCACTCACCAGTATCCCAGGTATCCGAACAGGTAAATCAGAAAGGCAGAAAATTAAATCTATCCACATTCTGACATGATGCCCAAATGAAAGGATAAGAGTCCATATCCTCCGTACTTTAGATGGAAGAGAGGTAATCTCGTTGAAAGGTATGAGGACTTGACAGGGGTCAAAGAATGGAAAACTGTTCCCTAAGACTGACCCAATGGCAGGACTATTTTTGGGTTTGGGCCATGGGCATCATACAGGGTCAATTTAAAAGTCACAGACAATAGTCTTTCATTGACTCAAACAAGGGATATTGTTCACTCAGCAATATTCACTACACCAAGTCTGTAGCTACATCAATCATACAACAACGTACACTCTCAAGACTGATGCAATGAAGGAAGATGATGTGCTTTTACAAGTATTTGAACTGAACAGAATAGTCAGCAGTTCACATGTCTGGGCGTTCCAGTGAAGGAGGGATAATCTCACGTTCTGAGGGTGGCATGGTGGCTCAGTGGTTAGCACTGCTGCCTCACAGCACCAGGACCCCAGGTTCAATCCGAACCTTGGGAGACTGCCTATGTGGTGTTTGCATGTTCGCCCTGCACCTGTGTGGGTTTCATCTGGGTGCTCTGGTTTTCTCTCACAGTCCAAAGATGTGAATGTTAGGTGGATTAGCCATGGGAAATGCAGGGTTACAGGGATAGAGTAAGGGGAGTGGGTCTGGGAAGGAGGGTTGCTGTAGACATGATGGGCTGAAAGGCCTGCTTTCACACTGTAGGGGTTCTATGATTCTAACTGAAGCACAGGTAGACCCACACAACAGGGGTCAGATTAGCTACAGTGTCCCCTCAAAGTAAAGATTGTTCAGCTGGTCTCTCCTGCAGCCACTGGTGCCTGTTGTAACTGGAAGTTCAAGCTCTTTACACATGAACTTGGAGCTTCAGAATCATACAGGAAGAGGCTTTTAAACCTCACAGTCCTGGAAAGGCAAGTTAGCATGATCTATTTGTGCAGCTGTGATATTGTCGCTGTGGATCTGTAGAGTGCCCGCATCTCTTCTGGGTTTTGGAATAAAAGTATCACAGAATAGTTCTAATCACATGATTAATCTTTGATTCACAACAGAGGAACAAATGGTGGTCTTTCGGTAAACAATTAGTTTCAATCACATCGTCAAAGGCTATTGATATTCAATGAAAACTGTACTGTGTTCTTTTAAAAACTCACGGATAGCTGATCTCAATAGATTTTTCTTTTTTTATTCATTCATACGATGAGGGCATCACTGGCCAGGCCAGCATTTATCACTTATCCCAGAGGACAGTTACAAGCCAACCACATTGCTGTGGGTCTGGATTCACATGTAGACCAGACCAGGTAAGATGGCAGATTCCTTTCCTGAAGGATATGAGTGAACAAGATGGATTTTTCCTGACAATCGACACTGGATTCACAGTTAGCATTAGACCTCTTAATTCCAGGTTTTCTTTTTTAATTCAAATTCCACCATCTGCTGGGGTGGGATTTGAACCCAGGGATGTTAGCTAGATCTCAGGATTAACAGTTCAGTGATAATACCACTAGACCATCAACTCCCCTAGCTTCTTTGTTAGATCACTAATTCCAAGTTATAAATTCTAGGAGTCTACAATCTCAGATAGTTTTGAAGAAAGATTTGATGACAGTGAGTATGAAATTCCACGTTGCAGTGCTGTTTTTCGGCATGTACAACCAAGGGGAGAAACACCTGCTCATTTCCATTCCACTTGAAATTTTCCAGAGCATGTTAGTCTATTGTAGTTGCAAATGTCACTCGAACTGTTAGCACCTGTCTCAACAATTCATATCGTCCATTTTAAAAGAAATACCATTTTAAAAGGTTTGCAGTATCTCCATATTTGTACTGACATGGCATGCTATTTTGCGTTGTTTTCTCTATCAGAGTCACCTGCTTAATAGTTTACCTCTGGCTGTCTGACCAATTCAGGGTCAGAGACAGGGTAGGAACTGCAGATGCTGGAGAATCTGAGACAACAAGGTGCAGAGCTGGATGAACACAGCAGGCCAAGCAGCATCGCAGGAGCAGGAAGGCTGACGTTTCTGATGAAGGGTCTAGGCCCGAAGCGTCAGCCTTCCTGCTGTGTTCATCCAGCTCTGCACCTTGTTGTCTCAGAGACAGGGTAGGCAGGATAACAAGTACATTCTGTCAAATGATTTCTAGTCATTGCAGAAATGTTCAATGGCATTTGTACTTTTTTTGAGGCTGACATGACCACAGGAATAGAGTGAAGACTTTGAAAGGTGTTCTCTTCCTTCCCCCAGTCGGTCTCTCATTGTTGCCCATGAAGCCATCTGACAGACCACGATGAGGGGATCTCTCCCAAGGATGGGAGCGGGGTGCCGAGGATCAGCTCTCCAATTAAGCTGTTATACAGTGGAAGCAGCCCAGGAACATCAGCAACTTAAGGGTTCTCTCTCCCAACTCAAAGAAAGTGCACCAAGAAGATCTCTGACCTAAGAAGGGCATTGCAGATGTTCATCATTGCCTTTCCAGGTGCCAAGGCCCACATTCTGATCTGACCAGTGTTCTCCTACACAGTGTGCAGAAGGTTAACACGCCTCACAGCCTCTCTCATTCCTTCCCCCGAACGCACTTTCCCACACCCCCATCCAAACAACCAAAAGCACCCTCAACCTATTGCCCTCTTACAACCATGTCTCACGGTCATCTCCATGGAGCGATTCTAAAACCAGAACATGAATTTTAAAGTCAAGGTGTTGATGTGCTGGGACACAATGTGGAGTGAGTCAATTTTTAAACAACACTGGCCAAGCCAGAATTTACAGACCATCACCACGTACCCTTGAGAAGGTGATGTTGACCTGCTTTTTGAACGCTGCAATGATGTTCTATAGGTAGACCCACAATTCAGAAGGGAAGGCGGGAGCTCCGGGATTTTGACTCAGCAACACTGAAGGAACAGTGATATGTTTCCAAGCCAGGATGTTGTGTATTTTGGAGGGGAACTTTCAGGTAGCAGTATTCCCATGTATCTGTTGCCCTTGTGTTCCTAGATGATAAAGGTCACAGTTTTGGAAGATACAATCTAAGGAGCCTTGGAATATTCTTGCAATGCATTTCCTAGATGGTAGACAGTGATGTCACTGTAATTGTAATACAGTCTGGTCACTCACCACAAGTTCTTACTCTTTCTGAGGTACGTTTTCACTTGCTTAATGAAAATTTCTGTGGAGGTCCAAACGAGAGCAACCTGCAAGCAGACTCTGTGATAACCTTATCAAGTACAAAAATGTATGTGACAGTCAATCATTTTTGCAGTGCTCCTACCTCTGGGCTAAGCAGTTTGGTGTTCAAGTCCAGCCTGCTCCACAAGTATGTCAAAATGTGTCCAAACAAGTTGATTAAAATAACAAGAATTCTCAGTTAATCATTATTGTTAAAAGAAACTAGATTAACTTGTTAAAAAGCATTGAATACTCTTGTTAACACAGTGTGGAGCTGGAGGAACACAGCAGGCCAGGCAGCATCAGAGGAGCAGGAAAGTTGACATTCAGAAAAGAAACAGTGTCACTTTTTCTGAAGAAGGGTCCCAACCCAAAACATCAACTTTCCTGCTCCTCTGATGCTGGCCTGCTGTGTTCCTCCAGCTCCACACCGTGTTATCTCTGACTCCAGCATTGGCAGTTCTTGCTATCTTTGAATACTCTTGAGATGTTAATTCATCTAGTTCAATTTACATTGGGCTTAGGAAAGCATTAAAATCTGAGCAGAGAAAGGAATTCATGACTGAGGAAGCCCTAACCCAATATGATTTTTGCTTAAAAAGGATTCCATGTCTAACACTGACAGACATACAGGAACTGACTTTAAAAACCTGCAATAGCTTCTCACTTACAAAGTGCACTGATTATCTTTTCTTCTGCCAAATGTTGTTGCTAGAAGTTTCCTTGGTTGTACAGTAGATACATTAATATTTGACCACAAGTATATTAGTACTGAGTTTGAAAACACAGCAAGGAATCACAGCCATAAAAGGCAACATCCTAACTCGGAGAAAACTGGCAATTTGCAGATGGAGCGGTGTTGAATATGACCACGACAGCAATATTGCTGTCAGTGGAACAAAGCAGGGATGCAAGAAAATTTAAGCAGCTATCCACAGACCGTTGTATAAAATGACGAAGCCTTAATAATCCTCATATCTCATTTTAATTCTTGCATTCAATCAACGCTGAACCATCACTGAATTTTGCAATAGTCAGCCTCATATCTCCAGTCAAGTGTACTCAAGCAGACAAACTCTCGTCAGTAGGCACCATTTCACATTAACAGAAGAATGATACTGAAATAATTTCTGCTTGCCATCTCAGGCTACATTGAGATAACATCATCTACCGCTGACATACCTTCAAAATCCTTAACAGGAGGTAAATTTCCATAGAATTTTTCCACTGTTAAAGCCAAGATTACTGAAAACATCAAACAGGATTCAACCACAGTTCGCTCATTGTCATGCCTTACCTAAGAATCTCTCAGAATTGATACTGAATTTCCTGATGTCAGCAGTCTGAGGGAAAGTTCCAGCCTAATTTCCTCCTTTTCCTCAGTCACATAGGAGGTCTGGGAAAGAGAAGGAGCCTGGGGAATGGGATTTCAGGAATAGAGAGGGACCTAGGGAATTGGGGTGAATACGAGGCATAGCACTTCAAGTAGAACTGGTAGCAGTAGCCATACTGGTGATGACACTGAGGAAAGAAGCAAATCATAGAGTATTGAGTGAAATCTGGGGACATGACTATGTAGTCACAGACGGTGTTGTTGGGGTGAAGGCTGGGTAACAAGGGATTGGAAGATGAAGATTCACAAGCTGGTGGAAGGGGTAAAGTAAGCTTTTGAAGTTGACAATCCATAGTCAGCACCAGAGTCCTAGAGGGCCATAGGCCTGCTCTGTCATTAGAGAGAGACAACTGATGGTGGGTTCAACCTAAGGGTCACCATGCCTCAAGTTTGAGAAGACATGGTGACCTAAGTCAGAATGGGAAATGAACCTGTACTGGTGGCATCAATCTACATCGCAAACCAGTCATCCAACCAACTGAGCTATTCAAATGCCAGTCCCCATTCACCAACCAGAGCATGTTAGCCATCTAACTAACTGTCACATCAGCCCCTTTGTTTCAGTATGGCTTCTTCTGTTCTTTATAAAGCTCAGGCAAGACTAATAGGTTTCTTTTTAACAACGTTTATTCATGATCTATTCAAGATGTTAAAGCAGCTGCGTGCCAATATCTAGATGCTTAGCTCCAACCTTCTAGCAGATTCCTATTACATGACTACTGAGGTCACAGTCACATTGCAACATACCCAAAAGGCTCATCCAAAATCCATTAAACCCTATCTCTGCACTGATTGCAGCTATTATTAGCAGTCATAGACTATCAGTAAGCTATTGAATAGCTAGTTATGGCAGATATGTAACAGTGTCACCAATTTACTATGAGCAAAATGAAATATCTTATGTCTTTTTTTTAATTCACTCATGGGACATGCATATCACTAGCTGGCCAGCATTAATTGCCCATCCCTAGTTGCCCTTGAGAAGGTGGTGGTGAGCTGCCTTCTTGAACCACTGCAGTCCATGTACTGTAGGTAGACTCACAATGCCCTTGGGGAGGGACTTCCAGGATTTTGACCCAGCGACAGTGAAGAAACCGCAATACATTTCCAAGTCAGGATGGTGAGTGGCTTGGAGGGGAACTTGCAAGAGGTGGTGTTCCCATGTACATGCTGCCTTTGTCCTTCTAGATGGAAGTGGTTGTGGGTTTGGAAGATGCTGTCTGAGATCTCTGGTGAACTTCTGCAGTGCATCTTGTTGATAGTAAACTCTGCTTCAACTGAGCGTCGGTGGTTGAATGACTGAATGTTTGTGGATGGGTCAAGTGGTCTGTTTTGTCCTGGATGGTGTCAGGCTTCTTGAGTGTTGTTGGGAGTTGCATTCAACCAGGAAAAAGGGGAGTATTCTATCACACTCCTGACTTGTGCCGTGTAGATGGTGGACAGGCTTTGAGGAGTCAAGAGGGGAGTTCCTCGTTGCAGTATTCCAGCCTCTGATTTGATCTTGTAGCCACTGTGTTTATATGGCTTGTCTGGTCCAGTTCAGCATCCCATGAAGATGTAGAGTTTTTTTTTCTCTCAGAACGCTGTTAGACTGCCCAATCCATCGTTGGGGCAATAGTCGTGCAGTGATGGACCAGTCTTCTAGAACCCCAGCCTGAGATTGTGGGATCGTAGGTTCAAAACCCACCACACCAGTTGATATAATGTAAATTCAACTGATAAAATCAGGAATTAAGCAAAAAGCTAATTTCAAAAACGTTGACCGTGAAAACAGCATGGATTGTTGCAGAAAAGGCCATCTGATTCATTAACCTCCATTAAGAAAGAAAATCTGATATTGGTGTCTCGCTTACTTCTGACTTCAGATTCACAGCAATGTGATTGACTCTTAACTGCCCTGTGCAAGGCCCAATCCAGCCACTCAGTTCAAGAGCAATTAGGAATGGGCAATAAACGTTAGGCTTTCCAGAAACTCTCCCATACCATGAAACAGAAATTCTCTTCCCTGCAGGGTACTGGAGATGGGGACATTAAATAATTGATTGACAAGGGCATGGAGGAGGTGAGCAGGCAGGAAATTGGGGATCACAATCAAATCAGATATGATCTTAATGGATGGTGGTACAGGCTAGAGGTGCTGAATGGTCTGTTCCTGCTCTTACTTCATACGTTGGTATGTGTATCAAAAAATTGATATGAGAAACAAATGTGAAAAGTAGAGTATATTTCAAGTTATAAACTTAAACTGTACATTGAAGTGTAGAATCTTACCGCGTAGGAGGTTGTCATTTGGGGAAACATATCTGCTCTTTGACGGAGCGAACTAATTAGCCCCAATACACACCCACCACTGCGTTTTCCACATAGCTCAGCAATTTTTTCCCTCTCTGGTAGACAACCAGTTCCTTTCTGAGTTACAGAAATGAATGTGGAGCTACCCACTGCCATCCACTTCATGGATTATTACATTCAGCCCATTTTGAAGCTTTCCACATGATATCCTGCCACTCTGGAACTGCAGTTAATTCATATTAAAGGCACAAACAATTCTTCAGAGCTGATTGATTCCGTTTCTTGACAGATTCAGGCATCACCCATACTTGAAGGAACTTAGATATGATTCGAGTTAATGTTTTTAGTTTGAGTATTATTAATGGTGCACAAGCTGTTGCGGGGTTTGATGTAGATATATTCCTACTTGAAGGATGATTTAAAGAAAATGAGTTCTGCTGAGGATTTCAAAGAGTCGTCATCTAAAATATCTAATCAGCTGTTACATTTGTTCTTCTGCTTCATCTCCCAAAGCAACAAGCGGACACTCTTTTCAGTTTGTTTGCTGATGAGTTGAGAAATTGCACAAAATGCCTCCCTCTACACAGAAACTCAAATGATACAAAGTATGTTTTAACCAAACTGTCAGACATGCTATGACATACCTTAAGGGCATGTGTGGCTTAAACCAGGACCTTCTGGCCAGAGGTAAGGACGTGGCCACTTCACCACAAGACCCCTCACTCCAAGTGATCAGAAGCTAAGAATCCTGCAAGTAATTTATCTCCCATCCCTCATTTCACCCCAACACCTGTCCACTATCTACAAAGCACAAGTCAGGAGTGTGATGGAATACTCCCAACTTTCCTGGATGAGTTCAGCCCCCAACAACACTCAATAACCCTCCAGGACAAAGCAGCCCACTTGACTGGCACCACATTCACAAACATACCAATCCCACCTCCGATGCTCAGCAGCAGCGGTACGTTCCATCTACAAGATGCACTGCAGAAATTCACCAAATATCCTTACACATCATCTTCCAAGCCCACAACCACTTCCATCTTGAAGGTCAAGGGCAGCAGATAGATGGGAATACCACCACCTGCAAGTTCCTCTCCATGTCACTTACCATCTTGACTTGGAAATATATCACGATTTCTTCAGTGTTACTGAGTCAAAATCTTGGAATTCCCTCCATAAGGGCATTGTGAGTCTACCTACAGCACATGGGCTGCAACGGTTCAAGAAGGCAGCTCACCACCACCTTCTCAAGGGCAACTAGGGACGGGCAATAAATGCTGGACCCAGCCAGTGATGCCAATGTCCCATGAGTGAATAAAAGAAAGTGATATAGTCTGACTTGCATCCAACCTGAAATTTGTAGTTTTGAATGCCACAGTCACCTATTATTCAGATTCGCTTGACAGAAGCTTTTACAGTTATAATGGGAACAAAACAGTCAGCTTTTACATCCACCATCTGTAAAAGGAACAGCCATTTCCAGTATCAGTACAACACAAGGCAGAAATCCAGAAGTTGCCGTCAGTGATTCCATGTTCTTCAGCAGACTGTGCTAAGCATCTGCAGCTGGCAATATTTCAAAACCGCTGAGCAAATGGGAGTTGCCTTTTTAACACTATAACATTGTTTAAACCGCTTGACAAGAGACACACTTTGTTAATGATGTGTTAGTGACTTTTTAACCTTAAAGCAAATCACAACTATTGTGGAACAACCTCTCTGGCCCTGGAAAAATAATTTGATATTGGTGTCGAACCTTCCTAGTTTAATTTTTAAAATTTCATACTTCCTTAATGCAATGCATTGTACATAGAACTTCAAATATCTGCTCTAATTGAATATCTAATCTTTACTTCATTCTCTGGAAAACTCATTAAGAAAAAGTGAAGGATCACAGGTATATTTTATTTCCTGGTTATCTGTCCATGAGAATTCTTCAATGGGATTGGCTACCTACACTATTGGCTCTAGCTGGCTCCAGACCATTATGGTGAGGGCAGAATCAGGAGGCTGCAGAGTCCCTAGGCTCAACCATTCAAAAGAGCTCTTGCATCTGCTAATTCAGCAATGAATAATGAGTTTTATATTCATTAGAAGCTTCAGCACATGATTTGCACTTGAAAGCCTAATGGCAAAATAGATTTATTCTGTCCAAGATTAATGGGAAAGGCACAGTTTTTGTCATTAGTATTTGCTATAGGCGAGCGTAAAACAAAGCTACATGATGTGTTTAAATTTCTTTAAAGTCAGCAGAAAGGACAACCATAACCTTATCTCTAATAACATTGTGAAATAATCTATACTGTCATCTTCCCATTCCTTTTGTATCCTTCTGATAATAAGCTGCACACTGGTCAAAGACTTAGTTCATTTTCAAAATCTCCCACTATGTTTTTGAAAATGATGCCATGGATGCAACAGGATGTGTTTCCTATAGCCTTACTTATTTACGCTGGCATATCAAAGATCATTAAAGATGGTATCGGTGCAACACAGCTCCTGCAATTCATTTTGCTTATTTCAATTATAACAGAACCCTGAGCAGGGAACCCAATGGAACATTGGTCATTACTTTGTTTCAAGCTCATTCCTAGCAATGAGAAAGACACCCAAAGTTTGGGCGATGACCACCCCCCCACCCCATTTTGCTGCACCTTAACTCCCCCTCCCCCCAACTTCACCCCTACTATGTCACCAGCCCCAGGATTGAATGAACATCTGCTGAAACTTCACAAAAGTACAACAACAAGGCAATCAGCAATGAGAAAACAGCCCATCAGCTTTTCATTAGCTGTAAGCAACATCAAAGCCACAATTGTCACAGTTAGCAGAGAAGACAGACATCTCTGAAAACGAAGAACATTTCATTAGAAAGTAACTGCAAGAAGTCCACTGTAATTAAAACAACCTTGTCTCAGAATTGTGATTCAAATTTCTCGAATGCCTTCTCTCCTACAGTGAACCAGAGATAAGAAATGTACTCTTTTGAACAGCAATAGCAGGTCGAAAATGGAATTTGTATTACTTGATTTTGAAAGCGGTCACATCAGAGCAACTGTTGTACTATTACCAACAGTTACTATGAAATGTAATGGATGATAGTACAGGATGCAATTACTTGGAATAGAAACGCATACTATTCATCATCATCATCATGAAAATTTAAATTTCAGTCTGATCACAAAAATTGACAGTAATGCCACAGTGCTTCACTTTCCTGGGATTCTCTCTGTGTGATGAAGTATAATTTGCATTTTAGAAAAGGATAATCCTTACCAGCTGGTTAACCATACCCGTGTCAATTTTAATTAAAAAGATCAAAGCTTTGAGGATAAATTGTGTGAAATTTGGGTGTTGGTATTAAGTTCCTACATTAACTATTTCATAAGATGCAATAGTCTGATTAACATACCTAAGAAAGTATTGGAGGGGAAAATATTGTATTAGCCCATTAAATGTTTCTATAGTATTGTTGCATACCACAATTAATGGGGAGGGAGAGACGGTGTCACTAGTACTAATAATACAGAAATTTGGCAAAGGCTCTGGGGATATGAATTCAAATCCCACCAGAGCAGCTAATGGAATTTAAATCCAATTAATAAACATGAAGCTATATAAGTTAGTTACTGCGACGACCATCCACTTTGACCAACCAGGTTTATGAATGCCCTTTAGGAAAGGAATTTGTTATCCTTATCCTATCTGGCCTACAGATGATTCCAGACCCTCTGTAATGACCTGGCAAGCCATTCAGTAGGAGGACAATTAAGGATGTGCAACAAATGCTGGCCTTGTCAGTGATGCCCATACCCTCTTGGAGAAAATTCAAGGTTCAAACTTCCACTGCACTGATCATGATGTGGATAGTTTCTGGTATGATAGGGTTTGCACATTTGCAAATAGTCTGGATGATGTACAGTAGAACACATCCTTTCAATTGGTTGAAAGGAAATGACACAAGTAACACAGTAGATTCAACAGTCCTTTCCCACCTTAGCACTGCTCAGCAACCAGACCAATTTTGCTGCTGACCTGAAGGGCCAGCAAATGAAGAGTGGTGGTATTCCCTCAGGTAGTGCCCTGATGCCCCTTTAGAAAGACGGTCTTACGCTTATCCGATATTTATGTATTTGCACTTGCAATAGAAGCAGTTGAACTGTCATCAAGGCATAGCCAACCTACTCTGCATGTTCCAAGAGATTTCATTACGTGACCCGCTGCCTCGAACTTCCCTTCCCAACATTAGTCACCCAACATTGATATGCTCAACCTTCCCATGCCTTTGGGAAAGTGGTGGGTTATCAATGAATTAACTGGATCATTCGTGATCATACTTTCTTTAAATCCTGTTTCCAATATTCTTAACTAACAAATGAAAGTCAATGAAAAATCTGAGCTAAATCACATAAGTGCAATGGGTTCTTCTGTGATGTACAACCTCTTTTTTGATGACCCTTTTGTTTTTCACTGGGTTCCTGGCAGCATTATGAAGATCAATCTTTAAACTTCTGGAGACTCCAGGGGCACCCTGATGAGTTGGCAGCTCCCATCAAGACTCCAGTCCTGGCAATCTCCCCTTCTCCATCCCCCTTCAGTACGATGAATTGACACAATAGTCAAGTGAGATTCAGCCCAGGCCATTTCTGGCTTTGCTCCCTGGATTAATTTTTGAACCATGAGGGGAGGTCACCATATCCATTTTCAATAAAGTCCAGGACTAGTACAACATTACTGTGTTTGGAAATCTTCCAACAAAATAAACAGCTAAGGCAATTCTTCAACAGACCTGTTGGTCACCATCCCAATCTTTGTGGCAATGCTCTGGAGTCTGATTACAAAGGCTATCGATTCTAGTCCCATTCCAGAGGATTGGAGTATAAACAGTCAGCTCACACTTCAATCCAGTACTGAGGAAATGCTACACTGACAGATGTGCTGTTGCCTAAGTGTAACAGTAAATCAAGATCCCATCTGCCTTTTCAGGTAATATATATGTAATATATTGTAATGGATTGCACACACTAATTCAAAAGGACTTATACTCAGTGTTCTGGCCAAAATTTATACTTTAATCAGCATCACTAAAAACAATTATCTGGTCATTACCATACTGCTGCTTGAAGGAGCTTGCTATGCACAAATTGGCCATCAAATTTCCTACATTTCAACAGTGCCTTCACATCAAAAAGAATTTCAATTTCATGGGCTGTAAAGCACATTTGATGTCCTAGATCTTGTTGGATTCCTTGGTGACTATGCTTAGACCAACCTAAGTGGCCCCCCCGTTTTCATGTCTCCAAATTCCGTACAACATATCATCAATTTGGCCAGGGTACGGAAGGTTTGAGTTATAAAGAAAGACTGGGTAGGCTGGGACTTCTTTCATTGGAGCGTAGGACGTTGAGAGGTGACCTTATAGATGTTTATAAAATCGTGAGGGGTATTAATAGAGTTGATGGTAGCTGTCTTTTCCCTAAGATGGGGAATTTCAAGACTAGGGGGTATATTTAGAGAGATTTAAAGAAGACATTTAAAGATTTAAAGAAAGATTTAAAGAAGGGGCAAGTTTGGTTTGTATGGAGGGTTTTCGCATGTGGAATGAACTTCCTGAGGAAGTGGTGGATGTGGGTACAATTACAACATTTAGAAGACATTTGGATGGATATATGAATAGGAAACGTTTGGAGGGATATGGGCCAGGAGCAGGAAGATGGGACTATTTAGTTTGGGATTATGTTCAGCATGGACTGGTTGGACCGAAGGTCTGTTTCTGTGCTCTATGACTCTATAGGTTTGAAACTGTCGAAACAAATAGGAAGACCTTTGCAAAACCACGGATAAAGGTTTGTAGTTTAATGAAAATTAAAAATAAATTTTAACACAAGTACATAGACTGATTAGTTATTATATTTAATGATTACATTTAACAGAGAAAGGTCAGGCAATTCTAGTAGAGGCTGTATAATTTGTTTCATTGTGACGTTATCCTGGTGCTCTTTAAATAAAGCACAGCTAAGACTCCTGTACATTTATTTAAATCTAGAACTATCGAATAGCTAGTTCCCAAAGAAAAGCTCACTGGTACTTTCAATCAACAATTATTTAGACTGCATTAATCAAATAGGCCTGTAGCAACAAGGAAATGTCAACCCCACCACTATTCATTCATTCAACCAAATAGCAAGTGATACTATGAAAACAGGATCAGACACTTTGATCTGCACCATGTCCTTTTCATAGAATCATTGAATCCCTACAGTGTGGAAGACGGCTGTTCACCCCATCCAGTCCACACCAACCCTCCAAAGACCGTCACATCTAGCCCCACCCTATCCCTGAAACCCTGCATTTCCCATGCCTAATCCGTCTAACCCACAAATCCCTGGGCGCAATGCACAATTTAGCATGGCCAATCCACCTAACCTGCACATCTCTGGAGGAAACTGGAGCACCGGGTGGAGACCCACGCAGACACAGGGAGAATGTGAAAACTCCACACAGACAGTTGCCTGAAGGTGGAATCAAACCTGGGTTCCTGGTGTTATGAAGTAGCAGTGCTAACCACTGAGCCACTGTGCCATCCTTACTGTAAAGCAAGACTTCCCAAAGTGAGGATCAGGACCCCAAGTGGGGTCATGACCTGTAATTTTAGTTTCGTGAGCTCCAAGGCAGCTATGGCCACCATGGAGCTCTGACTGAGATACAATTCCCTCCATAGGGGCGTGGCTGATGCACCTACAGCACATGAACTGCAGCGGCTCAAGAAGGTAGCTCACCATCTTCTCAAGAGTCAACTAAGGACAGGCAATAAACGTTGAACAGCGATGTCCATGTCCCATGAGTAAAGAAAAAGAAATGTGCTCCAGCTCTCACAGACAGGTTCCAATTTCATAGCCCCTACCATCCCCAGTCACAATCACAGTTATTAATTAGGGGTTATGATAATTTCCAAGCTCTAAAATGGAGACAAAGCACTAAAGAAAAGAACAAAAACAAAGTTGCTGGAAAAGCTCAGCAGGTCCGGCAGCATCTGTGAAGGAAAAAACAGGGTTAAAGTTTCGGGTCCGGTGACCCTTCCTCAGAACACTAAAGAAAAATTGGGAAGCAACTGCCATAGAAGAAAAAGCTAAGGAAATATAGTGCTCATAGCAGTTCTAATGTTGTGCTTCATGAATCCATTCATGATTTTGCAACAGTTGTGAATATACATAAGATGGGCTTCTTGTTAGTTTGTCATTGTCTTCAGTGACAATTGATGTCTGTAATTTGCACCTTCTCTCCTACAAAACAAAGCTTGAGCTCAAGACAGTGAAAGGGAATGGCCAGATACTTATGGAGCCCAGGTGACATTGATCTCCACTTTTCAAAACACCAATATCTCACACCAAAATATTGCCCAGTGTTATTTAAACTTTTTGTAAAGTATTAGGCTGTTTACAATGTGAGCGCGCATTCATGAGCAATTACACACGATCCCATTTCAGAATGCTAATCATTTCTCCCCCACCTTACAAGGATTTAGAAATGAGTTTGGATGCACAAACTAAATGCACATACCCCCTCCACGCAATAAGAACCAAAAAAGAATCCCCCTCGTCCTCACGTACCACCCCACCAACCTCCGGATCCAACGCATCATCCTCCGACACTTCCGCCATCTGCAATCCGACCCCACCACCAAAGACATCTTTCCCTCCCCACCTTTATCTGCTTTCCGGAGGGACAACTCTCTCCGTGACTCCCTTGTCCGCTCCACACTCCCCTCCAGCTCCACCACACCCGGCACTTTTCCCTGCAACCGCAGGA
>NC_063359.1:35061207-35084162 GCF_021869965.1 Rhincodon typus | reverse complement strand
ACCTCCCAGTCGCGAACCATTTCAACTCCCCCTCCCACTCCTCAGATGACATGTCCATCCTGGGCCTCCTGCAGTGCCACAACGATGCCACCCGAAGGTTGCAGGAACAGCAACTCATATTCCGCTTGGGAACCCTGCAGCCCAATGGTATCGATGTGGATTTCACAAGCTTCAAAATCTCCCCTCCCCCTACCGCATCCCAAAACCAGTCCAGCTCATTCCCGCCTCCCTAACCTGTCCTTCCTCCCACCTATCCCCTCCTCCCACCTCAAGCCACACCTCCATCTCCTACCTACTAACCTCATCCTGCCCCCTTGACCTGTCCGTCCTCCCTGGACTGACCTATCCCCTCCCTAACTCCCCACCTACACTCACCTTTACTGGCTCCATTCCCGCCTCTTCGACCTGTTTGTTTTCTCTCCACCTATCCTCTCCTCTATCCATCTTCTATCCGCCTCCCACTCTCTCCCTATTTATTTCAGAACCCCCTTCCCCTCCCCCTTTTCTGATGAAGCGTCTAGGCCCGAAACATCAGCCTTTCTGCTCCTATGATGCTGCTTGGCCTGCTGTGTTCATCCAGCCCTGCATCTTGTTGTCTAGGTTTAAAAAGGCACAGGTTGAAGCTATTGAAATGATTAAACTTTTTTCTATAAAAGAGAGGCACAGGGTGAATTGAGAAGTGAGTGAGTCAGTCTTCACAATGAGATTTCCACAACGAGCAAATCTGAATCAAAACAACGCTGCTGGAGATCATAGCAAGTCAGATAGCATCCATGGAGAGAGAGCAAGCTAACGTTTCAAGTCTAGATGAGTCTTCATCAGAGCTGAAGTGAAATGTGGAGGGGACAACATTTATGCTATAGTTTTTGAGGGGGGTTGGGGATTGAGGGTGGAGGGGGCTGGTGGAAAAGAGATGTTGATAGTTCAGATTTTCTCACAATCTGATCACCTAATCTGAACTGTCAACATCTCTTCTCCACCAGCACTCTACGCCTACTAACCCCACAACCCTCCCAAACTATAGCATAAATGCTGTACCCTCCACATTTCACTTCAGCAATGATGAAGAGTCAACTAGACTCAAAACGTTAGCTTGCTCTATCTCCATAGATCCTGCCTGACCCTCTGTGATCTCCAGCATTTGCTGTTTTCAGCAAAGATTCCAGCATCTGCAGTAATTTGTTCCTACAAGCAAATCTGAATCTCAGGGAACCTACCAAATCCCACCAAATCCGACCAAAACACTTATCATGTTGAGGTTTATCTTTTCTTGCGAACCTAACATGAGGTGTCTTCAGAAAACACATTCTTGGGATGGGGTTGATTGACAAGGCAACCAGTGAATGATGGATGAGGAAAAAGATCGGGGGAAGAAGTTTGGGAATTAATGTGAAAATACAGCTCCAACTGTTTCCATATACTTCTGGTACCTGTAAATTAAAACAGCGTGAGAAAATACCTTTGGCTTCAGTGCATCTGATTTCATATTTACCACCTGGGAGAACAAGAACAGAAAAAGCCTGTGAACCAAGTTCCACGCCAAGAAGGACAACACCCTGACTTGGAATGAGATCATTCCTTTAGTAAGAAACTTTGTGGGTGCAGAGGGTAACGTCCGTTCCTCTGGGTCAGAACTTCCTGATTCAAGTCCCACTTGTTGGGCACAGAAGGAGCATTTGTGCTATGGTTTAACGAGCTGATAATTAGCCTAGGAATCCTTTCAAACCATGCTTCCCCCAAAAGAGTGTGTGACAATATGCTAAAAATGACTGTCACTTGGTCAAAATTCTATGTGTTGTTGGTGCATTGATACCCTCAGGACTATAGTACTTCAAGAAGGTCATTCACTACCACCTTCTCAATAATGCTGAGAGCATTACAGCAACAATAGGCTGCCTCTGCTTTCTGATTATTTTATGATTGTGTCTGACCGGCACTCTTGTTCAAATATAGATAACACAGTGTGGAGCTGGAGGAACACGGCAGGCCAGGCAACATCAGAGGAGCAGGAAAGCTGACGTTTTGGGTCGGGACCCTTCTTCAGAGTTGGGAAACATCAGCTTTCCTGCTCCTCTGATGCTGCCTGGCCTGCTGTGTTCCTCCAGCTCCACTGTGTTATCTCTGAATCCAGTATCGGCAGTTCTTACTACTTCTGAGTGAGTTACACTATCATTCAAATGTTTGGTTGGGAACCGATTCGTTCGAGTCTGAGCTGCCGAGGTGTAATGCCCGAAATCTGAGAGCTGTGAATTTTCGCTCTTTAAAGTTTTGAGGCAATGTTGCAGCCTTTTGTTTACCTGCAAGCAATAGTCTGGCTATACCTGGACAAACAGCATCTACGGTAAGCAGAGTGGGAAACTTTCTTAATCTTTAATGCCTCCATCCTAGTGGATGCAGCTTGCTCCATTTGATTAAAACTTGGAAAAAGCAAGGTCACTAGAAAAGATGATCTGCTCAATGCCTTGTTGCTGTTGAGGACGTTAGCTGTGTGTAAATTAGCTGCCTCCATAGTAACAACAGTACAAACATACTTCATTTTTGTAAAGCACTATGGGATGTCCTACAGTTGTGAAAGGTACTACACAAATGCAAATCCTTCTTCCTTTATTTGATCTTTAAAGTAAACAAATAAATGGATCTACAAGCAAAATGGTCTGCTATTTTCTCCACTGATGCTTTTGTGAAGCCAATTGTGCAAGTTTCTGGGAGACAGCTGACAGGGAAGAGTCCATACATCCTGTGTAGATGGAAGGGAGAACATTGGTTTAAAATGAAGTAAAATCGCAATATCTTCCTTCATTGCAACATGATTTTTCTGTGGACTAAACATATTGTATTGTAGAATGTTCTTAAGTTTCAATGATAGATATAGTGTAAAAGAAATAAGGAACAGAAAATATAATCAAGCCTGCATTGTCCATAGTTAATACATATTTAACAAAGACATTGAATGAGGCACTAACTTGACAAAAGCCATTTTAAAAAATTATAATAAACCTTACCAGTATAAAATGGAACACTTGTTAAAAATTTTCTCATGGTATGTGAGTGGTGATAACAAGGCCAACCTATCCTTAACAGCCCATGAGGAAGGGACGATAAGCTCAGGACTGAACATTAAGCCAGCACTTCTTGGAAACACTTTAAGGAAAAATATAGAACAACTTTCACACTCATTTTCATCTGATATTAATAAGAGAACTGAATTTTAGACAGTCAGATAGCTGCAATGCTGCAGTGGTGCAGTTTCAATCAATCATTTGGTGGAGGAGAAATACAAGTGAGAAAATAAGAACAAGAAATCAAATGCAAAGCAAATAGTTTTAGCTTTCTTAGTGGGTCAATGGCAATCTCAATGGGAATATCTTGAATCTAAAGAAATATATTGGTAGAAATTTTCAAGTTCATTAAAAAAAGTACAGCTTTGAATCAAATGAATAATTTTCAGGCTATTTTATATTTATGACATCTCAGGTCAGAATGTGTGAGAATTTGTACAGGAATAGCTAAATTGTATATCACAATTATTATGTTAACAAGGGTCCCGTAAACATTTCTATTTCACTTTCTGCCTACAGTTGTTGATTTTTCTGGTTTCCCCAGAGACCTGAAGACTATGACGTGTATATAAACATGAGAAAATCACAATACTGTAAATATTCAAGGAAATTGGAGGGATTGTGTCTGTATGAATGGGCGGAAAAAACTCTACATGTGGAGCAGCAGAAATTTAAATCCTCTTATGTGCACCAGCCAATACATGTAAAGGAAGGAAAGAATAAAAGGTTGATATTCACCCCAGGAAACAGATAAACGTCCTGTTTTACAGTAACTGTTATTGTGTGGTTTCTGAACATCAGGGACAGTGTCAACTGTCAGAAAATGATGGAAGCAGCACCAGCACATTGTGTCATAGCCTAGAGTCTATCTCACTGAAGGTAGCCTAATGAAAAATGTGGAACATCTGATAGCCCTACACTGAAAAAAATTGCATGCTGTACACTAGGATTTTTATGCCAGTTTGACAAGCATGAGAAACATTTGAAAGTGGAAGCCCAAGAATATATAGCTTATGCCAAATCAGTTTGGCCTCGAGAACTAGGTTCATAACCTTAGAATTAGGGCCAAACCATTCAGGAAAGATGTTAGGAAGCATTTCTACACACAAAGCATGATTAAAGGTTTGGAACTGTCTTCCATAGACAGCGGTGGATGCTGAATCAGTTCTTGACTTTAAATCTGAGGTAGAAATTATTGTTGAACTAAGGTGTAAGGGATATGGGTCAAAGGCAGATACATGGAGTTAGATCATGGATCAGCCGTGATCTCATTGATTGATGGAACAGGATTGAGGGGCTGAATGGCCTGCCCCTGTTCCTATATCATAGTGGAAGTAAATGCAGCCAGTTACCAAAGTTGGGAAGTGGCACAATTAGCAGTAAAACATTTGACCTCAATTGTTCTAAAATACAGGATTGGTTAGGTTGAGTGCATTAAGTTTGGAATATACCATCAAGCTGATGGATGGAAGCATTTTGCAATAAGAACATAAGAAATAGAAGCAGGAGTAGGCCATCTAGCCCATCGAGCATACTCCGCCATTCAATAAGATTACAGCTGGTCATTTCGTGAACTCAGCTCTACTTACCCGCCTGCTCACCAATACGCCTTAAATTCCTTTACTGTTCAAAAATCTAGCTTTGCCTTAAAAACATTCAATGAGGAAGCCTCAGCTGCTTCACTGGGCATCAGGTATCATTCACAAAGAAAGAGAAATAGCCTGACATTTCAGGCATAAGACTTAATCAGGTGCTACTGAGTTGCTGAGGAGTTCCATCAATTTCTGTTTTTGTCTCAGATTTCTAGCATCTGCGGCATTTTAGTTTACTTGGTTGGCTTCAGTTCAGATAAGAACATAAGAACATAAGAACTAAGAGGAGTAGGCCGTCTGGCCCTTCGAGCCTGCTCCGCCATTCAATAAGATTATGGCTGATCCTTTCGTGGACTCAGATCCACTTACCCGCGTTCTCACCGTATCCCTTAATTCCTTTATTGTTCAAAAAAAATCTACCTTTTTTTTAAAAACATTTACTGAAGTAGCGTCAACTACTTCACTGATAAGATTCAATTAAATGTCTCTGGCACAGTCCTCTGCAACTAAGTGATAGCTTCTCACATTTCCATAATTATTGACCACCAATCTGCTCATACATTCCAAGATGAATCTACCCTTGGAAGAATGAAACAGACCCTCTCTGGATCACAGTTTAACAACACCAATGATGGCCCACAACATTCGGAGCAACTTTCAAAAGGAATTAAATCACCTAATTGTAATTGATACAACTTCAGTTTATTTTCCCGTGTTTGCTCAAATGATTGCAATGAATATTTCATATTTAACAGCTGTATAACAATTTTATTGCTCTGCCCTGGTGATCAGTTCTATGTATACCCATTATTTTTGATTGATGCCAACTGCTGAACTTAATACAACAACAGTTAGTGCTTCAGGTGAAACAGGGAAGAAAATAAGCTACATAAACACAAGAGGGTGTTTAAAATTCAGTAAACAACAGATGACATCCTAGAAGCATTATTTTACACATCCACAATTCAGGCCAGTAGGGAACCAGCAACCTCGCAGAGCTGAACCATTGCTGAGCAACAAGTAGAACTGCAGGGAGGATATCAAACTGGAATCCTCTTCACTGAAATTCCCAATCTCTACAGTGCTGCTACTATGAGGCAGACCAATTCTGAGGGAGCCAAGAACATGTTGCCCTGCTATACGAAGGATGTTATTAAACTGGAAAGTGTGCAAAAAAGATTTGTGAGGATGTTACCGAGTCTGGAAGGTTTCAGTTACAAGGAGAGACCGAATAGGCTGGAACGTTTCTCCCTGGAGCATATGAGGCTGAGGGATGACCTTATAGAGGTTTATAGAACCATGAGGAGCACAGATAAAGTGAATAACCAAGGTCTTTTCCCGACAATGTGAGAGTCTAAAGCTGGAGGGCATAGGTTTAAGATTAGAGGGAAAAAATTTAAAAGGGACCTGAGCGACAACTTTTTCACACAGAGGGTGGTGCATATATGGAATGGGTTGCCTGAGGAAGTGGTAGAGCTGGGGACAATTACAACATGGATACAAAAGCTTCAGAGGGATATGGGCCAAACACAACTAACTGGGACTAGTTCAGTTTGGGAAATCCTGTCAGTGTGGCCGAGTTAAGCTGAAGGGCCTGTTTCCTTCTTGTATACCTCTATGTAACTAGTTTACTGTATGGTTTGATGTACACTATGAGGTATGGATTAAAGACAGACAGATCAAGGAGAAGAATAAGTTAAAAATGGTCTTTAGGCTTACACTTGAAAGACACACTGTTTATGATACATTAATCCAACACAGTCATGACAGATATACCAGGCTCTGATCTGATCATTTTATTATTAAGGACCAAATTACGTTCTTTTTAGTGTTCACCTCCATCTGCTCTCTCAATCTAGAGTGTTTCTTCTGGTGCTCTATAATCCTGCCTACAATGTGCTGCTTATGCTCAGTCGAGCAGTTCCATGAAATCACAGCTAAGTTGCTCCAGGATCTTGAAGCATTATACCACAGTAACAACTTCACATTGTTTTCTGACCGTATCAAAAGCGGGGAATATCTTCAAGATTCATAGTTCTCAAAAGACGCTTTGTTCGGGGAGTACTGTATTATAGACCATTATGCAAATCTTTCACATCCCACAGTATCTTAACAAATACGCAGTCAATGTATTAACAGCCAACAACAAGAGAAACCTAATCATTGTCATGAATCTTATGTTTTAAATACAGCATCAGTGTTTTAGCACTGTGATCTAAAAGTGCACCATGAACAAAGCAATAAGAACCAAAAGAACTGCGAATGCTGTAAATCAGGAACAAAAACAAAGTTGCTGGAAAAGCTCAGCAGGTCTGGCAGCATCTGTGAAGGGAAAAACAGAGTTAACGTTTCGGGTCCGGTGACCCTTCCTCAGTTCTGAGCTTTTCCATGAACAAAGCAATGTTTGTCCCCAGACCCACAGGTCTTTTTTGTTATTAAATTATAGAAGAGAATTTTCAACCTTTGACTTATGCTTCTTCCCCTCTTCAGGAAACTTTAACAAGTGCCCGTACAGATTCCATTACAGCCACAGTTGTCCATTAGAGGGTAATTTGGAAAATGCACAGAATAATAAATCTTTCTCACACAATTGGCCACCAGCAGTCGATAAGAAAGCACAATGGAATGATAATATAAAGAGGAAAAACTGTACACAGAGATTACTTTGGCATCACTGTCCCACTACATGTATGTTGTTATGACTGAACTGGGAACTGTGCACTGATAATCATATTTCACTGTTCCACAAACCCTTCTAAAATGTATAAAATCCCAATTAAACTACCAAAACGACCAATTTGCCTGATTGACTGCTATTCAAGACAAAAGTAATTCACACCAATTTTTGTAATGAACAGACAATAAATTGCTTTATTGCAGCTTTAACAAAAAGCAGAAAAAGAGGAATGATTTCTAACCCATTACAATGTGACCTTAAACTATGCTCCTTCGAAAATAAACCCCAAAAGACGCAAGGTCATTCAGGATAAAACAGACAAAGATGAATGGTTTGATGTGGATACAATGGATGGAAAAGGAATATAGATAGGGTAAACAAAATTCTGAAGATCTAAAATCAAGATTTCAATCATTTTTGGATTTTGCACTGATGACATGCAACTGTCTGTAGGATGATGATCAGTCTCTGATTCCCTAATTGATCTAGTCAACCAGTGCCTGTTCTTGTAAGAGGTAGTAGGAACTGCCGATGCTGGAGAATCTGAGATAACGAGGTGTAGAGCTGGATGAACACAGCAAGTCAAGCAGCATCAGAGGAGCAGGAAAGCTGACGTTTGAAGAAAGGTCTCGACCCGAAGTGTCAGCCTTCCTGCTCCTCTGATGCTGCTTGGCCTGCTGTGTTCATCCAGCTCTACACCTTGTTATCCCTGTTCTTGTAAGAATTCTTTCTTTGAAGCTGTCTTGGTTTTCTGTCTTTTTCCCAGAGAGAGAGAGAATGAGGGAAAGAGATGGGAATGGATGCTTGCTGTTTTTAGGATCTGAATGTTTCTCCAGCTGCCTTGGACTTATAGCTTTTAATACTGTGCAGCTCAACCAGAGGGCTTTCATCAGGCAGAATTTCTTAACTGAACAGACTTTTGGTGACACTCAGTCTCGATTTCTCCCCCCTCATCACTTCAAGAAGCAACATGGTATTTGCAAAGCTCAAAAATATACAGCACTCGGTTCTAATGTTGCAAAGATTTCCAGATATTTCAGTCATCACAGCCCCACTTCCATTTCAGTTTATAATCCTAAAAAAAGAAAATATGTCATGTTTAACTAAACAATGATTCAGACCTGACTCAGGAAGTTCTGTGCTATTGCCCTGTTAATCATATCCTTCTTGGGCACATCCTTTCAAAATTGTTTACCCCATGCCCTGTGTTGGAGGCAGGCAGTGATGACCTAGTAATATCACTTGATGAAAAATTCAGACAACTTGGGTCAATGTTCTTGGCAGTTTTGAATGCAGTATAATCTGGAATTAAAAGCTAGTCTCATGGTGACTATGTAATTACTGTTAGCTGTCATAAGAATTTATCTCATTCTCTAATGTCCTTTAGGGAAGGAAATCTGCTGTCCTTACCTGGTCTGGCTTTCACAAGACTCCAGACCCATAGTCATGTGGTTGATTCTTAAATGCCCTCTGGTTCTAATGGGGACAGGCGCTAAACTCTGGCCTAGTCAGTGATACCTACAAGAACACATGTTTTAAAAGTGCAAGCTGGTAGGACATATAGTAATGGAATAGCTGGGACATCAGTGGCAATATTGTAAGTGCAGCACCTTAACCAAAGAAATTTAAGGGTGAAGGTTTTAAAAAAGAGATAGATTGAAAAAGGGGATGAATTACAGTTCATTCAGAAAGAGTTAAAAAGAAGCATAAATCAAGAGTGGTAAGAAATTTAAAATTTGATGCTGTTAAAACCTTTGAAGAACAATTTGCTACCTGCAAAAATAGGACTCCAGAAATTAAATGTTCAATTTCAACATGAGAAAAGTTGATTGGCACTACATTAATAATGATCATGCCGTTAAAAAGGAAATGTTTTCATTACCAGATATTATAGCCATTGAGGTCTACAGATGAGAAAAACATCCTTCGGCCCATCGCCTCCAAGCCTGTCAAAATCAACTACCTCACTATTCTAATCCCATTTTCCAGCTCTTGGCCCATAGCCTTGTAAGCCTTGGCATCACAAGTACACATCTAAATACTTCTTAAATGTTATGAGGGTTTCTACCTTTACCACTCTTACAGTCAGTGAGTTCCAGATTCCCCTACCCTCTGGTAAAAAGGCTTTTTTTGCACATCTCCTCTAAGTTTTCTGGCCCTTCCCGTAAATCTATGCCTCCAGTCATTAATAAATCCACCAAGGGGGAAAGGGGTGCCAATTTGAGACTGAAATAAGGAGAAATTTCTTCTCTCAGAGGATTGAGTGTCTTTGGAACTCTTTGCCACAGAGAACTGTTGGGGCAGAGTCCTTGTTTGCATTTAAAGATGAGATAGATATTTTTTGATCAGTCTGAGAATTAAGGTTTACAGGGAAAAGGCAGGAAAATGTGAGGAATGTCGAGATCAGCCACAATCCTATTGAATGGCAAAGCAGGCACAAGGGGCCGAACGGCCTACTCCTGTTCCTGTTTCTCAGAGTCTTATGGCCTCTTCCTGTGTACCCTTATTTCCTGTGGTGAGTTTAATCAGCAATTGATGCACACATTCAATAATTTTTTCACTCTAAGAACATACTACCTTGTGGAAGGAACTAACAGAGCAGCATAAATCGATTGGTAGGTTCTAGAGATTTTCAATTTGAGGCATGAATTTCCAAGTCAGTTTACATGTAAGTAACTGCCCAATGCAATTACTCTTGAAGGAAAACAAATCCCTGCTCCTGAATTTCTCTTCCACCTTTCCCACCACAAATTGGAAATTTCCACAAATTCCTTTCACTTCATCTTGCTCAAACATCGACCCTCGAGATTCTAACTATAAAATAAATCTCAGCTTCTCTTAGGACTATTTGCATTATTAGCACAAGGTATTTAGTGCAAAACTGGCAAGGACATAATAAAACCAATGCATGCAATGCAAAGGGCAGCATGGTGGCTCAGTGGTTAGTGCTCCCGCCGCATAGCACCAGGGCCCCTGGTTCGAGTCTGCCCTTAGGAGCCTGTCTGTGTGGAGTTTATGCATTTTCCAAATGTCTGCGTGGACTTCCTCCTTCAGTCCAAAGATGGGCAGGTTAGGTGGATTGGCCATAGGAAATTGCCCATAGTGTCCAAGGATGTAGAAACGCAGGACAACAGGTCTTGGGTGGGATGCTCTTCAGAGGGTCAGTGTGGACTCAATGGGCTGAATAGCCTGATTCCACACTGTAGAGATTCTCTGCAAAAAAAGTCCTTGAAGGCAGAATGAGCAATACCTTCTACTAATTGCAAACATATGATAAATTGGAACCACAAAGCCTATTCAGGAGTAGAAACGAGATATGTTTCATGCATGTAGTAACTGAAGATTAAAAGGACTCCCAACAAAGAATATTTTCAGAAACAGAATGTCTGGTGTGAACAACTTATAATCAACAGGGTATTAAAATTGAAGAAAGTCAACAGATTTTTCCATTCTTCCATCCCTCAACAGCAGCTTTTAAAGGCTATCTGCTCATTTATCTTTTATGCACAAATTAGTCATCATATTTACCTACACTGCAATTCTCATCACATTTCACAAAGTACGTCTTTCACTGTAAAGTTCTTTGTCAGAGCATAAAGATGCTAGAAGTACCCCTAACAGTATATGCTCTTTTGCTACTTCACTACGAAATCCATCAAGCGGGAATATCTAGGTCTTTACTGTATCAATTGTGTTATTATCTTCCCATACTCCACTTTAATTAAACACAGGAGTCAGCCACACACATGATTACAAAGCAACTCCTACTCACCACAAAGCAACTTCCATTAGTTGGGCAAAGTGAGGGGATTAAGAGAAGCTAATGAGCAATGAAGCAGCAAATGAAAGTACAGGCACCAGTGGCAGAGATGAACATTAAAGCTGGGAGAGGCAGTTTGCTGAGACAGAGCTGTGTGAAAGGAAGGAGTCAGTGTTGCACGCAAGACCAATGGTCTAAAGGGAAAGGAGTCAAGGCAATACAAACGTGGGTTTCGTGGATGAGTTTAAGTTTTAGGAGGCCATGAGCTAAGTTATGAAGAAACTAGAGAGAAAGAAAAAGGTTCATGGCTAGGTCAAGTAGCTTGGTGAGACTGCAAACGGGGATCATATTGAATGCATGGACTCAATTCTGCTAAAAGAAACTATTTTGCTAATCTGCTTAATATGGTTTCTATTATTATTCCTAGAGTCATTTTCTGCTTGCAAAGTCTAAACCCAGTGTTGGAGTGATGTAGTGTACGCTCACTTTCTAATATCAGTGTGGGTGGACCTACACCCCCAAAGAGACAGCTCATCAAAACCTTTTCGGAGTAATTAGGAATGGTCAATAAATGCTGGCAAGCCCACATCTTGCAAACCAATAGATTTTTAAAAAAAGATTTATAGGACTAATTATCATCTGACATTTGTCAATATCAATTACTGATTGGCCAGCCATTCAGGGAGGCATTTAGTCAAGTTTATGTTTTTTGGACAATCTCCTCATCAGTAACAAGTAATCACTGTAGACTAAAATGTATTAATAAGCACAGAAAATGCATGGACAAAGATTCTCTTCTGTACCTTACCTCTGCTTTTCCTTTCCCTAGATAGTTAGTTTTTATGCTTCTCTATTTTTATCCACTATTTCATAGCTTTCTCATTGGTGTATCCACATGAATTTTCACTTCATCTCCGTCCCCAAGGCCATTCACATCTATTTTGTTCTCCCTGATCAGGCTTCTAAACATTTCTCCTCATGTTGGTTTCTTTGTATTGATGAATGGAAAACCGAAAGATAATTTTTCGGTCAGTCAATCAGCCCATCACGTACAAACCCGAAGATGACAAGGTCTTGCAAAGTTTCAATCTACATTACAGATTGATTTGGTCGCTTCCCTCAGGTCAGAAGATTCTAGTTTTAAACCTCACTTCATAATCAGAAACTCTTTCTCCAAATTGGCAACTCAAGTGCATTGTTTGGGGCACAATTCTTTAGACAAAGTGTCCAATTGGAGCACCTTATAAGAACCTGAGGACATTCTCCCAGTCAATATTCCACCCACAGCCACAAACAAACAGATTACTTGATCATGCATCTCTTTCGTGAAGTCCTGCTGGGCACAAACTGGCTGCTAGCTCTAAATACATGACAAACCTATTCACTTCTGAAAAAATGTTTTGTGCTTTGGGATACAATAAACAACAAAAACAAAGTGCCAGATGGGATTGTCTGTGGCCAAGCAAACTAATAATGTGGGTTAGATCCACTATCTGGAGATAATTTAGATTTAGGTTCTGTATTACTAGCTTGATCACCATTCTCTTCACAACCACAGTTCATTCTGACTTCTTTTGATGGCTGAGACTGTTTGGAATCACAATTTCATTGGTCAGGATCCTGCACAGCAACCTTAAACAAAAACTTGTATTTAAATAACACTTTTTGCAATCTCAGGACATTGGCTGTAAAATGTTTTGCAATGAAGTACTTTGTGTAGAATAGCCAATGTCACAACATGTAGAAGATGATGTGAGGAACCATTTTCTTTATCCGAAAACAGTTGCTCAGTAACCACCCTGGCTGGCTCAGTAACCAGTCAATTTTTCTATGATCTATCAGTTCATCCATGAGAATGGTCCATATCCAATTAAATAAACCTAACATTTGCATTTTTGAGGTCAGGAAATTACAAGAAAGTAGAGATTGTTTACCCAAAATAAGAATTCTTACTTCAACCATGATTTATACCAAAATATAGATCACAGAATCATTATGGAACTGGAGTAGGCCATTCAGCCCCTCAATCTTGTTCCACCGTTCGATGAGATCATGTCTGATCTGTGGACTGGCTCAATACACATGCCTTTGGACCATATCCCTTAATAGCTTTTCCTAACAAAAAATTATCTATCTCAGTTTTAAAATTAACAAGAGATCCAGCATCCACTGCCATTTGTGGAAGGGAGTTCCAAATCTCTACCATCCTTTTATGTAGAAGTGCTTTCTAACATCTCTCCTGAGTGGTCCAGCCCTAATTCTCCGACTATGCCCCCTCATTCTAGAATCTCCAACTAGCGGAAATAGTTTATCGTTTTCTACCCTGTCTTTTCCTGTTAAATATCCTGAAAACTTCAATCAGATCACTCCTTAACCTTGTAAATTCCAGAGAAAACATTCCTAATTTGTTTGATCTCTCCTCATAACTTAACCCCTAAAGTCCAGGCATCATTCTTGTAAACCTATGTTGTACTCCCTACAAGGCCAATTTATCCTTCCTAAAATGTCGTGCCCAGATCTGTTCACAGTACTCCAGTGGAGTTTAACCAGGGCTTTGTATATCTGCAGCACAACTCCTGTATCCTTGTACTCCAGCCTTTAGGTATAAAGGCCAGCATTCCATTAGCTTCCTTGATTATTTTTAGCAGCCATTTGTGACATTTTAAACATCTATGCACCTGAACCCTCAAGTCTATTTGGACACCCACTGTATTTAATTTAAAGCTATCTAGGAAGTACCCTGTTCTATCCTTTTCAGTCCAAAATGGATAACCCCACACTTACTGACATCGATCTCCATCTGCCACAGTTTTGCCAATTCACCTAGTCTGTCAATATCCATTTGTAATTTTATGTTAGTATCTACACTGTCCACAGTGCCACCAAATTTTGTGTCATCAGCAAAATTGGATTCATGACGTTTTGTGCAATTATCAAAGTCATTAATAAATAAAGTGAATAATCGAGGCCCTGCAAATGTTACTACATGGAGGCAACAAAATCCTGGCAATATAGTAAAATAGCAGCTATTTCACCAATGCATTAAGTTCATTGGCCACCTACCTCCAGTTGGCAGGCAAGCAACCAAGCCAGTACTAATCCCAGTTCTGCTGAGCTTTTCCAGCAACTTCTGTTTTTGTGTCATATCAGTCTGTTGTAAATGCCCATCAGGTTCATAAATGTCTTTTAGAGAAGAGAATCTGCCATCCATATTCACCCTGGCCTGCAAGTGTTTCATGACTCGCAGAAATGTGGTTGAATCTGGCAGAATGACACTGGGCTTCCCTTCTGCCACAATTTTACCAGTCCTCCTTTCCTCTCAGTGGCCTAGCTGAATGTTCCTGTCAAGATAGTATTTTTCTTCTATTTCCCAGTCATTCCAAAAGGAGTCGTACCTAGCACAAAGGTGGTGGTGGTGGCCTGAGACCAATTATTTCAGGCACAGGGCACAGCAGTAGGGTTTCCTCAGTGCACTGTGCTTAGTCTTCAGCTGTTCATCAATAACCTTTCCTCCATCATGAGGCCACTGATGACTGCACTCTTTTCAGTTCCATCCACAACTCCTTACACAGTAATGCAGAGACATATAGCATGGAAACAGACCCTTCGGTCCAACCAGTCCACGCCGACCATGATCCCAAAGTAAATTAGTCCCACCTTGCTTGCGCTTGGCCCAAATCCCTCCACATGTGCAGCAAGACTTGGACAACATCCAAACTTTGACTGAAAAGTAGACTCCTGCACATAGAAGACAGGCAGCTGTAATCATCTCCCTTTGACGTTCAAGAGCATTTTCATCACTGACTTCTCCCATTGTCGACAACTTAGTGCTTACCCCTTGATTAGTACCTTAACTAGACTAGCCACATAAATACTCCACCACAGTTTGAATATGCCATAACAAATAACTCAACTCCTGACTTTCCAGATTTTATCCACCAAGTACAAGTAAGGACTGCAATGGGGTAATTCCTACTCGTCCAGATGAGCTCCAGTAATACTCAAGGAGCTTGAAAATACCTAGAACAAAGCAAGCTGCTGGGTTTGCACCCTATCCACCACCTTAAGTGTTAACTCATTCCACTGCCAGTGCATAGTGATTTCAACATGCATTACTTACAAGATGCACTCTGCAGTATCTCACCAAGGCTTCTGTGATAGCAGCTGCCAAGCCCACAGCCAGAAGACAATAGCCATTTGGGATATCGCTACATGTAAGAGTCCATCTAAGTAATACCATGCTAGCACAGGGAATGTCATCAATATCATCTTCATTATCATTGGTCCAAATCCTATACATGAATACCTAGAAAGCCATAGGACATGGGCTTCTTAAGACTCCCAACATGAAGAGTACATCCTGTCCACTGGCCCTATTCAGGTCATCAGCAGCATACTTGTAGGAGCTCAAGAATCAGAAAATTTGGGGTGGCATGGTGGCTCAGTGGTTAGCACTGCTGCCTCACAGTGCCAGGGACCCTGTTTCGATTCCACCCTCGGGAAACTGTCTGTGTGGAGTTTGCACATGCTCCCTGTGTCTGCGTGGGTTTCCTCCAGGTGTTCTGGTTTCCTCCCACAGTCCAAAGGTGTGCAGGCTAGGTGGATTGGCCATGCTAAATTGCCTGTAGTGTTCAGGGATGTGTAGATTAGGTGGGTTACAGGGGTATAGGTCTAGGTGGGATGCTCTATGGGTCAGTGTGGACTCTTTGGGCTGAAGGGCCTGTTTCCACACTGTAGGGATTCTATGGTCTATAACACCACTGTGGGTGTACCTGTATCGCTTGAATGCAAGAATACAAGAATGAGTTTGCCACCACCTTCTCAAGGGAACTTAGAGATGAGCAATAAATGCTGGTCTAGTCAGCCAGTGATGCACATCAGAAAAGCCTTTACATTTTCTTTAGGCTCAATGTAGTTCTGATACTGGATAGTAATCCAGAAACCTAGACTAACAATTCATTGGCAAGAGTTAAAATCCCACTTTTACAGCTGGAGAATTTAAATCCAGTTAATTCCAATAAATCTGGAATTAAAAAGGCTGAGTTTCAGTAATAGTGGGAATGAAAATATGTCATATTGGACTAAATAAAAACCGAAAGAACTGTGGACGCTGTAAATCAGAAACTAAAACAGAAGTTGCTGGCAAAGCTCAGCATGTTTGGCAGTATCTATGAAGAGAAATCAGAGTTAATATTTCGGGTCTGGTGACCCTTCCTCAGAACTCTTTACAGCTCTGACGAAGGCTCTCCAGACCTGAAATGTTAACTCTGATTTATCTTCACAGATACTGCCAAACCTGCTGAGCTTTTCCAGCAACTTCTGTTTTTGTGTCATATCAGTCTGTTGTAAATGCCCATCAGGTTCATAAATGTCTTTTAGAGAAGAGAATCTGCCATCCATATTCACTCTAGTCTGCATGTGTCTCATGACTCACAGAAATGTGGTTGAATCTGAACAGACCTTGGACATTGGCAAGCAAGTTACAAAGTTATAGAATCATGCAGCACAGAAACAGACCCGTTAGTCCAACCAGTCCATGCCGAACATAATCCCAAACTACTCTGGTCCCATCTGCCTGTTTCTGGCCCATATCCCTTCAAACCTTTCCTATTCACGTCCAAATTTATCCAAATGTCTTTCCAACGTTGTATTTGTATCCACATCCTCCACTTCCTCAGGAAGTTCATTCAATACACGAAACACCCTCTGTGTAAGAAATTTGCCCCTCATGTCTTTTTCAAATCTCTCTCCTCTCACCTTAAAAATTCCTCTGATCTTGAAATCCCCCATCCTAGGGAAAAGACACCTACCATTAATCCTCTCTATACTCATCATGATTTTATAAACTTCTATAAAGGTCAGCTCTAAACCTCCTACAATCCAGTGAAAAAGTCCCAGTCTATCCAGCCTTTCTTTATAACTCAAGCCCTCAGTACTGGGCAATGTCCTTGTTAATCTCTTCTGAACCCTCTCTAGCTTAATGATATCCTTCCTCTAATTGGGCAAGCAGAACTGGACACAGTACTCCAGAAGAAGTATCAGCAATGTCCTGTACAACCTCAACATGACTTCCCAACTTCTGTACTCAAAGGACTGTGCTAAACACCTTTTTAATCACCCTCTCTATATGTAATGCAAGCTTCAAAGAATTATGTACCTGAACCCCCTAGGTTCCTTTGTTCTGCAACACTACCCAAGTCCAGGAAGATGGTTCAGCACCACTATCTCGGGGGGGCAGTTAGAGATAGGCAATAACTGATGGCTAACATGGTGTCAACCTTATCCTATGAATTGATTTAAAACTTCTGCTTTCAGTCATTTGCTACAGAAGTTAAAATAGAGGAGGACACTCGAGTCTAGGCTGTGGTAACCCTATACCCAATGCAGAGGACTGAATGGTGCAATCACTTGGTGCAGCCTTATTATACTTCTGATGCATCCAGATAACGATAAGTTGAAAGCCTCTCACTTTGCTGGATGGGTACAGTGCAAACTGAATTCAATTAGTCTCAGAACAACTCTTATCAGGTCCAGAGCAAGGCACAGAGCTGCTTCTGAATCCAGTGAATTTGCAAAATGACTCAGAGCAGCCACAATAGCTGGTGTCAGGAAGTAATGGAAAAACATCACACTGGTGATACCGTTATATATGATGTTGTTCTAACGCTGTCATTAGGCAATATCGTTTAGCAAAGCAGAGCAGAGTGAGCAGCTATTCTATTTAATATGTGCATTGTCTGTTTGGAGAAAGCTGAATGATTAGTGTGGTGTCCCTAAATTGAAGATGATGTTCCATTTCACATCCCTCATCTTGATGCTACGTAAAATATCATAAAACTACTGAGTCAATAAACATAGGGATAAGCAAATCTCCACTGAAACCAAATGGAACTTCACATTGCACCCAACTTCAGCTCCAATCAGTGATAGAAACTTACAGGGATATGCACAAGACATGCTGAGCTAAAGCATACTGATTATTTGTACAATTTAGTTCCTAACAGAACAGTATGTACATTTTGTACAATCTCAAAAAAAACAATAAAATGTGCATTTTCCACAGGGTTCTTGTACACAAGATAACAGATGACCAACAATGATCCCAGGTAGCAAATGAATATAGGTGTTTTATTTCTGCTTAGTCAGTTACGGAATCCCGATTCTGTTATCTCAGTACTTTCTACTAATTTTCTTTTCTGAGTAGTATATATCATTTATAGTTAGGGAGCGGTACACTCACTTTAGGCCTCATGTTCAACTTACTTGCAATTTGTAAATGTTTTGAAGGTGTACTACATGGTATGTAGCAAAGCTCAGGTTAATTTAAGTTTCGCAAACTGTAGGGTGCATTCAACAGCAACTGCAAAGTGATTCTTATTATAACATCTCTGCTGCAAGTGATAGCATAGTGAAATATTGCTGTAAGTATTCATGTCAAATATTAACATTGTTGCAAATTTGGCTTTGTTGTTTGTCCTCCACAAGCAGAATATACAAAAATACAAAATCTGAAAACATGATTTTCATTAAAGACCAAATTAACTTGATGCAGAAGCTACACAAAATAGTCTGTTTACAGTGCGGTGCATGATAACAGTCAAGGTCAGAAAATACAATGTATGATCACAAGCGCAAGCTTTGAAAGATGACAACTGTGAAAGACATCAGTTGCTGAGAGCCAACTGAAGCATTCCGTTATGACATATCCAAATGTCTCCAAATTTGTTGATACATGTCGATTAATTATTGTAAATTACAAATGTACATTTTGCAACTATTTGCAAATATATATTAAATAACATATTTCTCTTTTGGTAGAACTATATTTTCTTAAAATTATACTGTTATAGTCTCCTTACCCTCCCATACTGCTCTCAAACCAAGGAAGATGATATTTGACTAGTGCTTAGGTCTTTGCAATGAATTCATTGGAATTAGTAAACAAATGCATGAAGATTATTTCTTGACAGTGGGCAGAAACTGGCCTTTGTACCTTGAGCTTGTGACTAAAGACCAAGTCAATGCAGTTGCATTGCAGTTGCAACATATCCAAGCAAGCTGTGATGCAGTATACAAGTAAACCAGCCGATAAAGCCATCGGACTGCACGTGACCTTGTATTTTAATACCACAGCAAAAACAAACAATATCTACTAATGTCTTCCAATAATTCATCCACTTGAGCTCTACTATTTAAAAGACTCAAAGCAAAGCTGAGCAGAATTGAATAACTAAATAAATTTTCAGGTTAATTCAAGGCTTCATACAGTTCAAGGGTACAGCTTGACTACAGGGACATTACATTTATTTTGTTTACAGTTTGAAAATTTTGTGTAAATCGGATTAATCTTAATTTGTTTATTTATCTTCCTCCAACACAGCTTTATTCTTTGAATATAAAAATTAAATTTGGGCATACCATGGACTAGTATTCATCTTTATCTAGTTAATTTTGCAAAACTGAACTATGATTTTAATTCAAAAGAGATTCAGAATTTTAATTACAAATATTTCATAGAATCCCTACAGTGTGGAAGCAGGATATTTGGCCCATCAAGCCCATACTGATCTTCTGAAGAGCATCCTACCCAAACCCACACCCCTATCTACCCTATCCCTGTAACCCCACATTTCCCATGTCTAACCCACCGAGCCTACACAATATGGGCAAATTAGCATGGCCAATCCATCTAACCTGCACATCTTTGGATTGTGGAAGCAAGCTGGAGCACCCAGAGGAAACCCATGCAGACACAGGGAGAATATCTGTGTGGAGTTTGCACAAGTTCCCAAGGGTGGAATTAAACTTGAGTCCTTGGCACTGTGAGGCAGCTATGCTAACTACTGAGCCACCGTAAGAAATTGGAATTACATTCTGTAATAAAAGGAAATAAAATTCTTCATCATAAATCCTCAAGTCTATTTTCTTATTGAATGTACAGGAATGCAATAGAGACACAGTGCTCTATCAAACTTGTTAAATTTGCTCCTCTTCATGAACTTCAGTTCTTAGAATAACCTGTTCCCTAACATGGACACTGCCTTTATTTCCAAGGTACAGTCAAATCTGAGCCCCAACAATGGATGGAATTTCTAACTCAGACAAAGTGGAGAATTAAACAATATAATGTGTTGCAAAGGAATCTGAACAGATATCTTTGTACCATCCATAAAAACATCTAGTGAACCATAGGTAACTAAGCAACAGGAAATTCACACAGGAGGAGCCATTAACTCCATCTTTGTCCCATTATGGGAAAGCTTTTGAACACTCATTAAAATCATTTTCTTAAAATTGAGAAAGTACACATAAAACAAATTAAAAGGATGCAAGTAAATCATACCTCCATGTCATGTAATGATAGACCTACCTTGTTCTTGTGCTAAAAGTAATTGTCACAGTTAAACAGCAAATAGCGATTTACAAACTGGCAGGTAGGGTCCACATTTCTATATATTTCAGAACATTTCAGAATCAGAGGATATAGTTTTTATTATATTTAAGCTGTTTCCAAGTGATTTATCTCAGTGGTCAGAATTGCTAAGTTCTGTTAGCTGGTTATGTTTTGAGGTTATCTTTTGTCTTTAGGAAAGCTGAGAGGTGTCAAGAAGAGTGGTAACAGCAGTGTGAAAACAGATAGAAGCAGCAGATCATAACATGAAGAATGAGAGGAGATCTCATTGAAATATATAAAATTCTGGACAGGGGATAATGCTTCCCCTGGCCGAAGAGTAAGGGGTCACTGTTTTGAGTTATGATGTAGGCCATTTTGGACAAAGATGAGGAGAAATCTCTTCACTCAAAGGGTGGAGTTCTCTATTACAGAAGGCCATGGAGGCCAAGTCACTTAATATGTTTAAGAAAGAAAATGGTAGATCACTAAAGGCTAAAGGTGTCAAGGCCTATGGAAGACAGTGGGAGTATGGGTTAGGTAGAAGATTCACCATGATAATGTTGAATACTGGAGTTGGCTCCTTGGGAGAATTGTCTGACTCCTGCTCCTATTTTCCATGTTTGTATGTTTCTAGGTTGTGCTTTATTTGTCACAGAGGGCTGTTGAGGGTAGATTGTTAAGTATATTCAATAGTAGAGCAGACCTGATGGGCTAAATGGCCTATTCCTGCTCTCACATTTTATGGTGTCATGATCTTATGGCCATGCACGCAAGTCATCTCACAGTTTTAACAATTACAAACATAACTTGAGATTTTATACAAAAATGTAACATATTGACCCAAAATAGTTACACAGCATTTCTATTGGTTTCATTAATTTACCATTTATAGAAAACAAAAGTAGGTCATTCAGCTCATTTATGAGTTCCTTGGTTCATGACTGAACTTAACCCAATTTACCATACCTATAGCAAATCCCTTGGTAATTTTAATGACATCAATCAATCACTGTCTTGAAAATCTCAACTGATCCAACATCCAAAATCTTAAAGTAGAACATCCCACAGCCTTTTGCGTGAAAAAGTACATTCTGAAAGCATTCATAAATAGTTGTCATTTTAATATTATGCTCCTTTGTCATGCATCAATTTAGATATTCATTCTGCAATGCTACAAAGTTCCTATTCTTTGTGAATATTTCAAAGCTACTGTATCATTTAAAAAACGGGAATATAATAGTTCTTAATTTCTGCACCCAATATTTTGGCTTTGAAAGTGTGGAAGAGATGTGATTCTGACTTGGCTGCAGTTACAATTAATGGTTGTAGGGAGCATGAATAATTTCAATCCGCATTCCAAACTATAATCAAATGAATAATACAACAACTACTTTGCAAACAACAAAAAAAAACTAAAAAGATAGCAAATAGTAAAAAAGGAAACGTGCTTTAAAAAATTATATTCCGTTGAAAATCTAACTATTGTAAACATGACCAATGTTAAATCAAAACTAGAGTTTTAAGGTCATACAGTACAGAAGCGACCCTTCAACCCATTAAGTCTGCAATGACCAAATTAAGGAGGGATGAACCAAACCCAAGAATCAGATCTGTATTAGAATTAATATTGGCATCTTGGAGTTGAAAAATCATTTTACTCAGCTAACTTCTGGCACCCAAACTCAAGCCACAATTTGAGTGCCCCATAATCTATTGTGTTTGTTCAGAAAACTCTGTCACATGGAATGAATAACTGGGTGCCGTCTAATTCAACTTTTGCTGTCTTAACAATTTTCCCCCTTCTAAAGTTAGATTAAAGCTTAAAATAAAAGAAATTCCAAACACGTTGTCAATGGGAAGGATAATAGTGCAGCAACGGTCTTGAGGGAACAGTCCAGGATTCAGCACTTTGGACAGCTCCCTACAGCAGCGATACTGATCTGTTCCCCCTCACTATCATTGCTGGAGCAGGGAGGGTTCAGCACTGGAAATGAGGAGTTCAGGCACTTACCTGTCATCGTTCTGGAAGGACTGGTCTCCCAAGAGTAAATCCCGAAATCGGTACCTTGGAGGCAGCGGAGGGACGTCCGTCTCCAGCTCGTTCATTTTCAGGGACGCGATGTCCAGGATGACTCCGTCGCTATTGCGGTTCTGGTCGCCGACGGGGGACAGTCTGTGGACAGAGCGAGAGGCTCGGTGAGAGAGAGGGGACTGGCACCGGTAACGCGAGCTCCGCTCCCGGCCCCAGGCGCGCCCCCCGCCTGCCAACTCCATCCAGGGAAAGCGGCGGCGGCGGCGGCGGGAGCGCGCCCCGGTCAGGAGTCCGCTCCGAGACCACACGGAGCCCGGGATCCGAGCGCCGGAGTGCCCGCCCCGCAGATGCAGCCAGACGCTGGCGGGAGGAGGGAGAGAGGGAGGGATGGAGGGGAGGTGCAGAGACGAGAGGGAGTCCGGGGTGGAGGGGGGTGGGGGG
>NC_063359.1:35024347-35056207 GCF_021869965.1 Rhincodon typus | reverse complement strand
ATCCCCTATTCCCAATTCCTTCGCCTCCACCACATCTGCTCCCAGGATGAAGCATTCCACTCCCGTACATCTCAGTTGTCCTCTTTTTTCAAGGACCGTAACTTCCCCACCTCAGTGGTCGAGAACGCCCTCAACCGTGTCTCCCACATCTCCCACAACTCATCCCTCACACCCCGTCCACGCAATAAGAACCAAAAAAGAATCCCTCTCGTCCTCACTTACCACCCCACCAACCTCCGGATCCAACGCATCGTCCTCCGACACTTCCGCCATCTTTAATCCGACCCCACCTCCAAAGACATCTTTCCCTCCCCATCCTTATCTGCTTTCCGGAGGGACCACTCTCTCCGTGACTCCCTTGTCCGCTCCACACACCCCTCCAGCTCCACCACACCCGGCACTTTTCCCTGCAACCGCAGGAAGTGCTACACCTGCCCCCATACCTCCTCCCTCACCCCCATTCCAGGCCCCAAGAAGACTTTCCACATCAAGCAGATGTTCACCTGCACATCTGCCAATGTGGTATACTGCATCCACTGTACCCAGTGTGTCTTCCTCTACGTCGGGGAAACCAAGCGGAGGCTCGGGGACCGCTTTGCAGAACATCTACGCTCGGTTCGCAATAAACAACTGCACCTCCCAGTCGCGAACCATTTCAACTCCCCCTCCCATTCCTCAGACGACATGTCCATCCTGGGCCTCCTGCAGTGCCACAACGATGCCAACCGAAGGTTGCAGGAACAGCAACTCATATTCCCCCTACCGCATCCCAAAACCAGTCCAGCTCGTCCCTGCCTCCCCAACCTGTTCTTCCTCCCACCTATTCCCTCCTCCCACCTCAAGCCGCACCTCCATCTCCTACCGACTAACCTCATCCCGCCCCCTTGACCTGTCCGTCCTCCCTGGACTGACCTATCCCTCCCTAACTCCCCACCTACACTCACCTTTACTGGCCCCATCCCCACCTCTTCGACCTGTTTGTTTCCTCTCCACCTATCCTCTCCTCTATCCATCTTCTATCCGCCTGCCACTCTTTCCCTATTTATTTCAGAAGCCCCTTCCCCTCCCCCTTTTCTGATGAAGGGTCTGGGCCCAAAACATCAGCCTTTCTGCTCCTATGATGCTGCTTGGCCTGCTGTGTTCATCCAGCCCTGCACCTTGTTGTCATAGAAAGGAAAAGGCTGATTTTTGGAGAAAAAATCCAACGTTTCACTAACTAAATTAATTTGATGTCACATCTAATTGTACACTTTCTAGCCAGAGAATTGACGATCAGTGATTAGCAATGTGTACATTGTTAAAAGGTACTTTCATTCTTATTCACCAGACTTAACCAGTTTAATGGATAATTAATGTGCAGACATTAGCTTCATAAAGATCAAAGAGAAGCTAAGAGCATGAGGATGTTTTTGCAAAGTTGTTTGTGGAGCAGCAGAAATTGTCCCACAACTTGTGATGGTTTGAATTTCATGGGTGGTGGTGGGTGGGGTGGTATTTCAGCTTTGTATTACGTTGCAGGTCGATTTACACATCAATGACAATGTAACTTATGTACGTGGCATTATTTATTCAGCAAATTCTGGAGCCAATGTTCTTTGCAAATTGCTGGTTCTTCAAAACAGATTGTCTTTGAATTTGTTGGTTCTATAATTAATAACCTTGTGATAAAAAAAGCTTAATTGACCATGGAACCAATGAAATGAAAAAGTAATTAATTGAACTATGTATTTTAATGAGGAGAACAATATTCTACAAGTGTATCCATGGATCTAAAACATATTGTAACTTAAATAACTTTATAGTGTGTTTAAAGAAATAACTTCTCAACGATTAATTCCATTGGTTGTAAAACAGCATTGCTCTTCCAGCAATCAAAATTCATCTGCTCTAATGTAAGTCATTGGTTATTCCTAATTCTTTTTCTATTCATTTGTGGAATATGGGTGTCACTGACTGGCAAGCATTTCTTGCCCATTCCGAGTTTCCCTTGAGAAGGTGGTGGTGAACTGCCTTCTTCAACCGCTGCATTCCTCCTGCTGTGGTTTGTCCCACAATGCTGTTAGGGAGAGAATTCCAGGATTTTAACCCAGCAACACTGAAGGAACGGCAATATATTTCCAAATCAGGATGATGAGTGACTTGGCGGGGAACTTGGAGGTGGTGATGTTCTCATATGTCTGCTGCCCTTGTCCTTCTAGATGGAAGAGGTTGTGAGATTGGAAGATGCTGTCTGAGGATCCTTGGTGAATTTCTGCATTGCATCTTATAGATAGTACACACTGCTACTACTGAGCGTCAGTGGTGGAGGGAGTGGATGTTTGTGGGTGTAGTGCCAATCAAGCGGGCTGCTTTGTCCTGGTTGGTGTCAAGCTTCTCGAGTGTTGTTGGGGCTGCACCCATCCAGGCAAGTGGGGAGTATTCCATCACACTCCTGGCTTGTGCCTTGTAGATGGTGGACAGGCTTTGAGGAGTCAGGAGGTGATTTACTTGCCACAGTATTCCTAGTTTCTGACCTGCTTTTGTAGCCACTGTGTTTATATGGTCAGTCCAGTTGAGTTTCTGGTCAATGATAACCCCCTGGATGTTGATAGTGGAGGATTCAGTGATGGTAACACCATTGAATGTCAAAGGGTGGTGGTTAGATTGTCTCTTATTGGTGATGTTCATAGCCTGGCATTTGTGTGGCGCAAACGTCACTTGCCACTTGTCGGCCCAAGCCTGGATATTGTCCAGATCTTATTGCATTTGAACAGGAACTGCTTCAGTATCTGAGGAGTCATGAATGGGGCTGAACATTGTGCAATCATCAGTGAACATCCCCAATTCTGACCTTGTGATGAAGAGAAGGTCATTGATGAAGCAGCTGAAGATGGTTGGGCTGAGAACACTACCCTGAGGAACTCCTGCAGGGATGTCCTGCAGCTGAGATGATTGACCTCCAACAACCATGACCATCTTCCTGTGTGCCAGGTATGACTCCAATGACTGGAGAGTTTGCCCCCTGATACCCATTGATTCTAGTTTTGCTAGGGCTCCTTGATGCCACACTCGGTTGAATGCAGCTTTGATATCAAGGGCTGTCACTCTCACCTCACCTCTGGAATTTGGCTTTTTTCTCCATGTTTGAACCAAGGCTGTAATGAGGTCAGGAGCTGAGTGGCCCTGGTCGAACCCAAAACTGGGTGTCAGTAAGCAGGTTATTGCTGAGTAAGTGCTGCTTGATAGCACTGTTGATGACACCTTCCATCATTTTAATGATGATTGAGAGTAAACTGATGGGGCGGTTATTAGCTGGATTGGATTTGTCCTGCTTTTTATGTACAGGACATACTTGTGGATATTTGTGGAGCCTCCTCCTCCAGTGAACTGTTGAATCATCCACCTCCATTCATGACTGGATGTGGCAGGATTGCAGAGCTTAGATCTGATCCGTTGGTTGTGGGATCACTTAGCTCTGTCTGTCACTTGCTGCTTTCGCCGTTTGGCGTGCAAGTAGTCCTGTTTCGTGGCTTCACCAGGTTGAGACCTCATCTTCAGGTATGCCTGGTGCTGCTCCTGGCATGCCCTCCTGCACTCTCCATAGAACCAGGGTTGATCCCCTGATTTGATGGTAATGGTTGAGTGGGGGATATGCCAGGCCATGAGGTTACACATTGTGCTGGAGTGCAATTCTGCTCCTGTTGATGGCCCACAGCGCCTCGTGGATGCCCAGTCTTGAGTTTCCTGATCTGTGCGAAGTCTGTCCCATTTAGCACGGTGATAGTGCCACACAACACGATGGAGGTTGTTCTCAATGTGAAGGCGGGACTTTGTCTCCACAAGGACTGTGCGGTGGTCATTCTTACCAATACTGTCACGGACAGATGCAACTGCAGCTCGCAGATTAGTAAGGATGAGGTCAAGTATGTTTTTCCCTCTTGTTGGTTCCCTCACCACCTGCCACAGACCCAGTCTAGCAGCTATGTCCTTTAGGACCCAACCAGCACGATCAGAAATAGGGGAACGATTACTGATTAAACTACTTTGTAACATATCCACATTACTAAGCATTGGGAGTTTGGATATGTGGTAAAAGATTATTTTTGCTTGGGGCTGGAAGAACTTTTATTTTCATGAAGCGACAAGCAAGCAAATTGTTGAAGTGCCTTACAATTAGAAAAGTTTTTAACCAGCCCTATGCAGTACACTGATTGCTATGAGATAGTCATTTCCCCAGATAGAGTATGCTTTGTAAGTGGGTCACTGTTCTTAATTACTAATTTTATCAGGACTGAGAAAAGTCATTTTAAACTTTTATGACACTATCTGGTAATTTTTCTCAACTAGTTCAAAAATTAGCTCAACATCCTAAAATCAGACATTGCAGGAGATGGCTTTCTGACTCATTTCATTTGTGCTAACTCTTTAAATAATTTTATACAGGTGGAGTAATCCTGATTGAATTCAATTGCATACAGCTGAAGGGCATTGACTGGGTATTTGTTTGCAATCCTTTGGGGGCCCTCTTGTGACACAGCAGCAGCATCCCTACCCCTGGACTGGGAGTCCCAGCTTCAAGTCCCACCTGCTCCAGGTGTATACAATAACATCTCTAAATAGGTTATTTTAGAAAAAAAAATGGATTTGAGATCCTGTGATGGGCTCCTGTGGCACAGTTATAGTGTCCCTCACTCCGACCCAGGAGGCCTGGGTTCAAGTCTCACTTGCTCCAGAGATGTGCAACGGCATCTCAGAACAGATTGATTTAAAAATATCTTCGAGATCCTTTGAGGGGGCTATTGGAGCACAGTGGTAGAGCCCACTACTTGTGAACCACGTGGCCTAGCTTCAAGTTCCACCTGCTCCAGAGGTGTGTAATAACAACTCTGAACAGGTTGGTAGACAACATAGAGTCATATATTCATTGAGGTCTATAGCATGGAAACAGACTCTTCGGCCCAACATCACCATGCTGCCCATTTTTCACAATTAAGCTAGTCCCATTTGCCTGCATTTGGTCCATATCCCCCCATACCTATCCAATCCATGTACCTGTCTAAATGTTTCTTAAATGATATCTTTGAGAACCTTTAACCAGACATAGACTGAAACTTTGCTTGTTGGATTGGGAGGTGTGTGGTTACAATGTGAGTTTCCATACATAAGTATCTACCTTGGCTCTTGTTCTATCTTTCATCAACTGACTTTCTGTATTATTAATGCTAGTCCTTCCCAGTTTGCCTCAGTATCCCTTCAGGCAAAAACAGTAAGATTCAACCATGATTCTCTCAGCTGCTGCCTGGAAATACATATCTGAAATGTCAGGAAACAATGGCTCAAACTGAACTGTGATAACACTTTGGCCAAAAAGTCCATCAGCACCTGTGAGGCAAGTACTGATTATTTTCCGTACAACGAAATTTTAACACAAAGGGAAGAAAAAAGGATTAATGCAGAATATTAATGAAGAATGTAAACGAGAGATACAGCAGAGATATTGGAATTGTTCTATCTCACCAAGATGGTATTGATCAAATTTTATACTTACCCACCAACTGAGTTCAGAGCTCCGGTTGATTACAAATAAGTTTCACTAACTTAGTTGATTTGCTGAACGGAGATCTTTAATGTGAACATGCAAACTCAGCAGAGGAGTACTGAAGAAGAGACATGCACCATGACCCTGCCCATTTATTAAGCTTACCTGTTGATTTGTGAGAATGGAACTGACAGCAATCAGTAGCACACTTCCACCAGTCATATTCGTCCGCTCAACAAAGCTAAGTGCAGATAAATAAAATGGTGTTGGAAATTCAGAAAAAACAATGAAAAATAAATAGGTGTCAACCCAAAAATAATGTCGCAGAAGGTAGGAACTGCAGTTTTTATCTCTGATGATTTAATGGTATAAATATGGCAAATGGGGAAAGGAAAGGGGTATTCTCCAGGTTAAATCCAATTATTATGTGATAGAGAGGTGGTGGTATAGTGGTAATTTGACTAGACCAGCACTCCAGAGAAAAAGCCTAATGCACCAGGGATATGCATTCAAATCTCACCAGAGCAGCTGGTTAGAATTTAAATTCAATCAGTAAACCTGGAATTGAAAGCTAGTCTCTGTATTGGTCACCATGAAACCATCGTCAATTGTTGTAAGAACCTATCTGGTTCACTAATGCTGTTCAGGGGATAAAATATCGCCATCCTTCCCTTGTCTGACCTCCGTTAGACTCCAGACCACCCCAATGTCTTTGAATCTTAACTGTCGTCTGAAATGGGCCAGTAAGCCACTCAGTTCAGGGCAATTAGGGATGGGCTACAAACGCTGGCCTTGCCAGCAACAGTCACATCCCAGGAAAAAGTGAACAAGAAACACCTATCAAGCAGTTTAAAGAATTTAGACCTATTTAACTGAGACCATGAGAGTTTTTTTTACAATTCTTTCTCCTTTAGCATGAAATAAGTGCATGGGTGGAAACCTATTCTTAATATTTAACACCATTTGCAAAGCCAAGGGAAAATCTAAGATTTAAACCATTGATTGTGCAGAACACAGAGCAACAATAATTTAATTGTAATTGAGGAGTAATGCTTTCAATGGCTCTTTATTTAACAGACAGCAATCTTATTTTATTAACTTTCTTTGTCTTTCTGAGATGCCAAGAATTTCGGGTGATAATCTTTACCTTTAGAAATCTTATTTCTCCAGTTACATTGTTTGCATCCTGCATAACCCTTCTTTATCCAATATAGTCACGACGAGCACAATGGTCCTCTCAAAAACCTACATTAGTGTGCCCAGGATCGCCAATAGGAACAGAAAAAATATCAAGGCAAAAGAATACCTGACCAAACCACAAAGTGATTGCATCAACTAACTGCAAGGCTCCTCATTTAGCTGCTCCAGCAAACATTAAAGTAACAACACTGAATGACTGTGCCACTTGTGTTTGAGTGTCTCGGTTTTTAAAATGAAAACTTAGAACACACACACACACGCACACGCGCACACACACACACACACACACACACACACCCATGTGCTGCTTATGTAATGCTCAGAGTCTATCAGAAACAATTAATCCATTAAGACACAGATACCATGCAATGATCATTTCGTGAGCACAAAACAGGCTATGAATTGAATGATAACTCAGTTGAAAGGAACGGAAAAGGACCATACTTGATTCATTGGATAAGACAAGGAGTGAAGGATGGGCAACTGAAATAAGAAAGCAAATGCACAGAAATCAGTCAGCGTAAAGGGGACAGAAGCATTAGATGTATTTCCTTCATCAAATTTCCAAAGATCAGGGCCAAACTTAACTCTTGGTGTTCCTTTTCAAAAGTTGATTGACTTACTGTGCATTTCCTTTAACTTCTGGATGGAATAGTTGTGCGTGCTCAACTCTCACTCAAGCAATTTAACACACACAGACACAGACTCTCACACACACACACTTTCACACAGATTCCCACACACAGACATACAGTTTCACACAGAATCACACACAGACTCTCACACAAAGACACACACATACACACAGTTTCACACAGACTCTCACACAGGCACATAGTTTCACACAGATTCTCACACACAGACATACATTTTCACAGATTTTCACACACAGACATACATTTTCACACAGACTCTCACACACAGAGATACATTTTCACACAGACTCACACACAGACTCACACACACAGACTCACACAGACACAGTTTCACACAGACACACAGTTTCACACAGACTGTCACACAGATAGACACACAGTTTCACATAGAAACACATTTTCACACAGCCTCTCACACACAGACAGACACACAGTTTCACACAGACTCTCACACACAGACACCCAGTTTCACACAGACTCCCACACACAGACTCTCACATACACACACACGCACACAAATTCTCTTTTTAAACATGGCCATCTCCCTCCCAGTTTTTTAGTACAACCTGGTAGCGATGCAACCATTCTTCCATTCACAATCTGACTTCATTATCTTGAGCAGTTTATTCATTCCCTGATTCCTTTCATGATTATTGGAGTCATTCACCAAAGTCTAACTTGTTGTACAAATTGATTAATGAGAAGATGCTTGGATGAACTTAAGGGATATAAACATATTGATTAATGAGGGAACCACTAGTTAATTTTAAATGTTTGGAGTGGATTACTGCTTGAGTGCACTTCCGTCCTTAAGCACTTTTCAAAATAGAGTGAAGATAAAGGGAGTTGGGGGAATAAAACAAACAAAGGAGAAGAAGAGACAAGAAAGCCTTGCATTTATATATTCACTTTCATTGCCTCAAGACATCCAAAAATGCTGTACAGTTAACAAAGCACTTTTGAAGTTTAAATACTGTTAAAATGTAAGAAGCAAGGCCGACAAAAAACTATCATTGATTGTCATAACAAGAAACCTTGTTCACTGATGCCCTTTATGGAAGGAAATCTGCCATCTTCACCTGACCTGGCCTGTGTGTGACTCCAGATCCATAGCAATCAGGTTTCCTCTTAACTGCCCTCAAATGCAGTATTTCAAGAAGGCAGCTCACCAACCTTCTCAAGGGCAATTAGGGAAGGGCAATAAATGCTGGCCAGCTAGCGATGCCTACATCCCAAAAACGAATTTAAAAACAATTGTGCAAGCCACTCAGTTCAAGGGCAATTGCAAATGGGAAACAAGTGCTGGGCTTGGCCACATCCCATGGAAGAATGAAGGAAAAGAAAAAGCATTGATTGTTTTGATCACCATACTTATAATGACCACAGATTCTCTGAAGTGTCATAGATCATAGAACATAGAATAGTACAGCACGGTACAGGCCCTTCGGCCCACAATGTTGTGCCGACCTATTATCCTACTAAGATCAAACTACCCTGCATACCCTACATTTTACTATCCTCCATGTGCCTATCCAAGAGTCGCTTAAATGTCTCTAAAGTATCTGACTCCACTAACACTGCCGACAGCACATTCCACACGCCTACCACTCTCTGTGTGAAGAATGTACCTCTGACATCTCCCCTATACCTCCCTCCAATCACTTTAAAATTATGCCCCCTCGTAATAGTCATTTCCGCCCTGGGAAATAGATCTAATAATCATCTAATACTCCTTACCAAAAAACTATTCTAGCAGCACCCAAATGTTTGTTTAATGATTCCAGAGGATTTACTTCCACCAGCCCCATTGAGAGATAATCCAAAATACTCAAACCACCATTTGAACGAATTGCCTCCAAACACCTTTGATTAGTTTTTAAACCTCTGGGATGGCATTGGACTGCTACACACAGATCACGTATTCAAATTACTCCAGGATATATTGTGAACATGAGTTGCAACAAATACAGAAAATGGGAAGCTGCCAACAGAAAATGATTATTTCCAACTTTAGATTGGTCACCTCAGGCACCTTGGTAAAAGTAGGTGGTCCGTAAGGAATTGGTTCCCGGAAAGGAAGTGGGAGGGTGAAGTTTGGACTGGAGAAATGTACTGAGTGGGGTGCCCAATGTTGTGAGCTGGTGCCCTCATGTTGACGACAGAATAGTACAAATGTAGATTATGGAGTAGGGCGATAAATGACTAGCTTATTTTTAAAGAAAGATTACTCACCAACATTTGCTAAGCAGTGAACTAAGGGTTTATAATTTAGAATGAGTCTGCATATAGTCAATTTTCAATATTTCTTGGAACTTAGCCTCTTATCAAGCTCTTAAAATGCAATTAAAATCTCCAAGGTTGAACTCAAAACAATACTCATGTCACTTTGTCAACCACCTCAGTGACATTTTGCTCTATGACTCAACATAATAATTGTAAAGGTCTTCAGCAAAAGTAGCAGTGTAAACTGGGCAATGCTGGGAACAGGCACGTAGCATCGTAAAGATGATAAACTATGGTAAAACAAAATAGGGCAGGCACGGAATAGTGAGATCCAACAGGGCAAACAGGAGAGGTGTTTCCAAATAAGTCAATGGGCGCAAAATGTTAACTCTGTTTCTCTCTGTCCACGGATGCTGCCGGAGTTTCTCCAGCAGTTTCTGTTTTATTTCAGATCTCCATAGTATTTGGCTCTTACCACAAAAGAACTGAAAGTGGGGAAAGTAGGATAAGGTTCCCTCAGAACCCCTTCTTTTAAGAATACAATGAATTGTGCATTGTTGTACCACAGAAATTTTCAGTCCCATGCCCTTGCCTCTAGCAAGCTCTTGTTACAATCATGGAGATCTACAGAACAGAAAAAAGCCCTTTGACCCATTATGTCTACAAAAGTCAAAAACAGCCACCCAAAAATTCTAATCCCATTTTCCAGCATTTTGCCCAGAGCCTTGTATATCTTGGCATCACAAGTGCACATCTAAATACTTCTTAAATGTTGTGAGGGTTTCTGTCTCTCCCACCCTTACAGGCAGTGAGTTCCAGATTCCTACCACCCTCCAGGTGAAAACATTTTTCCTCACATCCCCTCTAAACCTCCTGCTCCTGACCATAAATCAATGCCCCCTGATCACTGATCCCTCCACCAAAGGAAGCAGTCTCTTCCTGTCTACTCTATCTATGCCCCTCATAATTTTATACATCTCAATCATGCACCCACAAATCACCCACCCAAAACCCCCACCCCGACCTCCCCACCACCAACACCACCACCACCATCTCCACTGCTCAAGGCAAAATAACCCCGGACTGTCCAATCTTGTTTCATACAATGAAACTCTCCAGCCCAGGCAACATCCTGGTAAATCTCCTCTCCAGTGCAAACACAGCCCTCCTGTGATGTGGATATAATGTGAAGTTGGAAACGTAAAGTGCTTAACTGAAGTTGCCTCAGTTTTACAAGAGTTGCTAGCTTCCCCTTTAGCTGTTCCAATGCTTGTGAGAGATGAGAGGGGCAGGAGGACATGGTGCACTCTGGGAGAGGGCTCTGAACACAGGACAATTCGGGGGGACATGCACCTAACTCTCTTATTCCACCATTGGTTTAGCTCAAACATTGAAAACGACTTTCACCCCAGCTGCCGATGTGCCAGTTAAAGGTCCAGCTGAAGCATTAGGAATAGGTGAAGCTTTTGTGCCAAGTGGTTCTGACACTCCGAAAGCAAAGAATGATTGTCTGGTTTCTTGTCTGTCCGAGTGTTGCACACAGCATCTGAAAGCCCTTGCTGCTAAGGATGAATTGGCAGTGAAAGATGGTCAGAGTTTTAATCAGATTGTTCCTGCCTAGTTTGCAATATCCCATTCACAGAAATTCATTGGATTTTATGCAAATCTTAGCCTGAGAGACACCCTCTCAAGGCATTTTTTTTTTATCATTCATTCATGGGATGAGGGCATCACTGGCTAGGCAGCATTTATTACCCATCCCTAATTGCCCCAGAGGGCAGTTGAGAGTCAACCACATTGATGTGGGTCTGGAGTCACATGGAGGCCAGACCAGGTAAGGATGGCAGTTTCCTTTCTTAAAGGGCATTAGTAAACTAGATGGGTTTTTACAACAATCAGCAATGGATTCATGGTCATCATTAGACTCTAATTCCAGATTTATTTTTAATTTAATCCAAATTTCAGCATCTGCTGTGGCAGGATTTGAACCTAGGTTCCCAGAACATGATCAGGATCTCTGGATTAACAGGCCTATGATAATACCATTGGGCCATCGCCTCCCCGCTTAACTACTTTATACCTGGTTCCCTCTCAGCAATGTGGCTACGGAGAGAATGTACTGTTACTAAAACAGCTAAAACAATTAGAGCAATGCTTAACATTTTCACACATGTTCAAGTCTTTTACGACATACTTGTGTGGATTTCCATGGTGCATTCTGTGTAGTAATATTTGTTTATAGATATACACATTGTATATAATAGATTTTGCAGACAGAGTTGAGAAGCCTTAAGACAGGCAGCATGGTGCCTCAGTGGTTAGCACTGCTGCCTCATAGTGCCAGGGACTTGGGTTCAATTCCACCCTTGGGTGACTGTCTGCGTGGGTTTCCTCTAGGTGCAAGATGTGCAGTTTAGGTCGATTGACCATGCTAATTGCCCATAGTGTCCAGGGACAGGTGGGTTAGCCGTGGGAAATGTGGGGTTATAGGGTGGGTCTGGGTGGAATGCTCTTCAGAGGGTCAGTGTGGACTCAATGGGCCAAATGGCCGGCTTGCACACTGTAGGGATTCTATGACAAACTGCCCACAAGTGAGCAGTGGCCCCTAGAGTGCGGGGTCTTTCCATTTCAGCACCATTTTAAATCTGATACCATCATTAAGGGACAGTCGTATCAGTGTAGACTACTCAAATGCCTATACTAAAGAATTCCCACAGTCAGAAAAGCAGGAAATAGAAAGCACGCAGCATGAAATTGTATTCAAATACCTATACATATATTGAAATGAAGATTTGGACTTAGACTGGAGATTAAAGGAAACAAATAAATATCACAACACAAACTTCAAATCTAAACAAAAATCTGTGTAATTCCCCGCTCAATGAAGCAGTTGAGGTTGCCTTGTTGAATGTTTTTAAGGCAAAGATAGATTTTTGAACACCAAAGGAATTAAGGGTTATGGTGAGCAGGCCAGTAATTGGAGCTGAGCCCACAAAAGGATCATCCGTACACTTATTATGAATGGAGGAGCGGGCAAGGGCTAGTATGCCTGCTCCTGCTCCTATTTCTTATGATCTACGGTTTTATTTTCTCTCCAAAGATAATGAGAGCAAACTTTGTTCAAGGCCAGAGAGGTAGGTGAGAAATAATTATGTCATAATATGGTAATAAACACCTAGTTACTCCTGACCTGAAAAAATAAATCTTATTTAATCTGAAGACACTAACATTAAGTGTCTTGCTCTTCACAGGTGCTACCTGACCTGCTAAGTGTTTACAGCATTTTCTGTTTTTTGTTTTACTTTCAGATTTCAAGCATCTGGAATATGTTGCTTTTTTCCGGTCACCATTATTTTCCCTTTCAGCAGCAATTGTAACATTTAAATAGATGAAACTTATAACAAATCAATGATTTCTAACTGATTCTCTCTTTGAATGCTGCAGCAATATACCATGTAGAGGGGCTGCACGTCACTAACAGGGTTGTCTGGGTTTCCCTGGTTAACTGTGCATGGCTCTACAAGTTACCATCATAATAATGACAATATGTGTCAGTTTCATTGTTGTTACGACCACAAACTCCAAGCCATTGTCAAACAGTGACACATGTGACAAACACAGAGAAAACTTACAATCCATCTTTCGTTCCATTTGAGTGGCTAACCATAACTCCTGTAACAAATCTGAATTCAATAATTGCTGCCTGGCCTTGATTTATTTCACAACACTGCCACTATATGGCACACTGTAGAATGGGATTGTCGCGTACTGCAACGTTACAAAAGCAATGTGTACGAAAAATAAAAGTAAGGGGAAAAAATCATATTTGAAGGAAAATGCATGAAAAACCTGTTGACTAGTGAAAGGATTTAATTGAGCAAACAAAGCAAGACTTGGAAAAAACAAAATAGTGTTAGAAATACATAAAACATCCATCAGTGACTGCAAAAGGACTGACATTTCTGTTGGAACCTTTCCCAAAAACAGCATTCGTTCAATCTTTATTTTGTACTAATGGATATTTTTTCTTTCTGTCAAGAACAGCTTTTGACATAAGTCAATTCCAGATTATATTTTACCCTTCTGCACCGATCTTTCCTTCTTTAAAGGTTCTAATCTAAATCCAAAATGTGCTGTAATAAGATACATGCAAAGTAGTAAGTCAAAGACATGTTTTTACTGGTGAAGTGTGCAGCTCAGTTTGTGTGGAAGACACTAAAAGGCTTAGGCTGCTTTCCCTCACAACACAAATGATGCACTCAAAACATAACAGTTTGTCATGAATTGCCATATGCAATATCAGGAGCTCACACTGAAGCATTCATATACACTTTCTCTGTCTTACAATGCGTCTCAAACCAGTTAAAGACTAAAAGGAATTTCGTAAGCCATTAATGGGTCACTAATATTGCAAGACTGAGAGGGGGAAGGCAGGCAGGACTCAAGCAGTCAAAACCTTATGGATGTACTGAGGCTGGAATCTGGCTCATAGGTGCCTTTGGAAATAGAAGGGACTAATACACATAGTATGATCGGCTTTAGTGAAATTAATTTCTTGTTCCTGGACTTTTTTCCTCAATTAAAGACTTCCAATATAGATATTGTGGTGAACTCCACTGTTGCCTTATAATTATTTTGAACTTATATTTCGATAGATGATACTCAACTAATCTTAAATGCAAAAAGACAGCACAATTAATTTGACAGCCTTCAGAATCAGCTGAATATATCTACTGTTTCTCCCTTCTTAGAAGACAATGGCAAACCACAGTGAAAATTTCTCCATAAGAAAACGAGGATGAGAGAAAAGACAGCCCCTTCTAAGTAAATTTTCGTCAGTGCAACAAAGACTTATGATCAAAGGGAGAACCAAGTAATTGTCTACAACTAACCTGATCACAAACATTTACCCACACCCACCTACCTACCCTATAGCCAATCCACAACTTGTTCTTTCAAAACTCAATTTAAATGACCATAACTTTGAAGTCGTTTAGACTTTTGGCAAATTTGGCCAAGGACACATTTACTGCCAGCATTATCAACCTCTTTTCCAAATAGTTTAGATTCCTTACAGAAGATCGAATACTTTTGGGGTATTTTCCTCATTCTACGTGTAGCTCCAGTTGTCAAGGACCCGAGATCCAAGTCCAACTGTGCCTGGTCCTTCAAACTCTTATTCTTGTTTTCAAATCACTGTCGGGCCTCATGTCACCAAATCATTGAAACTTCTGGCAGTGCTACAATAATAATTGCATCACTGGATAGAGAGAGAGAGAGAGAGGTTGCTCCCGTTGATGGTTGAAGGATCAATAAAAAGAGGACACGTACTTTGCCAAAAGCAGCAATAGTGACATGAGGAAAACCTTTTACGCAGCAAGGGGTTAGCAACTGGAGGCAGATTCAATCGTGACTCCCAAGAGAAAATTGAATCATTGTTTGAAGAGGAAATAGTTGCAGGGCTATGGGAAAAATGGCAAGGAGTTGTTCATTCAGATGATCAGCACGAGAAGAATGGGCTGAATAGCCTTCCTGTGTGCTGTAATTCTACAATTCAGTCTGAAAACATGCTGTGAATGACCTTTTGATGTTTCATTATGTTAAGAGGCTACACAACTGCAAGTTTGTCTTTACTATTTTGCTGGAGTGTGAAGAGGTTAAGGGAAATGTGATAAATGAATAACCCTATCGTTAAATGGTGAGAGTAGAGATACTGGAGATAGATCAATAGTATTAAACCACAAACACCAACACTTGCTGCACATACACTGCATGAGGACATAAAAGCAGGCTTGATGGATTATGTCAATAAGGAAGGGTTACAGGATTAATGGAAACATGATGAATAGGAAAGTCATAATATGTCCTCAAAGATATGAAGGCGATCGTTGGCAACTTTCAAAACAAGCATAAGTGTTAGTTTATATTAACAGAAAAATGGAATGTAGTTCAAAGGGAGCTCTTCTGTCATTATATAGTTCACAGCTAGAAAATTGGTTTCACTTCGAGAACTCCAGTTATAAGACAGAAGTACTGGAATGTTAAGGGGACTGCATAGGAGGATGCATTTACAAAATTGGGACTCTCTCATTAGTAAAGATTGATATTTTTCCAAATGAATTAGGCAGATGTTTGCACGAGGCTTATTCCATTCGGTAGAGGATGGCAGAAATGTTGACACAAATACAAACCAAAAAGAAACTAGGTTCAGAAAGTCTCACTTCACAAAGCACACTTCTATCAATAGTTGTCAAGGGAGGTTGTAAGAACAATTATCCCAGATCTCATTCAATGTACAATTGGACAATTATAGAGAATTTTAAAAAGAATGTAGCGCAAACTATCCAGCTACTGGGATAGCAGGGAGGTCGACAAGACATGTCATCTTCTGACTTGGAAATCAATGTCCCTTCTATGTTCCACTGCTCCATTATTTATTACCATCAGATGACATGCATAGCTGAGTGGGTACAACAAGGCCACTAGCATCAAAGGAAATGGAATTAAAACATTGGTTAGGATTTTCTTCTGACGGATTATGTTTGAAACGTTGATAAGATATTCTTTCTGTATCTCTCACTTGGTGATCAACTTGTGGTATATGCCCAGTTTTTCAATTGTTATTCCAGGCTTGTCTCTTTTTCTCATCATTACTTAGCCTATCCTATACTTTTTTTCCAAAACTAGTCAGTCGTGTATTTAAGTAGTCAAATGGTAATATTAATAGCAAAGAAAACTGATTGTTTGGGATTGTTGATCTATGCTGGCAATAGCATTGACTAGAAATCAACCGAAAACATGATTAGTGCCCTCAATGCCTGACTTGAGTCAAGAGACTGTTATGAGTTTTGACTAATTGAAGTGGTGTTCTTCCCCCTGGTGTGGCTTTAGTGAGTTTGTTTGTGGCACAATATTCATTAACATAAAGATGTTGTAACTGTCACGGTAGACTGAACAGACTGGGACTCTTTTCTCTGAAGATTGAGGAGGTGATGCTTTTGAGGTCTTTAAAGCTCCGAAGGGGTTTGATTGGTTCGAGGTAAAGAAGGTGTTTGCACTTGTGAAGGAAGTCCAAAACTGGAAACTATACATTAAAGGCAGCCACAATCAAATCTACAAATTCAGGAAACATACCTAACTAGAGAGTGATTAAAGTATGGGACTCTCAACCTCATGAAGTAGTTGAGGTGAATAATTTGGCTACATTCAAAGGGTCTCAAAAGAAGCACAAACACTTATGTAGACCAGTTGGGCTAAAAGGCCTGTTAGTTTACCATCTGTTCTATATAATGTATGGTTATTCATACAGTGTAACACCATTTATTGCCCCATTCAAAATTATGGGAGATAACAGATAACCAAGTTTCATTCAACAAGACCCATGACTTCTTTACTAGAAATCGAGTAACTTAAATATATTTTTTCTAGATTGAAGAATAGATTGTGTGATATTAATATGTTTTGCATTTCACTGGAGATATTTGCGATCAGAGATTTCATGTAATGTATTAATCACGATACAAAATGTAGCAATTATAGTTTCCCTGCATTCGATTATAAGAACCTAAATATATCAAATTGCAATTTGACCATATAAATTATGTTGGAGCTGTAACACCGCTGTCTTCGGTTTTACAGTTAATCAACAATCTAACAGCTTTCAGCTTCATTCTTTCATTTCAGTTTCCCAAGTTGATAAATAAAGCAGTTTTTTTTTTACACACCAATTGGTCTCAGCTCCCGGAGGAGGGAGTTACCCTGTCAGGAAACACTGTGTTCCAATGAAAGCATCGTTCCTTCATTTCAGCTTCCTGAGTTGATAATAAACGATTTTTTTTTCGCACCAACTGGCCTCTGCTCCCGGAGGAGGGAGTAACCCTTTCAGGAAACACTGTGTTCCAATGAAAGTCATAATGTAATAAACGAACTCCCCGTCTCACAATAAACTATTGATGCAGATTTGTCAGAAGGTGACAAAAAAATCCGACAAGTAACAGTTTCTCTCTTTGGCATCACGCCTTCTGAACACTTTCCAAGCGGAGCTGTTCTCAGTCTCTGGCCACCGCTACTTTCATAGGCTTGGGAAAGTAACCTCGGAAAATTCCAACAACTAATCACAAGTAAAAAGCTGAGGGCGCTGGAAATCTGAAATAAATACAAAAAAAGTGCTGGAGGAACTCAGCAGGTGTCTGTGGAAAAAAAAACAGGGTTGACGTTTCAAATTTGATATGACTCTTCTTCAGAAGAAGAAAAGTTATATTGGACTCAAAAAGAAATCAGATCAAACTTGAAACGTTAACTGTTTCTCTGTGCACAGATGTTGCCAGACCTGCTGAGTTCCTGCAGTATTTTCTCTTTTTATTTCTGACAATTAAGACAATCTTTCAAATGACCACGCTCCCCTTTCTTTCCGATGAGAATTTAATTCCCTGCACGGTTTTTCATTTTGTACCTATCATTTCAGCATTCTTCTTAAGTGAACTCGGCCCTTCCAGATTCCTTGTACGCCCTCATAAATTCCCTCTCTCCCTGGAACCTCACCATGCTGCGATCAGAATCCATTGCAATTTTTGCCAAAGACCGTAAAATATTCCTCCCTCCTGCCTTCTGCATGCAGGTTTAACGAAATTGATTTAAAACGGGAAGGGCTGGTAGATCTTGGCAGTATCTCCGGAAAGACAAAAAGCCGTTCACCTCAGTGACCATTCAGATTCCCCAGCACTTGTTATAGAGTTACACAGCACTGAATCAGATCCTTCCGTCCAACCAGTCCATGCTGACTATAATCCCAAACTAAACTAGCCCCACCAGTCTGAGTTTGGCCCATATCCCTGAAAACATTTTTTCACATACATATCCAAATGTCTTTTCAACGTTGTAACTACCTATCTCCACTACTTCCTCTGGAAGGTTATTCCATACACCAACCAGACTATGTGTAAAAAAAATGCCCCCAATGTCTTCTTAAATCTTTCTCCTCTCATTATAAATATATGGCCCCCTTGTCTTGAAATCCCCCACCATAGGGAAAAGATACCTAATATTCACCGTATCCGTACATTTCATGTTTTATAAGCCTCTATAAGATCACCCTCAACCTCCTCAGCTTCAGAGAAAAAAAAGCCCCAGCCTATCCAGCCTCTCCTTATAACTCAAGCCCTCCATTCCGGGCAACATCCCGGTAAATCTTTTCTGAACCTTTTGCAGTTTAATAATATCCTTCCTATAGCAGGGCGACCCAAACTGGATACAGTACTACAGAAGGGGCTTGTACAACCTCAATATAATGTCCCAACTCCTACACTAAAAGGTCTGAGCAATGAAAGCAAGCACGACAAACACCTTCTTAACCATCCTGCCTATATGTGTTGCAACTTTCAAAGAATTATGTGCATGAACCCCTAGGTCTCTCTGTTCTACAGCACTACCCAAGGCCCTACATTTAATTGTATAAGTCCAGTCCTTGTTTGTTCTTTTCATTGGAACATGCTGAGTCTTTTGCTGTTCTTATTTGGTCCTCATGGGTTTGGGGTCAGCTAACTTTATTTCTTGATAGAGTTTATTTTCTGTCGCTGCTCCTTTCAACTTTGGTGAACCTCAGAAATAACCTGGCAATTCATCAAGATAAACCCCATTACAGTTGTTAATTCCGATGTTCCTGCACCAACTGTATTTGGATGATAAAACCATAAAAACAGAGCAGGAGTAGGCAATTCAGCGCCTCGAGCCTGCTTTGCATTTGATGTGATCGTGGCTGATCTCACCTCAGCCTCAACTCCACTTTTCTGCCACTCCCAATAACCCTTCAAACCAATTTATTACGATTTTTGAATTGCTAGTTACTAATTTAAAATCTATCTCCTCTTTAAATTTACTCAATGTCCCATAAACCACCACACTCTGGGGCAGTAAATTTCCCAGATGCAATAATCTTTGAGAGTTATAATTTCTCCTCATCCGGATAAAATCTGCTAACCCTTGTTCTAAAACTATGACCTCTCGTTCTAGATTACCCCACAACAGAAAACATTTTACCTCTAACTTGTCAATCCCTTTTAGCATCTTATATACCTCAGGTAGATCTCTCGCTCATCTAAACTCTAGTGAGCATCAGCCTAAACCTCTCAATCTCTCCTCAGAAGACAAGGCTTTCATGACTGGCATTCATCTAGCGAATCTTATCTGAACTGTCTCCAATCTCTACTCAAAGTAAGGGGACCCAAACCGTAGGCAGTAATCCAGATGTGGTCTCACTAATGCCTTGTACAATTGCAACACTTCCCTACTTTACTGCTCCATTCCTTTAACAATAAAAGCCAAAAATCAATTTGGCTTCTGCTAGAAGGAAGGAGCTGAGTTCGGAAACGATGCTACAGTTTAGCTCTCTACTGATGAAGACTTCACGGGCTGTAGCTTTTATTGTGGAATTTTTGTTACAGATGTTTCAACGTTTTTGTATCAAAGGTCAGCCGCTAGACTTGCACGGGTTAAGAATGTTCAAATGCAACTCGACCGGTGAAAACCAAAATGCCAATCTTTCTGAAGTAGTAAAACGAAATGTAAGATTAATTCAACAGCTGCACGCACCCTCCTGGGAAATCTAACAGCGGGGTGAAACCAACTGCGCCGAGTATATATTTTTTTTGCTTATTAAAATAAGTCCTGAGCCCATGTTCCGAGCAGAAATCTCTTTTTGACAAACCTAGGAAATGACAAGGGTCGAGGCGTTTTCAACCTGAGCAGACTTTTTCACTCAACCTTGCACTCAGGAAACTGCCCGCTCGTGTTAAACAGAAAGTGAAGCCGGTTAAAGAGTTTCATTTAGGTCCTTATATCCTTAGGTCAGGAGATCAAGCTAAAATGAGAACGACCCGGGTTAAGTGACTTGAACCGATTCTGTCAGCAATGCAGCGGGTATGGTTGCAACTGGAGGGGGAGTTTCGATACTAACTCAGGCCAGCAGCTGGGAACCTGACTCCGAGAGAGTTTTTTTTCTCGAAATCTTAGCCCAGCTCGCGTGTTCAAACCTTCTGCAGAACTAGCTGTGAACAGCATCGCTGGTACGGTCCCCACAAAATGAGTCTGTAATCCCCTCCGACAGTGTGGAAAGTTACCGCACTGGGGGGGAGGGAGGGGGAACAGCTGGGGAGGAGGGGGGTCTATTGTCGAGTCCTTTCTGCCCTAATCTGCTGTCCCAGTGACATTCGACCCAAATCAAAAGACACAAAAGAAGCCTCTGTGTGAAATCCCCGATCCCAGCGGCAGTAGCAGATGTTGCAATGGGGTTTATTTATTGAAACAAAAATAATAATAATTTGGGAGACCTCCTTCTCTGGTTGCGGGGGAGAGAGGATACAAACTGCCGCAGATCCTGAAAACAAAAATCTGTTAAGCAAAGCAATAAATCCAAACGAGAAGTTGTAGAATTCAGGTCCCTATAACATGAAATCGACAAGAGTCAATTTCACCATTAAAAAAAAGACATTGTTTAAAAAAAGGGAGGTTATTTGAATACCCTCCCCCTTCAAAATCCAGGCTGGGGAGGGAAATTAAATAAAGACTGACCTGGACGCGTATGTATCCGCGATTCCATCGTCGAAGACAAAGGACTGGTTGGTGTAACACTCACTGCACATCTCGCTTGGAGCTGCCTTAGCGCCGCTTCCTTTCACTAGAGTGTCAGCTACTCCCCGCTGGTTGACAGGACACAGCAGCCGGAACCTGGCGACACCCCTCAGCACCGAGACCGGCAGAGAGTGTCCCAGGCACACAGCCCCGTCCGCCGGCCGAGCTGCTGCCTTCCCCGGGCCCGGCTCACTCCTCATTCCCGCCTGAGACAAGATGCAGCCGGGGAGGGGACACGGCGTGGGAAGAAAGAGGAAAGATGCTCAACTTCCACTGGTCCACTCCTCCTTCCCAAGCTGAGAGATTCCTGCACTATTCTCCCCCCACCCCAGCCGTCAGCAATCTCAATGCCTGCCCTGTGCCAGCCCTACAGTCAGCTCTGAAATGAATCTCCCCAGCTCCTGTAGTTACGTTCAGTCAGCAGCTCCTGATGCACACACGAGGACAGCTCTCCCTCCTCCTGCTTCCCCGCTTCCTCAGCCACATCCTCCAGCAGGTCACCTGTTGGTGCTGGAGATGACACTGACACTTGGGGGCAGCTCCAAAGCAGGCTTGCCGGAGGTAGGGAGGGCAGATTGGAGATTCCTGCTGCACCCCAGGGTGTCCCGCATCAAGGCAGTGCCCCCTCCCCACAACAGGCATTCAAAAGGCAGCTCAATACCCTGTCTGCACACAGGACCGAATCATGTGTAGCACACTCAGCCTGCTATCTATTCTTCTTTGTATCTATTCGCCCACCTGTCCCTCTACTTGTCCTTCCATCAATCCTTCTCACTCTCTATGTTAGTATCTATGCACTAATCTATCTATCCAACTTTCCAGCTATCCATCCAACTTTCCATCTTTCCATCCTTCTATCAATCCATTTATCCATCCTTCTATTCTTGCATCTATCCACATATTTATTCGTCTTAACATCCATCCCTCCATGTATCCATCTATTGATCTATCCACACATCTATGTGCATCCATCTTCCCAGCTATCCATCCATCTGTCTCTCTACCTATCAATCGGTCTATTCACTGAATGTCTTTAGACAAATGCCTATTACTGAGATTATCAATGATTTAAAATCAGCACCAATGATCGATTATATTTTGCCCAGTGAATTCATTCACTCTCAATCCACAGATGTAGCTGCATAATGTTTTTAAATTGAATGGGGGCATCATCAGGTGTGGTCCAGATGTATATTTCAGGCTCAGATTCTGTTTACAGACCAGAGGATGGCTAAAGGCTTCCATGTTGACAACTTGTCTTTGCAGTTAATGTTCTGAAGCCAAACCATCAGATGTCATTCATGGTAAACAGCAGATCCCTATGCTGTACTGACTCTTAAATCTCACTGCCAAACAGTAACTGAGAATTTCCTTGGGTACTTAGTGCCAGAATCCATCACATGTTCTCAAGGTAATTATTCAGTGGTGTTTGTTCCTGAATGTTTGTGGAGGGATTAGTCCTGAGTACACGCGATGGTCACAGGGCTCTCCTTACATAAGCAATCCCCCTCACTGTTGATCATAGTAGCATTTTCAATCTTACATTCTGACAGTGTAAACCAGGGGAGTGACAAAAGACAATCAAATTCCATGGATAAATTTGGTCTCCATACACAGAATGCTTTAAATATAATGTTTAAATGTTCATTAAATCATGGGTGAGTGAGATAGAAGAATTTCAATCTCAAAGGCAAGACTCACACCTTCATCATTTTGATATTTCTGGGTTAATGCTATTATTGGCAAATTCAACAGTTATTCCACTCAAAGTCCGTTCCTTATCCAGCTTCGCACACGCACCCCCAACTAAACCCAATCATTTTGCGTTTGACTAATGTGACTTTGGGAGTGATCCAGGAACCTCTGTTGTCAGTCATTGGTCTCCAGGTTCACCCTCACAGACTCCACTTTTGCTGGTGCACGACGTAGATAGTCATTCCCCGTTCTCCTGCTCAGTCCCCTTCCAATCAAGTCAGTCAAATCTGGAATTCAAAACCCCTCTGCTCCCCATGGGTTGAAACCAAATTCCCAAATGCATTCGCCAAGCAATGATAGTTTGTACAATTCTCCAGGGCTGACAGTGTTTGCTGTTAAAGATCATGGTTACAAATGCAAGGGATTCCATTTTCCCTGCCTAAACCTCTTTATGCAAATGTGGAGTTGTTTGTCAGTAAATCACAACATGTATCATTATGTCGCATGTTTGGAACACCCAAATGATCACATAATCTTTCAGGTTACATCATGTGTTTAAATCTTTAGCATTAGTACAAACTGAACTGTAAGAGCATAAGATATTGGAGCAGATCTGATCATCCTCAGTCCCACTTTTATTCCTATAAACCTTTGATTCCCTTACTGATTAAAAATCTCTTCATCTCAACCTTGAATATGCTTAACGACTTGGGCTCAATAACCTCAACAGTCCTATGCAGTCAAGAATTCCACAGATTCATTGCCCTCTGAAAGAAAAAATTCCTCATCATATCTGTCTTAAATGAGTGACCCCTTAGTCTGAGATCATACCCCCTGGTCCTAGACTCTCCCATGAGGGGAAATAGCCTCTCTGCATCTGCCCTGTCAAACCCTCATAGGCATAGGGTCATAGAGATCTACAGCACAGAAAAAGGCCCTTTGGCCCATCATGTTTGTGCTAGTCAAAAACAACCACCTCACTATTCTAACCCCATTTTCCAGCACTTGGCATTGAAAATGCCCATCCAAATACTTCAAAAATCTCTAAAAATCTTGTATATTTCAATAGGGTTGCCTCTCATTCTTCTAACTACAATGAATATAGGCCTAATTTACTCAACTCCCCCTCATAAGAAAGTCACACCCTTCCTGGGATCAACCCAGTGAAACTTCTCTGGGCTGCCTCCAATACTGGTATATAGAGTCATAGAGATGTACAGAACAGAAACAGACCCTTTGGTCCATCTCATCCATGCCAAACAGATATCCTAATTTAATCATCTGTCCTTAGATAACGGGACCAAAACTCTCACAGCACCCGGGACCCAGGGTCAATTCCAGCTTTGGCAACTGTCTGTGTGGAGTTTGCACGTTCTCCCCGTGTCGGCGTGGGTTTCCTCTCGGTGCTCCAGTTTCCTTCCACGGTCCAAAGGTGTGCAGGGTAGGTGATTGGCTATGCTAGATTGCCCGATAGTGTCTAGGGATGTGTAGTTTAGGTGGATTAGTCACAGATAATGCAGGGTTACAGGGAAAGGGTAGGAAGGTGGTTCTGGGTGGTATGCTCCTAAGAAGGTCAGTGCAGACTCAATGGGCTAATTGGCCTGCTTCCACACTGTAGGGATTCTGCCATTATATCAGTATCAGTAACTGATAGAAGCATATAATGGAGGTGCTGCACTGTAGGCAGACAATGTGGGAACACCAGCATTTCAAATATATGCTCACTCATTTGTTGGGCGTGGATTATGACAGTATAGTCTCAGGGTGAGGTGACTTGTATATTTGGAATCAAATATTAAAAAACTGACAAACAGCTCTGGATCCATCTACTGCAGAAGCATTCTCCTTTGGCAGTGTACAATTTCTCAGTATTCTAGAATAGTGTTACATCCTCTGAGCACGTCAATCTCCAACTAGATCAAAAATGTCCTCCTCCTAAAGAAATCAGCATTCACCAATCATCAGGGTGCATGTATTTAATGATTAGACATGAATCTCTTGACTAGCACTAACTTTGCCAATGGGACCTCGATCATAAGCCTGTCTCTCAAAACTGCTATTGGAATTGGTCCAGGCAATGTTTCTAACTGGGCACAGGTCATACATGCTACTTTCTCAAAGGGTCATAAATCTGTGGAATTCACTACACCAGAGGCCAATGAATGCTGGGCCACGGAGTAAATTTAAGGAGGAGATAGATTTTTGATTAGTAATGGGTTGAGGGGTTATTGAGAGCAGGCAGGAAAGGGGAGTTGAGATCAAGATGAGATCAGCCACAATTGTGAATGGTATAATTGTCTACTCCTGCTCCTAAAATGTATGTTTTTATTAAACAAATGAAACCCGAAAGAACTGTGGATGCTGGAAATCAGAACAATCAAGCTATTTTAGGGCTTGAGGCCATTTTCCTACCCCAATCCCCTACCTCACCCCCCTATCCCGCCCCCACACACCAGGCCTTGTCATCATAGAGTCATAGAGATGGACAGCATGGAGACAGGACCTTCGGTCCAACTTGTCCATGCTGACCAGATATCCTATATAAATCTAGTCCCATTTGCCAGCATTTGGCCCATATCCCTCTAAACCCTTCCTATTCATATACCCATCCAGATGTCTTTTTAAATGTAATTGTACCAGCCTCCACCACTTCCTCTGGCAGTTCATTCCATACATGCACCACCCTCTGTGTGAAAAAGTTGCCCCTTAGGTCCCTTTTAAATCTTTCCCCTCTCACCTTAAACCTATGCTTTCTAGTTTTGAACTCCCCCACCCTGGGGAAAAGACCATGTCTATTCACCCTATCCATGCCCCTCATGATTGTATAAACCTCCATAAGGTCACCCCTCAGTCTCCAATGCTCCAGGGAAAATAGCCCCAGCCTATTCAGCCTCTCCCTATAGCTCAAACCCTCCAAAGCATATATGTTTCTACCATACAAAACATGTTGTCAGCTTCTCATTGCCCCAGTCAACAGCTATTCCTTCCCCCAGACTGACCTTTAACCACTCCTTCGTCTGTCCAACTGTTTTTCTCTCTCTTTGGTCTCTATCTCCACCTATCGCTTACTCTCTCACCCCATCTTCTGCATAAATATCAACCTTTTCCTAGCTACCATCAGTTCTGATGAAGGGTCACTGGACACGAAACGTTAACTCTGCTTTCTCTCCACAGATGCTGCCAGACCTGCTGAGTCTTTCTGGCAACTTCTGCTTGCGTTTTTGTCTCATGTTCTTATGTTGTAGATCCTCTGTTTATCATTTGTCACTGTCCCTTATTGATATTAGCTGGGGGGATCTGTGTTAGTCGGGATGCATGAGGATACCATCGCTCATTTCCTGCAGTTAAGAAGATGTCAGCATCGGGGAAATGAAGGGAAACATAGAAAATAGGGGCAGGAGTAGGCCATTCAGCCCTTCGAGCCTGCACCACCATTCAATTCGATCATGTCTGATCATGCAATTTCAGTATCCCATCCCCACTTTCTCTCCATGCCCCTTCATCCCTTTAGCTGCAAGGGCCACGTCCAGCTCCCTCCTGAATATATCAAATTAATTAGCTGCAATAGCTTCCTGTGGAAGAGAATTCCACAGGTTCACAACCCACTGAGTGAAGAAATTCTTCATTACCTCAGTGTTGAATGGTTTACCCCTTGTTCTAGACGGTGGCACTTAGGGTAGGTGAGAGTGCCAAAGAGCATAAATCCATGGAGCTTTGTTATACTGTCTGAGTGATCAATCAAAGGGAGTCACTTTTCAAAACCAGTAAAGTCAACAAACAACATTGTGATGACCCAGCTTTGGAGGAGTCAGTGGGACCAAAAAGCAGCAACTGGGAGCATTTCCTGCTGAAAAGACCATACACTTGCACACTGGCTCCATGTGTATATGTCTTACCATAACTCCTGGATAGAGTTTGCCATCATCCATTCAGCTTGATTCATCAGCTGTGGGAATAGTAGATGTTCAGGTAAGGTCATTAGAACATAAAGAATGTAGGAAGCAGATTTGTGTTTGAGCACTGATCCTTTCATTCCTGGAACCAGGATTCAGACTCAATCATGACCATGAATTACTTTCTCTCTCTCACACACCCACAATTGCATCATTGCCAAGGACTGATTATATTTAATGTATTGAAACTGAGGTGTGCTGTACCACCTTCTATCTTAACTCATTCTGTGCTGGCACCAACTCCAAATCTAAGTATCCTTTACTTCCCTTTCTCATAGAATCCCTACAGTGTGGAAACAGGCCCTCCAGCCCAACAAGTCCACACCGATCCTCAGAGCATCCCACCTCAGACCCATCCCCTAATCTACACATCCCTGAACACTACAGGCAAATTAGCATGGCCAATCCACCTCGCCTGCACATCTTTGGACTGTGGGAGGAAACCAGAGCACCCAGAGGAAACCCAGGCAGATTCGGGGAAAACACAGACAGTCGCTCAAGGGCAGAATCGAACCCGGGCTGCTTACCACTGAGCCACTGAGCCACCGTGCCTCTCTCTCTCTCTGAGTTCTTCTGCGACTCATGTGAGAATCTTGACTCCAGTTCAGGAGGTCTTATAAGCAAAGTCCTCAAACCCCGTGAAAACACTGAAATATACTGCAGATGCTGGTGATCTGAAATATTTGGAAGAATAGTCAAATCAGACTCGCAACATCAACTCTGTTTCTCTCTCCCCAGATGCTGCCAGAGTTTCTCCAGCAATTTCCATTTTTATTCGATGATAACACAGTCTGGCCACTGATACAGCACCAGGTTTACTTTTGTGGACTTTTATTTCCACAATCAAACAGTATGAAAAGAAGCCATTCAGCCCACTGTGTTTGTACTAGCTCAGTACTAGCTCTGGGCAATGCAATGAGTCCTACTCCCCCATGCATTCCCCAGCAATTCACTTTCCTTTTCAAGTAGCCATCCAATTCCTTGTAAGAGTCGCCAATGAATCAGCTTCCACTGCTCCTTGCTGCAATGCTTCCAAATCAGAATAATTTGCTGCATTTAAAAAAAAAATCACCCCCAGCTCCCAATCAGTCTTTTTGACAGTTATCTTAGTTATGGAATTTAAAATATTCAATCATCAGTGAAAGGAACCGACACTGCATCCTGTGCTTTAGTCGAAAACATTACAACCCACAGTATTTGACTGGAGATCGTATTATCAAACTTGTTTTAATTTATGATCCCTGTGTCAATTGCAAGATGAGGCTGCACTGACTTCAGCAATCTGCTGATTCTGAAAACTGTGACGTGGGATCACCGTGGGCCATATTGCATATACCATATAGGTGTAGCATTTTCCAGTGCAGAGTGAATGAAGTTTTTAAGCGAGTGCACTGGTCCCAATGTCCTTGGATGGCAGCTTCCAAACACAGGATTTCCATCAACTCGAAGGAACAGGGTAGGAAATGCGTGGGGGCACTTACCTGGGTGAATGTAGCTCCAGAAAAATCAAGAAGCGTGATACCATCCAGGACAAAGCAGTCCGTTTGATTGGCATGACATCCACAAGCATCCACTCCCCCTAACACTGACACTCAGTAGCAGCACTATGGACTCTCCACAAGATGCACTGCAGAAACTCAATGAGACTTCTTAGATAGTATCTTCCAGACCCAGCACCCAGAAGGAAAAGGGAATATCTTCACTGCAATTTCCCCTCCAAGTCAATCACCATCCTGAATCAATAATATTCCACTGTCTCTTCAGAATCATTAGGGTCAAAATCCTGGAACTCCTCTGAGTGCGTGTCCCTACACCATACCAACTGCAGCAGTTCAAGAAGGCAGCTCACCACAACCTTCTGAGGGGCAACTAGGGATGGACAATAAACACTGTCCCAGCTGCAAAGGCTGTATCCTATGGACATCTTTTCTTCTTAAGTGGGGTTAAGTTACTATTTGCAGCTGTCATCATGGCTCGGCAATTTTATTCAGTCCTTGGCTGAGTCGTCCAAACCAGCCCTCAGGCTCACTCCTGGAAATGTGCTGAATGAACTGATATCAAACGAGATTGTGGTAAGAGATTTATAATAGAGCTGGCTCCTCACGACCCCCTTCCTGTTGAAGGTATATCTGTTTCTGTGTATGTGTGTGTGTATGCATTTGTGTGTGTATATCTTTTTGTATGTGTGACTGTATCCATGTGACTAAATGTGCACATGTGTCTGTGTGTGTTTGTGTGTGTACTTATTTCTGTGTTTGAGCCCATGTGTACTTGTTTGTGTGTGCCTACGTGTGACACTGTGCATCCATGCATGGTTCTGACTGTCTGTGCTTGTGTGTGTTTCTGTGTGTGCTAATTTGCGTGTGTGTATTTTTCTGAGTGTTTCTGTGTGTGTTCCAATGTGTGTGTGTTTCTGTGACTGGAGTGTGAGGGCAGAGCTCCCAGCTCTGGGTTCCTTCTTCAAACTCATAGAGTAATACAGCAGGAAACAAACCCTTCACTCTAATTAGTCCATGCCGATCATGTTCCCAAACTGAACTAGTCCCATCTGCCTGATTTTGGCCCATATCCCTCCAAACATTTGTTATTCATGTACTTACCCAAATGTCTCTTAAACATTGTAACTGTACCCGCATCCACCACTTCCTCTGGAAGTTCATTCCAAACATGAACCACTCTCTGTGTAAAAAAAAGTGTCCCCCATGTCTTTTTTAAATCTTTCTCCTCTCACCTTAAAAATATGCCCCCTAGTTTTGAAATACCCCACTCTAGGGAAAAGACACCTGCCATTCACCTTGTCTATGCCTCTCATGCTTTTATAAACTTCTATAAGGTCACCCCTCAACCTCTTAAGTTTCAGTGAAAAAAGTCCCAATCTATCCAGCCTCTCCTTATAACTCAAACCCTCCATTCCCGGCTACGTCCTGGTAAATCGTTTCTGAACCTTCTCCAGCTTAATTATATCCTTCCTATAGCAGGGTGACCAGAACTGGACACAGTGCTCCAGAAGAGGCCTCACCAATGTCTTGTACAGCCTCAACATGATGTCCCAATTCCCATAATCAAAGGTCTGAGCAATGAAGGAAAGCATGTTAAATGCCTTCTTAACCACCCTGTCTACCTGGGATGCAAACTTCAAAGACCTTTAGTCACTGAGTCATATCTTATCTCTGTAACAAAAGGAGTTGTTTGTACTTGTCAAATCAGATAATGAAAACTGGAATCCTAATCAGGATAGGTACTTTGTTCTGAGAGCTGTAAGGGAATTTGGTAAATGCAGATTGGAGCAGAGAGGGTTGAAGTTGGATTGACCCTGCAGTGCTGGAAAATGATGGAGAAAGATTTGAGTTTAACCACTGCCCACAATTGCATTCAAATGCACTCAAAATTCCACTGATTGATTTGCAAGTCACATTATCCATGAAATATTATTTGTGTAATCTCAAACTTTATGAATGGCACTATCACAGAACGGAATCAGTGTCAGTGATATATTTAAAAACTGAAAGAACTGCGGATGCTGTAAATCAGGAACAAAAACAGAAGTTGCTGGAAAAGCTCAGCAGCTCTGGCAGCATCTGTGAAGGAAAAAACAGAGTTAACGTTTCGGGTCCGGTAACCCTTCCTCAGAACTGAACCCTTCCAGTTCTGAGAATGGGTCACCGGACCTGAAACGTTAACTCTGCTTTTTCCTTCACAGATTCTGCCAGACCTGCTGAGCTTTTCCAGCAACTTCTGTTTTTGTTTGTCAGTGATATATTTTCCTTTAAGAAGTATTCCCAATTTATTTTGGAATGCAGGGAAGAGGAGCAGGATTGGTCATTCGACATCCCCTCAAACCATTCATTCCGAACTTGACTGACTTTCTTCCTCAATGGCATTTTCCTGTACTGCCCTCAAAATCCTTGACATTATCAATATCCAGAAATCGATCAATCTCTGTCTTCAAAGTACTAAGTGACTGATGTACCAAAGGCCTCTGGGATAGAGAATCTCAAAGATCCACCACCCTCTAATTGAAGAAATTCCTCCTCATCTCAGATCTAAGTGGCTTGACCCTTATTGATAGAATCGTAGAATCCCTACAATGCAGAAGCAGGCCATTCAGTCTATTGAGTCTACCTTCCGCAGAGCATTGTGAGACTGTGACTACTAATTCCAGATCCCTCAGCCAGGAGGCAAACATCCTTCCTGTATTTACCTGGTTGTGCCCCATAAGAATGTTCTCCGTGTCAATAGGGTTACCTCTCATTCTTTTAAACTTCAAAGAATACAAGCCCAGTCTCCTCAATCTCTCCTTATGGATAATCTCACCATCCCAGGGATACGATTTATGAACCTGTATTGCACTCCATGAATGATAAGTACCCCCTCCTCAGATAAGGAGATCAAAACTGTACACAATACCCCTGGTGCACTCTCACCGAGGCTCAATCAACTGGACTCAAATATTTTTCAATGAAGGTCAACTTGAGAGCAGTAATCACATGCATTTCAACTATTCCTGCTGAAAATGGGTACATCAGCAAAATGAAGAATGTTTAATAAATTTCCAGTTCTTTTGCTGCCAATAAACCAACTTTAATGAAAATGGCATTTTATTACAAAAAAACTGTCATGAACTATTTTAATAGTTTTATTGTTGGACATTGGCCGATTTTGCAGTAGCAAATATTTTCGAATGTGGTAAATATCCTTTAACACAAAGTATAAACTGCACAAGAAAGTGTAATTCATAACGTTTTAAGGCTTGGAAGCTTTGTGATTAATTGGCTAATCTTATTTTTCAAGAGTTCACGCTTTAATCTACTGACACCATTTCAAGCAGTTTCAGCATTTTTTGGCACAGCAGTAGTATAGCATAAACAGCATTAGCATTGAATAAACTTTCTGAATTAGACTTTTATATGCCATTAATGGATTTTCCATCCTGTGCTCACCCACTTTTATAAATGTTTAAAGCTAAACAAGTAATTGTCTAAACATCCTG
>NC_063359.1:35017566-35021837 GCF_021869965.1 Rhincodon typus | reverse complement strand
TGTGTGTCTGTGTCTGTGTGTGTGTGTGCCTGTGTGTGTGCGTTTGTGTTTGTCTGTGTGTGTGCGTGTGTGTCTCTGTGTCTGTGTGTGTTTGTCTGTGTGTGTGCGTATGTGTGTCTGTGTCTGTGTGTGTGCATGAGAGAGACATCAACCATCACTCAACGTCACAATGCCCTTTAAGCAATAGGGGTAAGACTGGGCCTTTTAGCTCTTTGACCTGTTTCCCCATTCACAGGATAAAACAGACCTTCTACTTTAACATCACCTCCTGTGATATGCCATATCCCAAAACATCATCGAGACCCAGAAGTTTATTACCTCTGTCTTGAACCTGCTCACGGTCTCAGCTCGACAAATTGCTGAATGGAGAGAATTCTAAAGGTTCACGACCCTTCAACTCAAGGCATTTCTAAATGGCCAGCCCCTTATCCTGAGCTGGTGAGCTTACATTCTTGATTCCCCAGTCACCTCCCCTCTACAATTTGTTTCACTGTGGTATCCCATCTGCCTGTCTCCTCCAATGGAGGAGAACAAGGGACTGGCACAGAAGGAGGCATTTAATTTCATACATTTTCTACACCACTAACACCCCTAGCCCAAAACACTCTGAAGAAATTTTAACCCTAACCCTAACATTTCACCAGCATCTATCCCTCTGTTATACAGTGTAGTACAACACCAAAATAATGACTGATATTTCAAATACATCCAACATCTGTGGAAACAACTGTCCAGCTTTGGGACAGCTTTTCCATTACAGTTTTGAAAGCAGGCAACAATTTCCTTTGACTGCCCAGTGCAATGTTTCGATTTGAAAGTTTAACTCAGTCTCTCTCTCTCCCTCTCTCCACAGATACTGCACAACTTGCTGAGTAGTGCAGCATTTTCTGGCTTTAGTTCAGATCTCCACCAATCTGCGTCTGTGTTAAAGTTTAATTCATCACCTCTGCTCTTCCAGGAATGGGCACCTTGACAATATTCTGCTCTTCCTTTGGTGTAGTATTTGTCCAGCCAATTATTCCTGGCACCGTGTGTTATGTGCCACCTCTACCAGTGTATGGTGGTAGGTAACAGTTGTTTGAGGTAATTCATTGCCACCAATCCTCTTTCATCTTTGCCTTGTCTTGGGTCGATCTAGAGGTTACTGGGAGAGGATACACCACTGTAGAGGATACCACAGAAGACAGTCTGTCCTTAGATAATAAGAAGCTTTATTGCGTGATGACAATAAGTACAACTCCAGCTGGTCAGACATAATAATGAGGACTTTAAGGAGCTCCTGATCTATCTGCTCCCTCCAAAAGTGAGGCCAGATCTGTTCATCCCCATCCACAGATTGGGTATGACGTTGGTAGAATGGGTGGAGTCAATGTAGCAGAAACATTAACCCATTCAGAACCATTACCTGATATAACATTCTCCCACAGGCTTTCTCCTTGTCCCTTATGTTTTGTATATTTCAGTTGTGTTCAGTTTGCCAAACCAAGTTTGGTTTTTGACCTGCGTGGAGTTAAAGGCCTAAAGCAGTTTAGTGGTCAGGTCTCTACAGTCCACTTCGATGCCCACAGTTTATTACCAATGAGGCAGACAGGCAACAGCCAAGGGTCCCACTCCTCAACTACCACCTCTCCGTTGGGAATGTGTAGGTGGATCCAACACAGGATCCATCCCATCTTACTCTGGGTCACTTGGGAGAGGGGACCAAATGGTCATATCCCACATGGCAGAGGGAGAGACGGGATCAGGCATATCATCTGTAACTCAGGAAAACAAGGACAAAGGGCTGCAACAGTGAGCAGAATCCAGAACGCGCCAAGTCTAACAAATAATATCATGTTCAAAAGAGCTCCCCATTTTCTTATCCAAATTAAAACAGTCATCGAAACACATAGGGAAAGTGCTGGAACCATCAGATTGCTTTGATATTTCATCAAACAGTAAAGTTGTACAATAGTTACTCTTGGCTGAGTTCAACTTACCTTATTCAATGGACAGTTGCTGTCCCTTACTAAGTCCCATGCATTGAAAACTGTAGCACTTGTGACGTTTGGTTAATCTCCTGGGCAGATGTTAATCTCCTGGATGGGGATTTAATTGTGTGTTTCACATATGTTGCAATATTTCATCAGCTCTGCTCTTCTCCTTGTCTCTGTGTCTCAGTCCCTCTCACTCTGTTTGTTTGTGCGCCCTCACTCACTCTCTCTCTCTGTCTGTCCCAGTATGACACTTTTTGCATCTACATTTGCCCTTCTCTCTCTGCCATACACTGACACTTACCGTCTCTCTGTCTCTATCTCTCAACCCCTCACACTTGCCCCCTGTCTCTGCGTCCTTCCTCTCCCTCTCTCTGCCCCTGTCTCTCTCTTAACCCCTCACACTTTACCCCTCTCTCTCTGCCCTTCCTCTGCTTCTCTCTGTCTCTTCCTATCCCTGGTTCTTTCTGTCCCTTTCCCTTTCCCACTTTTCTCTCTCTCTCTCTGTCCTGTATTTTTGTCTCACTGTCTCTGTCTCTCTCTCTTTGTCTGACTGGTCTCTCTTTTACCCTCTCCCTCTTTATCCCTGTTTTGTACTCTCTGTGTCCCTCTCTTCCTTTATCTCTCCCTATGTGTCCCCTTCCCTTTCCCTCTCTATCCCTGTCCCTCTCCTTTTTCCCACTTTCGTTTCTCTCTGTCCTGTCTTTTCCTCTCTCTGTCTGTTTCTGCCTCTCTCTCTCTAGCCTTTTCACTCTCTGTGTCTCTCTAACGTTCCTTCTCTGTGTCTCTCCCTGTCTCTTGCTCTCTGTCCCTCACTCACACGGAGTGGATTGAAATCAGGGAGCTTTCAGATATTTAATGTTGGCATTTTACACACATTGCTGTACTGTCTGAGAGACACCTGTAGCACCTGTGTGTAATCGCAGCCCTGTGTGTTTATAGTACAAGGTAAGCTGTTGTGTATTGATCATGCCCCTCAAAAGATGTAACCAATCAAGCAGCAATTATCTTTTGAGTCAAGAGAAATGCTTCTTTCTGTTTCTAGTCGCCTGTGTCTACTCAAAACAACTGTGACGAGTCAGCTACAAAGGACACCAAACAGCAGCTGGTAGTCCTCTTCAAATCCTTGGATCTGAAATTCAGTTATAGAACTTTGTCTCTCCAACACTTTTATTCTCTTATTTCTTCCTATCTGTTGCAGCTTTTCTCCCAAATTCGTTCATGGCTAGGGGTAGCATTGCTGGCTAAATTTATTGCCCATTCCTAATTGCCCAGGGAGAGTCTGTTAAGAGTCCACCACATTGCTGTGGGTTTGGAGTCATATATAGGTCTGATCATCAGACTCCCTTCCTTAAGGCCATAGCTTTGAGTTATAGACATAGAGTAATACAGCACAGACACAGACCCTTCGGTCCATTCAGTCCATGCCAACCACAATCCCAAACTAAACTAGTCCCGCCTGCCCTATATCCCTCCAAACATTTCTTATTCATGCACTTATCTAAATTCCACACAGGAAGCACTCTCTGTGTAAAAAAATCCTCTCGTGTCTTGTTTAAATCTTTCTCCTCTCACCTTAAAAGTATGCCCCCTAGTGTTGAAATCCCCCACCCTAGGGAAAAGACACCTGCCATTCACCTTATCTGTGCCCCTCATGATTTTACAATTTACTTTACAATTACCAACTGATCTTGGATGGTAGCTTTTGGTATTGCATGGACAAGAGCTCCCAAATCCCTGGGTGGCACGGTGGCTCGGTGGTTAGCACTGCAGCCTCACAGCACCAGAGACCCGTGTTTGATTTCACCCTCACGCAACTGTCTGTGTGGAGTTTGCACATTCTACCTGTGTCCGTGTGGGTTTCCTCCGGGTGCTCCGGTTTCCTCCCACAGTCCAAAGATGTGCAGGGTAGGTGGATTGGCCATGCTAAATTACCAGTAGTGTTCAGGGATGTGTAGATTAGGTGGGTTTATAGGGGAATGTGTCTGGGTGGGATGCTCTAAGGTCAGTGTGAACTTGTTGGGCTGAAGGGCCTGTCCCCACACTGTAGGGATTCTGTGAAATCCCTCTGCTCTGTAGCTTTCTACAGTCTTTCTCCATTTAATAACATTCACCTCCTCTATTCTTCCTGCCAAAGTGCATGGCCTCACATTTCCACCATTGTGTATTCCATCTGCCAAGTTTTTCACTTAACCCTCTGCAGACTCTTTGTGTCATCCTCACCATTTGCCTTCCCACCAATTTTTCCTTCATCTGCAAGCTTGGCTATGGTACATTCATTTTCCTCATCCAAGTCGT
>NC_063359.1:34986412-35002566 GCF_021869965.1 Rhincodon typus | reverse complement strand
GGTCGAGACCCTTTTTCAAATTTCCCGAAATGTCAACTTTCCTGCTCCTCTGATGCTGCCTGGCCTGCTGTGTTCCTCCAGCTCCAGACTATGTTATCTCTGACTCCAGCATCTGCAGTTCTTACTATCTCTTACTATACTGCTATACCTGGTAACTATAGATATTCTAGGCTCTGTTCTTATTGTTACATTATCTGAGGACAAATCTATCTTTTTTGAATGTTTGTTAGTGCATTAAGCAATTATTTCCAGTGTCCTAACTCCACCCACACTGTGCTATTTATAGTCAGTGATGTGCAGCTCTATGACATCATCACAAGAGTGCTCCAGGGTCCTGAAGCCTTTACACATCTTCCTCCAAATGGCCATGTATGGATCTGAAGCGAAAATTTCACAGCGACGGTCATTCTTTTATTCATTCGCGGGATGAGGGCATCACTGACCAGACAGCATTTATTGCCCATCCCTAATTGCCCAGCGGGCAGTCAAGAGTCAACTACATTGCTGTGGGTCTGGAGTCACATGTAGGCCAGACCAGGTAATAATGGCAGTTTCCTTCCCTAATGTGAACCAGATAGGTTTTTTCTGACACTCAACAATTGTTTCACGATCATCATTAGATCCTTAATTCCAGGTTTTTATTAAATTCAAATTCCACCAGTTGCCGTGGCAGGATTTGAACCTGGGTCTTCAGAATACTGCCCGAGTCTCTGGATTAACAGTCTAGCAATAATCCTAGGCCATCACCTATTTATATATATTCCTTCATGGGATGGGATGTCCATCGTAATTGTTAAGAGTCAATCTGTACATGTGGAGTCACATACAGGCCAGACCAGGTAAGGACAGCAGTTTCCTTCCCTTATTTTCTGACATTAGTGAGCCAGACGCTTTTTCTTCATTCCAATATTTTTTTGACCATTTTTTATTGAACTCAAATTTAACCATCTGCTGTGGCAAGTCGAGAGAAAGGTTCACTACCTTGTTTCTGAGCACAAAGTGATTTCCTGATGAGGAGAGATTGAGTAGGTTATGCTTGTATTCACTGGAGTTTAGAAAATGAGAGGAGACCTTACTGAAACATATGAAATCCTTTAGGGGCTTGACAGGGTAGATACACGAAGATTGTTTCCCCTTGTGGGAGAGTTTAGGATCAGAGGCACAATCTTACAGTAAGGGGTCACCATTTACGGCAGAAATGAGAAGGAATTGCTTCTCTCAGAGGGTAGTGTATCAGTGGAATTCTTTACTGCAGAGGGCTGTAGAGGTTGGGTCATTAGGCATATTTAAGGCTGATTTTTTAAATCAGTAATGGAATCAGAGATGATAGAGACAAGGCAGGAAAGTGGAGATGAGGATTCTCGGATCAGCCATGATCACACTGAAAAGCACAGCAGACTCGATAGGCCAAATGGCCTACTTTTGCTTCCATGTCTTATGTTCTATTATAGTGCAGCTTGTTGATGGTACACACTGCTGTGACTCTGTGTCGGCAGTGGGGAGAGTGAACGTTCAACGTGGTGCAAGGAAATTGAGTTGGAAATGACAAAAGCCCTCAGATTTCATCACACTTATTAGGAATGTTCAGTAATTAGCCTTTCAATTGAAATGTACTAGATCATAGCCTCACTTATTTGGGTATCACAACGAGGCTGCAGTATTCTGTAGAGGAGACGAGAGAAAACACATTGCAGAGAGTTTCGATTTTAAACTGAAAGAGGAGGAACTTGGTTGTACATGTTTAAGGGGTGTACCGTCCTGTCTCTTTTCACTGGTGCTGCAACAGAACATGTGGGAAATAAAAGTTTTTTCCCATTTTCACTACAAGAGCAAAGGGCACAGCACCCTATATTCCCTGGAGGTTGGATGAATGAGATGTGATCTAAATGAAACATATCCCCCTACCATCAAAATCCTAGGGGTTACCATTGACTAGAAACTCAACTGGACTCGCCACATAAACACAGTGGCTATGAGAGCAGATCAGAAGCTAGGAATACTGTGGTGAATAACTCACTTCCTGACTCCCCAAAGCCTGTCCCACCACCTACAAGGCACATGTCAAGATCGTGACGGAATACTCCCCACTTGCACCCTGGATGGGTGCAGCCCCAACAACACTCAAGAAGTTTGACACCACCCAGGACAAAGCAGCCCGTTTGACTGGCACCACATTCACAATCATCCACTCCCTCCATCACTGATGCTCAGTAGCAGCAGTGTGTACTCTCTACAAGATGCACTGCAGAAATTCACCAAAGATTCTCAGACAGCATCTTCCAAACCCACAACCATTACTATCCAGAAGGACAAGGGCAGCAGATACATGGGAACACCACCACCTCCAAGTTCCCTTCCAAGTCACTCACCATCCTGACTTGGAAATATATCACCGTTCCTGCAGTGTCGCTGGGTCAAATCCTGGAATACCCTCCCTAACAGCATTGTGGGTCAGCCCGCAGCAGGTGAACTGCAATGGTTCAAGAAGACAGCTCACCGCCACCTTCTCAAGGGCAACTAGAGAAGGGCAAGAAATGCTGGTCCAGCCAACGACTCCCACATCCCACAAATGAATAAAAAATAAAATTAAAGGTATTAAATTCTTTAAGGCCCTGACAGGACTTGACGATGACATCATTTCCTAGACGCATAGAACTAGGGGATTAAAGTCTCAGAGATAGGTTATTTATGATTGGGATGAGGAGGAATTTCTTCACTCAGAGGATGGTGAAGCTTTGGGAATCTGTACCCAGAAGCTCAATGGGTGAGTGTATGTAGGAATGAAAGTGATCAATCTTTGGGGAATTAAGGAGTACAGTAATATTGTGGGAAGGTGTAACTGAGGTAGAAATCAGCCATGATCAAATGGCAAGGCAGGTTTGAGATGATCCTCCTTATGTCACTATTGCCCAGATCCTGGTCACTGATCAGAAAATAAAGCACATACCTGCAGTGATGAGGTGGTGCCATCCCATACACTTGGACATTGTCACAGAGTTCTATGGCTATCACCATAGTGAACCAGCCCGTACTCAACCAGGAATGGGATTTCTTCCTTCAGAGGGAAGGGAAAGAGAGAAGGAAGTCCCGTTAACAATCACCTCCCGAAAGACAGAACTTAGAGATGCAGACCGTACAGGCCAAGAGTCAAGGCAAGTGGATCATCCACACAAATAGGTAGATTTTATGAGTTCTTGGAGGAGTGTGTATGGGTGTGTGTGTGAGAGTGTGTGTGGGTGTGAGAGTGTGTGGGTGTGAGAGTGTGTGGGTGTGAGAGTGTGTGGGTGTGAGAGTGTGTGGGTGTGTGGGTGAGAGTGTGTAGGTGTCAGAGTGTGAGAGTTTGTGGGTGTGAGTGTGTGTGGGTGAGTGTGTGTGGGTGAGTGTGTGTGGGTGAGTGTGTGTGGGTGAGTGTGTGTGAGTGTGTGGGTGTGAGAGTGTGGGTGTGAGAGTGTGGGTGTGAGAGTGTGTGGGTGTGAGAGTGTGTGGGTGTGTGTGCGCGTGAGTGTGAGAGTGTGTGGGTGTGAGATTTTGTAGGTGTCAGAGTGTGAGAGTTTGTGGGTGTGAGCGTGTGTGTGCGTGGGTGTGTGCGTGGGTGTGTGCGTGGGTGTGTGCGTGGGTGTGTGCATGGGTGTGTGCATGGGTGTGTGCGGGTGTGGGGGTGAGAGTGTGTGTGGGTGTGTGTGTGTGGGTGTGAGAGTGTGTGCGCGCGTGGGTGTGCGGGTGTCAGAGTGTGTGTGAGTGTGTATGTGTGTGTGTGTAAGTGTGTGTGTGTGTAAATGTGTGTGTGTATGAGTGTGTGTGTGTATGAGTGTGAGTGTGTATGAGTGTGAGTGTATGTCAGTGTGAGTGAGTGTGTGTGAGAGTGAGTGCATTGAGAGTATGTTATTGGCCACTTTAGACAGGCCCACAAGTGGATCCTCTGACCCTGCCTGCTTCCTTCCATACCAGCTGGACAACCCAGCTGTTCCCTTTGGATACGCACCTCAGAATGACCCAGTTAGCAAATTAAAGCACACGCCATTTAACAAACAGAGCCCACTGGGGGCAAAACCCCAGCTCTCAATATAAAGGTCATGGTATGTTACTTGCTCACAATCAATGAGCAGTTCTGGTTTACCCTTTGAGGGGCTCTTGTGGTAGTGTCCCTACCTCTGATCTAGGAGGTCCGGGTTCAAGTCCCACTTAGTCCAGAGGCATGTAATAACCCTACTGAAGGGGTTGGTTACAAAATAACTTCTGGCTGACCCTTAAAGGGACCTGCCTTTCTAACTCTAACATGGGCTGGGGATTAATGTAAGGAATCAGCCAGAGTTAACAAACCTGTTAGGAACAGGTAATGTGCAAACAGTGAGTGGTACAAGCAATGGGCTGTCACTGCCCACATCCACATATCATGGTCGTTGGGACAACAGAACATTCAGGAAAAAAGGATATTCTGTTTCCACGAGCTAGTTCGTCGGTAACTAGGGGACCACAACTTCAAGACAGTCAACAGGAGAGTTGGGAGTGTAGATGGGGAGAAACTTCTTTCATCAGAGATTTGCTGGGATTTGGAATGCACTGCCTGGGAGAGTGGTGGAGGCAGATTCCATGGGAGGTTTCAAAAGAGAGCTGGGTATATATTTGAAAGGGTTGAATTTAGAGGATTACGGAGATAGGGCTGGACAGTGGGACTAGCTGGGTGGCTCTTTCGGGAGCCAGTACAGACACGATGGATCAAATGCCCTCCTCCTGCACTGTAAGGTTCTATTATTTCTAATATTGTGTGGGAGTGAGGGATAAGAGGTGGGTAAAATGGTAGGAGCACTCAGCCAAATACCCGTTTCCAATAAATAATTGTTGGTACTGTACCTGTCTCTCCCAGTTTCCCTCCGAAATAAGTCATCAAACTGTTGCATCCTCCTAGGGGCAATAACAAACGCAGACAGGTTGGAGAACGCCAAGCCCACATGGTGAATCAATCGGTACAGGCCCCCCCTGCTGTTCTTCTGCATCTTCTGCGGGGGCCCCCAGAAAATACAGACAGCCCCCTGGCTTTTGTTCAGGAACTCCTGGGGTTTCCTTATCACACGGTACACACTGGAATGGGCGACAACCCGCAGCGTTGTCTTACTCCCAACGTCAACCTCGTAGCCGGTCGTCGGTGCGTCGTTCATGCGGATGGTGCACTCGGTCTGGTCAATTTGTGAGCCCAACTCACTGCCCAGTAAGTGGCTGGAGCTCGTGACGAGTGCACACTGCCTGCAGTGAAGGCCCATGGTCTGGAATGAGAGTTACATCGCGTCACTAAAATTGGCATTGCAGCCTTCGTTCCGATGTCACACCATGGAGAAAGCTTGGGCATGGACAGTGTGGCTCCCGAGTTTCAACTGCATTGGGCAGGAGTGGGAGGGACTTCACCAAAATACAATATTTCCCTTTCGGACGCGGGTTTCTGTCTTGCCTCTGTTGGGGGTTTGCATGGCTCTTTAGTGATCAGTTGTGACACTGCGGCCAATTTGTGGGTAGAGGTGGGTTAGCTCAGTTGGCTGGATGGCTGGTTTGCGATGCAAAGTGAAGCCAATATAGGTGAGTGAGGTGTGGTTATGCCTCAAGTTAAACCATCACCGATCATCTCTCCAATGAGACAGAGCAGCCCCCTGTGGTCCCCCGGCTATGGTACCTTAGGGTAGGCTTTGTTAACCAGGTTGTTCTTTACTGCTCTGTCAGTTTTGTCTATTTGTATATTTTGGTACAATATTGATTATCGATTAGTTGCTTTCGTACTCGGTTTGGTTGTGGTTCCAAGGCAGACCTGAATGGGCTTATCCACATTCCCAGTCTAGATGAAACAAAGAACTGCAGATGCTGAAAATCTGAAACAAAAACTGAAACCGCTGCAGAAACTCAGCAGGTCTGGTAGCATCAGCGGAGAGAGAAACGCAGCTAATATTCTGAGTCGGAACTGTTCTGAAGAAGGGTCACTGGTCTCGAAATGTTGACTCTGCTTTCTTTCCACAGATGCTGCCAGATCTGCTGAGTTTCTCCAGCAATTTCTGTTCCTATCCCAGTTTGGATAGTTGATAGTGGTTAGCACTGCTGCCTCACAGCGCCAGGGACCCGGGTTCAATTCCAGCTTCGGGCAACTGTCTGTGTGGAGTTTGCACATTCTCCCCGTGTCTGTGCGGGTTTCCTCCCGGTGCTCCGGTTTCCTCCCACAGTCCAAAGATGTGCAGGTTAGGGTGGATTGGCCATGCTAAATTGCCCATAGTGTTCAGAGAGGTGTAGATTAGGTGGGTTATAGGGGGACGGGTCTGGGTGGGATGCTCCGAGGTTCGGTGTGGACTTGTTGGGCCAAAGGACCTGTTTGCACACTGTAGGGATTCTCTGATTCTATGAAACCATTCCAGTCTGCTGCCCATACCAGCTCCTTGAGGGAACTGTCCAATTGGTCACACTCTCCCTTGCTCGTTCCCTGGGGATCTGCAGACATTTCCCCCACTACTGTCTCTGCTTCCACCACCCATGCTTTAAAGATGTGGTGTTGCTGGGAACGGAAGGTTTGAGTTATACAGAAAGGCTGGATAGGCTGGGACTTATTTCACTGGAGAATAGGAGATTGAGAGGAGACTTTAGAGAAGTTAATAAAATAACGAGGGGTATAGATAGGGTTAATGGCAGTTGTCTTTTCCCTAGAATGGGGCATTTCAAGATTAGGGGTCACACTTTTAAGGTGAGGGGAGAGAGATTTAAAAAAAACATGCGGGGAAAATTTTTTACACAGAGAGTGGTTCGTGTGTGAAATGAACTTCCTGAGGAAGTAGAGATAGTAGGAGCTGTCGATGCTGGAGTCTGAGATAACAAGGTGTGGACCTGGATGAACACAGCAGGCCAGGCAGCATCAGAGGAGCAGAAAAGCTGACGTTTCAGGTCTGGACCCTTCTTCAGAAATGGGGGAGCGAAAGGGGGCTCTGAAATAAATAGAGAGAGGAGGAGGCAGTGATTGAAGGTGGATAGTGGAGCTGATAGGTGGAGAAAAGTCTCCTACTCCTCTGATGCTGTCTGGCCTGCTGTGTTCCTCCAGCTCCACATCTTGTTATCTCTTATTCCTGAGGAAATGGTGGATGTGGGTACAGTTACAACATTTGAAAAGATATTTGGATAAGTAGCTGAATAGGAAAGGTTTGGAGGGATAAAGGTCAGGAGCAGGCAGGTGGGACTAGTTTAGTTTGCGATGATATTCTGCATGGACTAGTTGGAATGAAGGGTCTGTTTCCGTGCTGTATGACTCTGTGACTCTATGTAACCACTTGCTGTGGAAAGTAAAATTTTCCTCATCTTTGCTTTAGTTCTTTTCCCATTGTTAGTCTGTGGCACATGGGCTTAAATGATTGGAAGATGGGGGAATAATAATCAAGTTTTCACTTCTGAAGGCTATCCAGGAGGAAGCAGGTGGACCTGTTGAGTAAGGAAGGATTGGAGTCCAGTGCTACACATTGTCTACGTTCAGTGAGACGCTGTGGGCTTCAGATTCTTTTGGAACTATACCCAACATAAAGACTTCTTCAAACGAGCAGCACAGTGGGGAGAGAAAACAAGAGTGACTTTTTTTTCCGATAAGCTGCGGCAACAATTATTAATTATTGGTGAGACAGTTGACCTGTTTGAGAATGTTCTAACACATTAAACCTCTATACGACACCGAGTCACCAACTGATGACTGTTGCAAAGTTCAGTCACACTTAAATCAACTTCAACTCATTCATTTAATGCATTCAGCTGCTTTCCCCCCACCCCAAAGTACTTGCTTTAATACTGAATTAACTTTCAAGGTCTTTTTTACAACACAGAAGTAATGACCGGTAGGGAAATGAAACAAAATGCCCAGGGGTTTGGGCAATTTTCATTCTCACCCACAGAGAATACATGCTCATTTCAACGTTAGTTACAAGGAAACAGTCTGTTAAACCATAACCTGACTGCTTCAGAAGGCCCCAAGATATTGGAGCAGAACTAGGACATTCAGCCCATCAGATCTGCTCCACCATTCAATGAGATCAAAACTCTCAGCTCTGGTTCTCTGCCTTTTCCCTATAACCCTATCAAATTTGAGGCGGCATGGTGGCCCAGTAGTTAGCACTGTTGCTTCACAGCGCCAGGGACCCATGTTCGATTCCACCCTTGGGTGACTGTCTGTGCGGAGTTTGCACATTCTCCCCGTGTCTGTGCGGGTTTCCTCTGGGTGCTCCAGTTTCCTTCCGCAAACCAAAGATGTGCAGGTTAGGGTGGATTGGCCATGCTAAACTGCCCCATAGCGTCCAGGGATGTGCAGTTGGTGGATTAGCCGTGGCAAGTGCAGAGTTGGGGGGTCTGGGTGGGGTGCTCTTCAAAGCTTTGGTGTGGACTTGATGGGCTGAATGGCCTGCTCCCATACTGTAGGGATTTTACAAAACAGTGATCATAACATGATTGAGTTCAATGTCGCATCTGAAAGTCAAAAAACATGAATCAGCTACTCGAGTTTTAGATGTAGGTAAGGCCAACTTTAATGAGATGAGGCAGAGACTGTCCACACTAAACTGGGAAAATCTGCTAATTGTTGAAACAACTAAAGAACATGGAGGATGTTTAAAGAAACATTTAACGCAAAATCCATTTATACCCTTGAGAGTGAAAAGCTCCACTTCAGTCAAAAAACAGCCACAGACAATTAAACAGGTAATGGATAGCATAAAACTAAAAGAAAGGGCTTACAAAAATGCAAAAATAAAACCCCGCACAGATCCTGCTGAACGGGAAAGATACGAGACCAGCAAAGGGACACAAAACAGTTTATAAGAGCCACTGCAAGGGATTATGAAAGGAAACTTGCAAGGGACATCAAAATCAATATGAAGAAATTTTATAATTACATAAAGGGAAATCGAGTGGTGAAGTTCTAAAGAAGTGTCTATTCTCTTGAAACATTAACTGTTTCTCTCTCCACAGATGCTGCCAGACCTGCTGAGTTTCTCCAACAATTTCTGTTTTTGTTTGGTTTGTTTCAGATCTCCAGTATCTGTAGTTCTTTATCTTGTGTTACAATAACAACTGGAAATGACTGGTTCCAATTCTCAACAGGCTTTAAATGGGCCAGTTGAGTCCTTTTTTAAATCCTTAGTGGATATTCTAAAGCATTATAATTATTTACAGCAGAGAAACACACCATTCAGCCAGACTGGTCTACGTTGGTACTAATGCTCTACGTGAGCCACGTCCCAGGATTCTTCATCTAACTCTATCATATTCTATTCCTTGCTCTCTCTCTCATGTGTTGATCAAACTTTTTATGCTATTTCTTTCAACCACTCCTCACGGTGGCAAGTTCCACATTCTAAACACTCTCAGAGAAAACAGTTTCGCCTAAACTCTGCATGGGATTAACAGTTTACGGGTGTGAAATTAATTCGCAAAATGAAAAGCTCCGACAGGCTTTCTTACCTTGTTCCCAACAACTGGCAAGTAACCATCTTTTGTGACCCACTTCTTTAAATTTAGCGGCGCCCGACTCACAACATTGTAAATGAAGCCACCTTTGTAATCCAATGAGCTACTGCCATTGCTAGAACTGTAGATGATCAACAGGGTTGTCAGTATGAAGATCGCTGTAGCAACGAAATATTTTTCAAGCTGCAACAAAAAAAAATTGAACAAAAGGATTTGTTTTGCCAAAGTCATAGGGTTTACAGATGTAATTGTGACCATTTATCCCAACTAGTACTTATTCAAATGGTTACTAGATGTCAAATGTTTTAAGGAGAACAGAAGTGATGTTGGTCCCTAAATTCTCTTTGCTCAGTAACTGCACTCAGATGGAATATTTGCATACCTTATACAAAACCCTTCACATGCTGGATCCAATTAATATGTTTAGCTCTTCCAGGTTCGAAATTACCTTTCAAAGTCTATATATTTGAGATTCTGTGAATCTACAAAATACGACTGAACCTCCAACATTTGCATTCATTGTTTAATAGAACAATGGAGTTGCTGGAAATGTCATCATTTGTTGCATGTTTCTAATTGCTGCCATTTGAGTACAGTAAAGAGGAGAGATGTGATTGCACTGGAGAGGGTGCAGAGCAGATTTACCAAGACATTGCTCCTGGGCTGGAGCGTTTTAGTTCTGAAGAGAAAGTGGATAGTCTGGAGCTGTTTTTCCTGGAGCAGAATGAACTGAGAGGGGACATGAACGAGATGTATAAAATAACAAGGGGCATAGTTAGAGTAGATGGGAAGAAATTGATCCCTCTGTCAAGAGGAAAAATGGCCAGGGCATAGGTTTACAGAGGATGTGAGAAAGCATTTTTCACCCAGAGGGTGGTGGGAATCTGGAACTCACTGTGTGTGAGAATGGTGAAGGCAGAAACCTTATAACATTCTGTGGTGATTGGAGTGAGGTTGGTCAGGTGGATCTCTGACTATGAGATCCCTGATTACACTCAGAGTCATACAGCACAGAAACAGACGCTTTGATCCAACCAGCCCATGCCAAACATAACCCCGAACTAAACTAGTCCCACCTGCCTGCTCCTGGCCCATATCCTTCTTGCCACTGAGTTGATGCAAGTTTCATTCTCATCACTGATCACCCTCACCAGAGGAAAAATGTTTAATACAGAAATCCTGAAAACTATCTTTTGAATTGGGGCTGTTAACTTGGTCCAATCAGGGAGCCCTGGCTGACAGACATAAACAGGAGTCTCAGGGATTCTCCTCACTCTTGGGACTGGCTCTGAGCTAGCTGATCAGATTCCATGAACTGTGCGCTTGTAAGTGAAGGGTGACTTGGTGATGGGATACCAGCCTTTGTGGAGTTACTTCACATTTAAAAAGTATTTGATGTGCAATTACAATGCCAAGGCATACAAGGCTATGGGCCAAGTGCAGGAAAATGGAACTAAAACAAATAAGTTGTTTTTTTTTACTAGTGCAGGGCTACGATGGGCTGAAGGGCCTTTTTCTATGCTGTAGATCTCCATGACCCTCGGAGGCAACCACACAGTTGAGAGTCTGGAGTGACATGTAGGATGTAATGATGACAGATTTCCTTCCCTAAAGGGCATGGGAGATCCAAATGGGACATTTTTTTTAACAATAATCAATGTTGGTTTCACGCCCACCCTTTCTGACACTAGCTTTCATTCCAGACCCTTTTTTGGGATTAATTCATTGAATTCATTCATTGAACAGAAGTTACACCAGATGCTGTGGTGGGATTTGAAGCCGCATCCCCACGAAACCATGAGTCGCTACTGGTGACTTACAGCCTCGCCCCCATCTTCTCCCTTGCATTTGTATAGTGCCGTCACCACAGTGAAACATCCCAAGGCACTTTACAACAAAAGAAAGGCACCAATCTGACCAAGTCACGGGAGATATTTGGACAGGCGCATAGAAACCTGGTCAAGAGAGTAGGGTTTTGAGGTAACAAGGTGTAGAGCTGGATGAACACAGCAGGCCAAGCAGCATCAGAGGAGCAGGAAAGCTGACGTTTCCGGCCTGGACCCTTCTTCAGAAAAAAAGGGGTGTCTTAAAGGAAAGCAATGGAGAAGCAAAGAGGTTTCAGAGGGAGTGAATTCTACAGCTTAGGAGCTAGACAGGTGAACCAAAGAGTGGAGCAAAGAAAATCAGGGATGTGCAGAAATTGAAGGAGCATAGAGATATCAGAGGGTTGCAGCCCAAGCAATATTCCCTGTGAACTGCAATCCACTCGAGGTTCCACAAACACCAACTGGCGCATTGAGAGTTTGGTTTAGCTTTCCCAAAGCCGCTGTCGTGCACGGACCTCAGAGATCTGTGTGGCAGAAACAATAAATAAAGGGAACAGAGATAGTGAGGGTTGAAAAAGAGGAATTTGGAGCGAACGAGAAGTTTAAAACTAATGGATTGCTAGACTGGAAGCCAGTGTAAGTCAGTGAGCGCAGGGTTGATGGTGGATATTACTTGGTCTGAGTTAGGATATAATCAACAGAGCTTCCCCTCAGCTCACATTTCCAATGGATGCAATTGGGAGGTTGGCAAAGATTGTTTAGGAATAGTTTTAAGTCTCGAGATAGCACAAATGCGAATGAGTTAAAGGGGTTATATTCAGAAGCACAGAGAATTAGTACATTCATAGCTTTCATTAGCACTTCGCAAAACTGCTTGCAAGCAGCTTTTAAAGCTCTTTAAATCACATTTCATAGCAACAAACATAATAGTGACAAATGAAGTCAATAATCCAAGAAATCCAAAATTTAAAAAAAACAGCTGTTGTTGGAAATGCGGAGAGCAGCATCTGCAAAACAGGTTAAAATCCAGCAAAACACAGATTTCTCTTCAGATGATCTGCTGTGTTTATATCCAGCAGTGTTTCAGAAGCAGTAGACAGTTTGTTGCATTTTTCCCCAAGTCTTTTGATGTTGGCAGCAGCACTAGTTCTGTGAATATTGCGTCCTCACCTTAAACATGCCTGGAACGAAAGTAAAACAAATTTTTGAATTTCGCACAGTGACTTTTTTTTAAAAACGTGAGCATAATCGATTGATTCAATAAAACCGAGGGACAATAATTGAGGACTAATTTATCTCCTTTAATGTTGCACTAACTCCAAACTAATTTAGGTGACAAGGGTTAGCTCAGAACTGAACTTCTCAACAAAATGAAAACATCTTTATATTAAACACATCCAAACGAACCTGCGTTTAGAAAGTGGTTTACAGCTTCTTGGGAAAATGCTAAAGAGCTAACATTTCCTTCTCAAACATAGTCTACTATTTTTCTAGGCACATTCATCCAATGTGGTGCTGCGAGAGGTACCAGTATTTATTGCCCATCCCTATATGTCAAAAAAATTGTTTTGGGATGTGACTATCACCGATAAGACAGCATCCGCTGTCAAGCCCTAACTGCCCTGGAGTAGTTGGTGGGGAGCTGCTTTCTCGAACCACTGCAGTGGGGGTGTCGTGGGATTTTGAGCCAGAGTTGGTGAAGGAGTGGCAACGCAGTTTCAAAGTGTGTTCCCATGTGTCCACTAGCCATGATCTACTGGGTAGTAGAGGCTGCAGGTTTGGAAGGGAAACTTTCTAGTGCCTCTTGAACATGGTACACAGTAGGGAGTGAATGCCCGAGGTGGTAAATGGGGTGCCAATCAAGTGGGCCAGAGAGAAGGTGCTATTTTGAACACACCTAAGTGGTTTGCTAGGCAACTTCAGAGGGAAGGTACCAGTCAATCTGGAGATGCAGACTGGGTAAGAACAGCAGATTACGTTCCCTGAAGTGTTGATAAAAAGAAAATGAGATACAAACCTTTTCAATGCAGATCGCTCCAATCGGGCAGCTTCCAAAACACAGTCCTGCCCCAAAACGTGTACAAACAGCTGCCTGACTGATCGCAGAGTCACTGCAAGTTAACAATGGTTTTCAAACCCTGAAAGCAAGAGACAAAATGAAAATGTATTGTTCTCAACATGAAGCAGCCAAAGGGAACTGTAGCAAGGACTGATGTCTTTGTTTACAGGCTGCTAGGAGGATGCAATAAAGCACGAATGGGAAAAAAGACACAGGAATTTCAGAGCCGTAAGCTGTTTAGAAAGAGCTTCAGGGTGAAAAGTCACAGTATCATAGGCAGCATACTGGAGATGCTGGAAATCTTGAAAAAAGTAGAAAAAGTAAGACAGCTGGTACCTGAATGAGCTAAGTGATATCATGAAATAAACTCCATCCATCAGGGTATGCAGGAGCTAACAGCATTCTAGATTAAATTCCAAGTCAGTGTGAGAATGTTTCAGTGGCAGGAAGGTGTACTCACCATGGACAAACATTTCTTTTTATTCGTTCTGGGGATGTAGACTTGCTGTTTGGGCCAGCATTTAATGTCCAGAATCTTTAATTGATTTTTTTTTTTAATTTATTCATTAATGGGATGAGAACGTCGCTGGCCAGGCAGCATTTATTGCCCATCCCTAATTGCCCAGAGGGTAGATAAGAGTCTACCACATTGCTGTGGGTCTGGAGTCACATGTAGGTCAGACCAGGTAAGGATGGCAGTTTCCTTCCCTAAAGGACATTAATGAACCAGATGGGTTTTTCCAACAATTGACAATGGATTCACGGGGTCATCATTAGATTCTTAATTCCAGATATTTTGAATTCAAATTCCACCATCTGCTGTGGAAGGATTTGAACCTTGGACCCCAGAACATTACCTGGGTCTCTGGATTAACAGTCCAGTGATTATACCACTAGGCCATTGCCTCTCCCCAATTATTAAGCTGCTGTGTGCTAATGCGCTGGGTATGTTTGTTTTGACTCCATACCTTTGTACCCAGCAGTTACCATACGATGTTTAATAGATGTTAACTGTGTTAGCTGTATTGAAATGAGTCAAATGTTACTTTTTTTTTAAATGCAGCAACATATTTTGTGTTCATCACTAGGACTTTGTATCAACTAAGTACGTACAATAAATGTAGGTCAGAAACATCAAGGAGGAATGAGGAGGAGCATATTTCAATAGCAACTCGTCAGGATTGGCTTATCTGGGTCTCTGGCTTAACGGTCCAGCGATAATACCACTAGGCCATCACCTCCTCTCTGATACGGCTCTGTCAAAGGGCAGTTCATAGAGTCGCAGAATCCCTACAGTGCAGACAGCGGCTATTCAGCCTAAGAGGTCATCACCAAACAGCATCCCACCCAGACCCTTCCTCCCCACCACAACCCTATCCCCATAATCTTGCATTTCCCATGGCTAAGCCACCTCGCCTGCGCATTCCCTGGACACTACAGGACAATTTAGCCTGGCCAAACCATCTAATCCTAGGACTGTGGGAAGAAACTGGAGCACCCACGCAGACACGGGGGGAGCGTGATAACCCTACACAGTTAAGAGTCATCTACATTGCTGTGGGACTGGAGTCATATGTAGGCCAGACCAGGTAAGGATGGCACTTTCCTTCCCTAAAGGGTTCTTTTTTCTGACAATCAACAATAGCTATACAATCACCGTTAGGCCAGACTCTTACGGATTTGAAATTTCCCTATCTGCCTTGGTGGGGTTCGAACCCAAGTCGCCTGGGGTTCAAAATTACTAGCTCATTAGTATTACCATTAACAAACAAAAACAGAATGCTGGATTGCTGGAGAAACCCAGCAGGTCTGGCAGCAAGTGCGGAGACAGAGAAAGAGAGTTAATGTCTCGAATAGCTTTTTCAGACCTGAAAGCAGCTCAGGAAAGGTGGTACTTAATGCTGACAGTGGGGGGGTGGAAGAACAGTAGACGGATAGGTGGGGACAGGGCTAGGCGCGGAGAGAGAAAAACTAGTAGGCAGACAAGGGGATTGTTGATAGTAAGCCGGGGAGAAGGGAAGCTGGATAAGTGATAATGGGAGCTGGAGATGGTTGAAAATGGGTTGATTGCAGTAAAAGCAACGCATTTAATGACAGAACCTGGGGTGTGTGGTAGGTAATAGACAGGGAAGGAGCTGGCCATGCTCTCAAATCGTTAAATTCAATGCTGAGTGACGAAGGTTTTAAGGTACCTAAGCGTCGTCCCTCAAGCTTACATTGAGCCTTGCTGGACCCGAGACAGAGATGTTGGCCAGGGAACACGGTGATGTATCTAAGTGACCGGCAACAGGAATCTCAGGGTCATTTTCACGGACAGATGTAGGTGTTCTGCGAAGCGGTCACCCAGTCTGCACTTTATCTCCCCGACGTACAGCAGACCACATTGTGAGCAGCGAATAGACGAGATTGAGTGAAGTGCAAGTAAATCGCTGCTTCACCCTGGAAGGTGTGTCTGGGGCCTTGGGTAGTGAGGAAGGAGGAAGGAGGAAGGAAGTAAATGGGCAGGTTCTACACCTCCTGCGATTGCAGGGGGAGGTGTTGAGAGTAGAGGCAGAATGGACCAAGGTGTCCCAGATAGAACGATCCCTGTGGAAGGGGAGGGAGGGGAATATGTGTCCGGTGGTGGCATCACAGTGGAAATTAGCAGCTCATGATTCTTTGGATGCGAAAGCTGGTGGGGTGGTAAGTGAGGATTTGGGGGGGGGGGGGGGGGGCCAATCAGAAAAGGGACAAGAAGGTAAGGCCGAGAGGCCCGTCAACCACAGTAGAAAAGTTGAGAAAAAGATGCTGCCAGACCTATTGAG
>NC_063359.1:34972607-34986312 GCF_021869965.1 Rhincodon typus | reverse complement strand
TGCGTGAGTTTCCTCTGGGTGCTCTGGTTTCCTCCCACAGTCCAAAGATGTGCAGGCTAGGTGGATTGGCCATGCTACGTTGCCCAAAGTGTTCACGGATGTGTAGATTAGGGGGATGGGTCTGGGTAGGATACTCTGAGGTTTGGTGTGGACTTGTTGGGCCAAAGGGCCTGTTTCCACACTGTAGGGATTCTATGATTTCTGTTTTTTGTTCAGATATCCAGCCTCCACTGTTCCTTGCAAAAACTGAAAGAACATTAACTCTGATTTCTCTCCACAGATGCTGCCAGACCTGCTGAGTTTTTCCAGCAATTCCTGTGTTTATTCTACTGTTCTTTGTTTTATTGTTGATGTTACCATTGTACCACTTTAACGTACGTTTACCGTAATGAACCTTGCTATTAATTAGTATGTAATAATTCTTTACCATTTTTTCAAAACCGAGCTTATCTCCTGCCAAAGGAATCATTTCCATAGGGTATCAGTAACTTAGACCAATTGCAATAAGGAGGAGCGATGGCAGTGAATCTAGCCAAAGGTATGCGTGAACATTACTATAGCGTACACCTCTGTTGACCTATCATAGAATCCCTGAAGTGTGGAAACAGGCCATTCGGCCCATCAAGTCCACACCACTCCTCTGAAGAGCATCTCACCCAGACCCATGCCCCGGCATTTCCACGTCTAACCCAAACATCCCCGGACACTATGGGGCAATTCAGCATGGCCAATCCATCTAGCCTGCACATCTTTGGACTGTGGGAGGAAACCCAAGCAGACACGGGGAGAACGTGCAAACTCCACACAAACAGTCACCCGAGGGTGGAACTGAACCCGGGAACCTGGCGCTGTGAGGCAGGAATGCCATCCACCGAGCCACCGTGCTGCCCTAAAGAATGATTACATTCCACATGCATTGATGGTGAGATTTGAACCTCTGTCCCTGGAGGATTAGCCTGGACTGATTACAGCCCAGTGACATTACCACAACACCACCAGCCCCTGTGCAAAAGGGGGACCTAGGGACATGATTTCCTCATAAACCAGGAAATGCTCCAACAGGTTCCAACAAGCTCAACACAAGGTTAAAGAGAGCAGCTTTCAACTTGGCACTTTGCAGCCTTTCAGACTCAACGCTGAGTTCAACATTTTCAGCTTCTGACATGTACTCCCATTATATGCTTCATCTCATTTTGCTGTTTTTTTTCGCCTTCCGATAGCTGTTGCGCATCGCTTTGCCATTCACACCTCCTCTGGGCCGTATCCCATGTCTATTCTGGTGATGGCAGGTTCCCATCTCACCAGACCATGGATCGTGCTGTGAGCATCAATGTTGAGCATCGACTGGCGCTGCTCAGGAGAGCATATCTGCTTCTGTAACAGCAACTGAAGGATAAATTTAGCACACCAGGGAAAGTTACTGTGTTCATGCTGGAAATAATGCCATGGAGATCTCCCCATCCACCTGAGGGCTGCAGACAGACCCTCAGTTTAATGTTCACATCTGAACGATGGTGCAATTTCATACAGGAAGAGCAGTACCACCAACGCTGCCTGCGCAAGATCCCGCCAATCCACTCGGAAGCAAGATACACCAACACCAGCATCCTCAACCAGGTCAACACCGACAGCATCGAGACACTGAACTCCCTCGTTCGGCTACAATGGGGCTGGGCACATTGTCCACGTGATCGACACGAGGCTCCCCTCGCAGGAGCTCCAAAACAGCAGGCAAGCCCCAGGTGGACAGAGCAAGTGCTTCAGTGATACCCTCAAGGCTTCACTGGAAAAACATGGCATTCCCACAGACGCCTGGGAATCACTGGCCCCAAGACCATCCAAAGTGGAGGAGAAGCATCCGGGAAGGAGACCTGGAGTCTCGCTGTGGGGAGAAAGCGGAAGCCAGGCGGAAACAGCAAAGGAATGGCAGCGCGTTCCAACACCCCATCTACCCCTTCCCACAAACTCCCTCTGCCCCAAGTGTAACAGAGCCCGCAGAAGTCGCATGGGTCTGTACAGCCACCCACAGACTCACCCTGAGAGTGGAAGAGAGTCATCGTCATCTGCAAGGGACCCGGCGACAATGATGTTTTATTTTCCTTTAGGAAGAGTCATGTAGGATTCAAAATGTTAACTCTTGTTTCTCTCTCCACAAACACTGCCAGAGCCTGTTGACTTTCTCCAGCATTTCTCTGCACCTTCTTGTGGAATGAAACAAAACTGGCAAGAGAGATCCTAACACTTCAAAGGGCGAAGGCATAAAAAGCACCACATTAAACCCGTCCAGCCAATGCCTGCGGTGATCTGGCAAATTTTTCTGTATGCTTTACGTATGTGGAAGGTTCGATCTGTTTTCACTTCAGTCCTGCTGAAAGCAGGCTTTATTATACAGCAACATGGGGGGGGGGAGTAATTAATAGCTGCGGGAGTAATGTGCTGACAGACTGAAACCATACCCACACAGCAGTCAATCCTAGGTGTGGGGTGATTCATCTCCAGGCATGGCATCCGAGCTACCCCTGGTACCAAAAATAAATCAATAACAAGGGCAGAAAGTGAACAGCACCCACCAGATGGAGGGCAGCTAAGGAGGGCACAAACGCATTGTTTCTTCTCTTCGATCACCGTTCCAACTTATTCTTTCTTTTCTCTTGTTCCTCCAAAAACAATTACATACCAGGAACTGGTAGGCACTTGCGAGCTTGCAATTCCAGGACACGATCGGGTCTGTGGGAAAGTTGGCAAGCCCATGGCCTGGACTTCCTACATCTGTTACCGTGACTAGAATTCTTTTCTCATGACACAGAATCAAGGCAATGTCACAGACTCTCATGTCCTTCCCCACGCAGTCTGTTGTGAAAACTCTCCTTGTTTCACTCAGCAGCAAAATGTCACCTTTTAAGATGCTCACACATTTGACTGCCAGCGAAAGAAGATGTCAACTGTTTTTCTCCACAAGCCACCCAAAGCTAACCCCACTCTGCTGATCAATTCCTGATACAATGTAAAATTATTCCTCGATCAAGCAACTTTCTAATCGGTCATGCACAATGCAGCCGACTCTAAGCCTTCCCAGTCAACAAGGTGCAGAGCTGGATGAACACAGCAGGCCAAGCAGCATCATAGGAGCAAAAAGGCTGACGTTTCGGGCCTAGATCTGCACCTTGTTGTCTCGGATTCTCCAGCATCTGCGGTTCCTACTATCTCTAACCCTTCCCAGTTTCTTTTGGGAACAAAATGGCTCATAAGTCAGTACTATAAGCCTTAACAGTATACCGCCTTGTTCCAGAGTGTTTTCAGGGAGAGAGATCCTCAGGATTTGACTGAATCTTATGAAGCTGAAGCAGGCCATTCAGCCCATCACACCAGCACTGGCTCTTCAAAGGCCCATCATTGTCAAGTGCCAATCTCCTGCTTTCTCCCCATTCCCCCTCACTTTATTTTTATCCAAATAATGGTCCAGTACTCTGTTGAATCCCTCAACTGATCTTGCCTCTAGCACACTTCCAGACACTAACTACTCATTGTACGAATACGGTTTTCTCAGACCATCATATCTGCTTCTTTTGCAAATCACTTTTAATTTACGCCCTCCTTTGCCAAGCAGGAACAGTTTCTCTCCATCCACTCTACCCTGCCCACTCATGATTTTGAAAACCCCTATCAGGACTCCTCTCAGGCTTCATCTCCAAGAGAGAAAGCCCCAACCTCCTCAATCTCTACTCAAGACGGACATTCCTCATTCCTGAAACCATTCTTGTAAACCGCACCTGCACTCATTCCCATGCGTTCACATCTTTCCCATAATGTGGTGTCCAGAACTGTACAAAATACTCCAGCTGAGGTCTAACTTGTGTCTTACACAAGGTCAACATCACTTCCTTGTTCTTGCACTCTATGCCTTGACTATTAAAGCTGAGGACACTGTATGTTTTACTTATGGCTCTCTCCACCCGCCATCTTCAATGATCTGAGCACCTGTACACACAGGTTCTTCTGTTCTTCATCCCCCACCCCCACCCATTCAGACTTATACTCCATTTTGAACATGCAAATGCTCCTTGCATGAGCACAGAATAGCAGAACCACCCTTTATACAGCAGCTATAATGACAGGAAGCAGTTCACTGTATCAGTAGCAGTAGCACCTTTTATCCTATATCTCGGACTTCAAGACTGCGTTTTCAAAATTCACTGAAGTATAAATGATAGAAGCACACAAAAAAGGAGGAAGCCAGCTAGTCCATCATATACCTTAATAGTCTGATACAGAGTATCAGAGTACAGACCAGAGTAATAAGCCAGAGTAAAGATGATTTTAAATTTTAAAAATACAACTAGAGAAACTAAACTGGAAAATGCACTGATAAGTAAAGAAATAGAACAGCAGTGTAAAACATCCATAATTTATAAACAGATAAAAGGCAAACTATTTTGATACAACCCACAGTGTGTGCTTCAATGCTAGATATGCTAAAACTGTCCAAGCCTCTGCTTCCCTGGAGCAACAATTACAAACTCCTTGCATCAAATTCTGACAGGTTATGGACTAAGAGTACCTGTCCTGTCATTCTGTAAACACTGCGTCCCTTGTCAATTTGTTAATGCTATGTTCCCATACTTCCTGGATATCACATGGGTTCTGCAGTGTGGATACAGATCTGATTATTGAGAGGTGTCAGTGCTTTTTGCCACATTAAGCCAAAAGTGGCTGAAATAAAAAGAGAAAGTGTTGGGGAAGCTCAGCAGGCCTGGCAGCATCAATGGATAGAGCAAACAGAGTCAATGTTTTGAGTCATAGTTCCAAAGGATGATAGTTCGGAAGATTCTGGAATTGAACATTAACTCTGTTTCTCTTTTCACAGATGCCATCACACCTGCTGAGTTACTCCAGCACTTTGTTTTTACTTCAAATTCCCAGCACCCAAGTAATTTGCTTGTAATCCAAACCAATCCTGACTAGTCGATATTGAAATATGCTCCTCCTCATTCCTTCCTGATGCTTCTGACCTACTTTTATTGTACGTACTTAGTTGATACAAAGTCCTAGTGATGAACACAAAATACGTTGCTGCATTTAAAAAAAACAGTAATGTTTGACTTGTTTCAATACTGCTAACACAGTCAACATCTAAGCATAATATTAAACATCGTATGGTAACTGCTGGGTACAAAGGTATGGAGTCAAAACAAACATACCCAGCACATTAGCACACAGCAGTTTAATAATCAGAGGGAGGCAAGGGCCTAGCGGTATTATCGCTGGACTGTTAATCCAGAGACCCAGGTAATATTCTGCGGACCTGGGTTCAAATCCCACCATAGCAGATGCTGAAATTTGGATTCAAAATATCTGGAATTAAGAATCTAATGATGATTGTGAACCCATTGTTGATTGTTGGGGGAAAAACCCATCTGGTTCACTAATGTCCTTCAGGGAAGGAAACTGCCATCCTTACCTGGTCTGGCCTACATGTGACTCCAGGCCCACAGCAACATGGTTGACTCTGAAACACCCTCTAGGGCAATTAGGGGTGGACAATAAATGTCACCTAGTCAGTTGACACCCTCATCCCATTTATGAGTAAAGGAAATAAAAAAGTGTCTCCCATTTCTGACCCCACTTCCTTTCTCAGCTTCTGTTTAATACTATTCTAGTCAAATCTTTCTTCAAGTTTCAACCACTGTGATGTTATCCCAATCCTCAGCCCCTCTCTCATTGACGCTGAAATCCCAACATTTTATTCCCTCTGCTCTCCCGTATAAACGCGTCAAAGCTTAGCATCATCCTACCCCTGATCCAGTGTTCATTCACTAGGAGCCTGCTGTAACAATCCGCTCCCTGCGACTCTCAACCTCAAATGCATGAGGTAGCTCCCTGCTGCCTACAACTCTGACTCTACTGGGTTCCTCACCAGGCCCGAACTGCAGCACGTAGTTTTTTACCCAATCAAGCCTCTGGCTCCACCAACCAACCAGTCCTTCATCAGATCAATCCCTGACTACAGACATCAAGTTCCCATCCCAACTGAAGCCCACCTGACGCCCAGCCTTCTGGGTCCCACTCCAAAAGATGGAAGGTAGGGAGAGGAATAAACTTATAGAAGCTTCTGTTAATGAGTTAAAGACCTCGTGCTCGTGCATTAGGCATGCTCATGCGACACAGTCACCGCTGTCTTCCTCTTTGTGAAGTGCCGAGACATTTCAAAATATTACTTAAACACGAATGTTTTTTCATATGAAGCAATTATTTTAATACCATCAATAAATTATGCCTCCAATCCTACTCTCTTATGGTTAATAAGCAGGCTGTGTGAGTTTATTGCAAACAAACTGTAAAGTCAAAACTCTCAATAACTACCCACACGCTATTTCCATCCACCATGGGTTTGATAAGGTGGTTCTTCCATCTCTCTTTATTCTCAATTTGTTGAAATCAATATTCAAGTTGCAAACTTGCAAAATTAAGCCACTCTTTCCCAGGGCCACAAATCTATGGAGCTCTTATCAGAGCTTCCTCCTGTTTCAGAGGCTTTTAAGTCCACAGCTTTGCCACTGCCATAATTTTCTGACTTGTTCATTACTTTTCCTCATTATTTTCAGCTTTGATAGCTTCTCCCAGCTCTTAAAAATGAATAAAAAATTCACTGCTGAAGCTGACCATAGGAGGCAAGTCAATACAGTGCGATATTATAGCAGACAGCCACGTCAAGCACACTCCAGACAATCAACTGCACTGGTTAAGGCCTTGAAAAATACAAATACATGGGGTGGCACGGTGGTTAGCGCTGTTGCCTCACAGCGCCAGGGACCCGGGTTCGATTCCAGCCTCGGGCGACCGTCTGTGTGGAGTTTGCACATTCTCCCCGTGTCTGTGTGGGTTTCCTCCCAAAGATGGTTAGGTGGATTGGCCATGGGAAATGCAGGGTTACTGGGGTGGGGTGGGATGCTGTTTGGAGTTCAGAGGGGTGGTATGGACCAAATGGCGTACTTCCACACCATTGGAATGCTATGTGTCACTAGTGCTCCTGACAATGGATGATATCACCACTCTTCTTGTGCCAGCCTTACCTAAACCAGTTTGGATGGCAATGTTTGAGGTTTGGCAGTTCTGCAGAATACAAAACTGAACTGCAACTGTGGGTGTGCAAATTACAAAACAGTTACCTCAGAGGAAATGCCCATCACCTTTGCGTAAAGGTTAAACATTAAATCTGGTTGCTCTGTTTTATCCCCAAAACCGTGCTCACTGTTCTGTTTCAAACAGTTACCTCATTTTACCTTCAGCAGGACAATGGTCTATGCCTCAGCCAACCCTTATCCCAAAGTATTACCTTCCACTCTACTTCAGAAAATCCCCCAGCTTCTGTATCTTCATTCAAAACAAAAACACTTTCACTTGAAACGCAGTTTGTTCCTTAAAGCTTTTGATGGCCTGCCCTACAATGTCCTATTGGGGCTCACCTTTCGGCTGGTTCCATGCCTGTCAAAAAAAAACCCTGTGAACTTTTCCCTTTTCCTTGTCGGTGGAATATAAACGTCATTGACCGGGCCAGTGTTTATTGTACATCCCTAATTACCAACAGTTAGCCATCTCACTGTGGGTCTGCAGTGACCTGTAGGCGACACCATGGAGGACGGCAGATTTCATTCCCTAACGGACTCCTATGAAACAAATGGGTTTTTACATCAACAGTGGGCAAGCGGATTGCCATTAAGTCAATATTTTAATTCCAGATTTCATTGCTTTTAGGTTTCACCATCTACCACAGTGGGACTCATTTGTCTGGGACTCTGGATTATTATCCAGTGCGCCTCCTGAGACACACACTGTTTATTTCATTGTTGATGTATTCATCAACAATTCCTTCATCAGAACTAGGTTTAATTTTTAAAATCATTCATGCCAATAGATTGCCAAGAATAATGTTACTCTAGGAGTTGAAGGCATTTTGGTTAGAAGGGCTTTTTATAAGTGAGGATGGGGATTTTAAGGTTGCTTGAAATGTTCAACCGAGTACACAGCAAGTCCATAGATACACAAGTATTTGGAAAGCACCCAGCAAGTCTGAGTGAAAGATGCTTGATTGTGAATACATGGCAACCCAACTACAAAATGACTCCGCAAAGATGGATCTCCAGAGGTTAAAACCAGTCTGCTGGAGAAGGCGGCTTTAGTCTTGTGTTTTAATAAATAACACCACCTGAGTGGTTACAGGACAATTGTGCTACTTTAAAATTGTATCGGCTACAGAGTTTACCCTTACCAGGCATGTAAATGGCTTCATTACTGTGTGAAAGTGTTCCCAATAAGACCAGGTTACTAATATATTAATTGTTGCACTTTTTGGAGAGGCAAATTGATTAGTCATCTTTCAGGAACTAAAACGAAAATTGGCACTTACCACAAATATTTATCTTTCTTGACATCTCAAAGCTTTTGACCACTAATGAAGCATATTTGAAGTATAGTCACTGTTGTAATGCAGAGAAATACAGCAGCCAATTTGCACGCAGCAAATTCACACAAGGGAAAAACAACAAAAAAAATCAACTAGTCTCATCTAATGGTATTGGTTGAGAGCCATACGTTAGCCTGACACTATGAAAGTGCTCCTTTTTTTTAAATTAATTCATGGGAAGTGGGCGTCATTGGCCAAACCAGCATTTATTGGCCATCCCTAATTGCCCCAGAAGGTAGTTAAGAGTCAATCACATTGCTGTGGGTCTGGAGTCACATGTAGGTCAGACCAGGTAAGGATAGCAGATTTCCTCCCCTCAAGGATATTCACGAACCAGATGGGTTTTTCTGACAATCAACAATGGATTCATGGTCATCATTAGACTCTTAATTCCAATTTTTTTTTATTGGATTCAAATTCCCATTTTTCTGCTGTGGCAGGATTCAAACCCAGGTCCCCAGAACATTACTGGGGGTGGTGGTGATGGCGGTTGGGTTGGGAGGGGGGGTGCGGAGAGGTCTCTGGATTAATAGTCCAGTGATAATACCACTAGGCCATCATCTCCGCCACCTCTCCTGCTGCTCTTCAAAAAGAATCCTGATATTTTACAGCCACTCAAGGAAGAACACCAGACCTTGGTACAATGTCACTGCAGTGACGTGGAGGTGCCGGTTTCGGACTGGGGTGGACAAAGGCAGAAGTCGCACGCACCAGGATATAGTCCAATGGGTTTATTTGGAATCACACAAGCTTTCGAGCACTGCTCCTTCATCAGGTGTAGCGCCACTTTACCTAATGAAGGAGCAGCGCTCCGAAAGTTTGTGTGATTCCAAATAAAGCTGTTGGACTATAACCTGGTGTGTGTGACTTCTGATAATGTCACAGCAGCATCAATTATGTGCTGAAATTCTGACATTCTGTTTCAGAGACCAGATGGCTGCCAACTCTGCCAAGCTTTACAAATGCAGAGTTCCATTCAGTAAAAAATAAACTTGATTTTTTTTGACACTTTTAAAACTGTAGCCCTACTTTAGCAATGTGCCCAGTAAAGTGATTGAAGCCATTATGACAGAGCAAATGTTGGTAATAAGCCAATGGTGCCCAGACATTTACTGCTCACTATGAAGTGAGCCAAATTGGTAACTGTCAAGTTTAAACGGGAGTCATGTGCTGCATTTCCACTGTGCCTGAAATGAGGGTGGCACCTTTGATTCCAAAATTTCAAATGCCAAATGAAGCCTCATGCGGTTGAGCCCTCATCAAACATAAATCCCAGCCAAATTAGATCTCCCGGGGTGAAGTGGTTCACAAGATTAATCTGAAAGAGGCTGAGACTAAAACATATGAACCAAATCCTGATGAGTTTAAAACCTCTGATAAATGTTAAGTGTGTAATTCTGACAACATTTGGAAAAAACAAACACAGAAATCTGAACACAGACTAGGGGTACTCATTTTCTGCCACGTCCCTGAGCAGTGGAGTATTCTCCACTTTGTCAGATTCTCTATTCCTTCACTGTCCTACCTGTGATAAATCTGTTGTAAATATGTTCACATTTCCTGGGCACTGCACTCTTCCTCATCATCATAATCATGCCTGCCACTTAATCATTTTGTACTCTCAGCCCAGTTACCTCCTTATTAGCTTTTCAGCTGGACCACTGAATACCTACAGTGCAGCTAGAGTGCCCATCAGGTATTGCATCGACCCTTCAATGAGCGTGCCATCCAGCCCCACCCTATCCCCTTAACCCCACATTTCTCATGGCCAATACAACTAACCTGCACATCTTTGGACGGTGGGAGGAAACCAGAGCACCTGGAAGAAACCCACGCAGACACGGAGCGAACATGCAAACTCCAACAGACAGTCGTTCAAGGTTGGAATCAAACCCAGATCCCTGGCATTGTAGCCACTGAGCCACCATGCCACCCATTTTCCATTTCTGATCAAAACTGACCTGGAAATGTTAACCCTTTGTGTTTCTCTGTCCATGAACGTTGCCTGGCTGTCTGATTGTTGCTACCAACTTCTCTTTTAATTCCAAAACTAAAGCCTTACCCTTCACACACTCTCGCTGCTAAAGATCAACACAGTTGCCCTGTCGAACCTGACACTCCCTAGACACTCTCATGTAGAGCAGTGCCAAGTGTTCAGCTCCCTGCTGCACAACTGGGGGCTATGGTCACTTACTGCGTTGGAGAGTGAATAACATTGAGACGGTTTGAGGGAGTGACACATGACCAAATGTGAGAGACAGCAACATAAAGGTCTGTCAGTGGAGGGAGATGAAATAACTCAGTCAAGACTAATGTGGAACCTAAACACTGGCATGGAGTGGTTGAGCCAAACAGCCCATTTCACTGCTGCAAAATTCCATGTAATTCCAAGCTGTGTCACAAAATTTACAAAAACATCATAACTAAGCACAGAATTAGGCCATTCACCCTCTCTACCCAATTCTGCTAGCCAATAAGATAAAGGTTGAACTGATGTCATCTTCACTTTCCCACTGGTCCCCCATAACTGAGACACCATTATCCATAAACAATCTGTCAAACTCAGCCCTCAATGTATCCACTCACCACTCTCTGTGGAAAAGAAGTCCAAACACTAGCAATCCTCTGAATGACAAATTCCTCCTTCTTTCAACCTATGTGAAAAGTCAGACCTTGGTACACCCAATTTCCAGAGCCACTTGGCCCCTCAAACCTGTTCAACCACTCAGTAAGATCATGGCTAATTGAATTGTGCCTTCAAATCCACATTCCTGCCTATCCCTTGATAACCCTTGTTGGTCTAGAATCTACCTAACTCTGCCTTAAAAATGTTTAACAGCTCTGTCTCCAACGCTCTCTGGGATCAAACAACCACAGACTCACAATGTTCTGAGAGAAAATAAACTCCTCGTCTCCATCGTAAATGGGAACCTCCTTAATTTTAAGCATTGGCTCCCAGTTCTAGAATCTTCTACGAGGGGGAATATCCCTTTAGCATCCACTCTGTCAAGTCCCCTCGAGGTCTTTTATGCTTCAATAAGATCTGCTCTCATTGTCCTAAACTCCAATGGATACCGAATCAGCCTGTCCAACCTCTCCTCATAAGATTTCTTCCATAAAACATAGCAGCAGAAGCAGGCCATTCAGCCCATTGAGACTGCTCCACTCACCAATGTAGTTGCCCTTCACTCTAATGTCTCCACTGCTAGATGCAGTAACAATGTTTACTTGGGCCAGACATATACCTTCACCAAGTTCATCGACACTTCCTGTGGGAGAGTTTTCTCTCACTCTCTCTCACTCTCTCACACACACACCTCTTCCCTCCAACCCCCTCTCCTGTAGTGTACCTCAAGATAACTCATTCACATGAGTTCACTATTTCATTTCTGTGGAAGGAGATATTTTCTATTCGTTTTACTTCCTTCTGCCCAGTGGGGTACCTTGATGAAGCATTCCCCAGGTGAATAGCTGCAAACAACACCATAAACTCTAATCGAAACACATTACTCAGCACCAGAACAGCGCATAACTGCAACAGGATAACAGTCCCCAGTTAGCAACAAGCTCTGTAACTTTTCTGAGCTACGCTGATGTAATTCGTTGCCAGATTTGGGTCATCAGACTTGGCCGAAGATTGGTAACATTCGCCCAAAAATCACTTGGCATTTCTATGGTTGTCAAAGCAACGAACATTCATCTCGCATCAGCATTTGAATTCAGTTGCTACACGGAACCAAAGAGTTTGAATCTACAGTCTCCCCTTATACATAATTAGACAGAGGTTATGTAGTGCAGTCAGAGGTCTCGCAACTGGACAGAAATATTTAGGTTAAGTGTTTGCAAGTGAGTTCTCCTGCACCTCACACAAACGTGCAGAATATATTTTCAGCTGCTGGAAACCATAATCCTTACCTCCCACCGAGTCCAGGAATGGGAAGGAGGCAAGTGGCAATATGAACAAGCATGAAAAAAATAACGCTCTACCAATAACGCCCCATCCCGCATCTCAAAGCGATAAACCCCTTCCCCATCTGGAACAGTAAACACCAACTTCCCCTGCATTTGGAAAAGCAAAGCCCACCTCCCTCCATCTGACACAGAACCCCCTGCTTCCCCATCTAGAACTGGAAACACCCCCACCTTTCCCTGATTTGCAAGTTAAACATAACCATTCACCCACCATAAATCTGAAACAACCAATCTTACTCTAAAACAGTAACCCCTGCCCGATCTAGCACAAAGATAGTCTCTTGATCTAGGGTATCCTCTCACTCCTAATTCAGAACAACATCCCTGTGAGTGATTGGAAACTATGACATACCTTTGATTTAGTAATCAACCCATTCTTCTACTAGAACATTAACACACACCGATTTAAGATATGCTTTTATCTCCTGATGAGGTCCGTAAAACACCTCAACCAATCGACTCCCTATTGCACACCACCACTGATCTGGAACGCTCCAAAATCCCAACCCCTGCCAGAACTTGAATATGAAGCGCCTGTTCCCTCCTGATCTGAAACCCCAACATCCCACTCCAGGCCAGAAACATGAATCCCTACACACCACTAACTGGGAACACTGACCTCAATGTCGCCCTCCTGATCTAGAATACTAACCCTTTTCCCTGCTGCTGATCTGGAAAACTATCCATCCTGCGTCATCTGGAATACTGCAGGGCTCCAATCCTGGCCTGAACACCTAACCTCCCACTTTGTCCTCATCTGGAACACTAAGCCACCTCCTGATCTGGAGGAGGCCCTTTCTGATCTGAAACACTTACCCATTGCTTCTGATCTGGAACACTAACCATCACCACCACCACCTCCACCTCCCTGATCCAGAACACCGGCACCCTCCCCCTCCCGATCCAGGACACTGACTACACCCCCAACCTCCTGCATCTGATCTGGAACACTGACCCACCTCACCCCCACTTCTGATCCAGGACACTGACACCCCCCCTCCCCACGCTACAGCACACTGACCCCCCCCCCCCCCCCCCCCAGGACACTGACACCCCCCTCCCCCTCCCCCTCCTGAACCGGAACCCTGACCCATCCCCCCCAACACCACCCCGATCCGGAACACTGACCCCTACCCCCACATCCACCCGACCCTCCCCCTCCTGATCCAGAACATTACCCCCACCCCCACACCCTCCTGATCCGGAACACTGACCCCGCACCCCCCTCCTGATCCGGAACGCTGACACCCACCACCCCGCTCCTGATCCGGA
>NC_063359.1:34950045-34967607 GCF_021869965.1 Rhincodon typus | reverse complement strand
TGGGTTCATCCAGCTCTACACCTTGTTATCTACAGTCCCACTTGCTTTTGCTTGGGCCATATCCCTCTAAGCCTTTCCTATTTATGTACCTGTCCAAATGTCTTTTAAACCTTGTAATACGACTTCCTCTGGCAGCTCATTCTATACACACGTCACCCTCTGTGTGAAAAAGTTGCCCTCAAGTCCCTTTTAAATGTTTCCCCTCTCACCTTAAATCTCTAGTTTTGGACTCTCTACCCTTGGAAGAAAAAACTCTAGCTATTCGCCTTATCTATTATCCATCAAAATTTTAAAAGTCTCTATATGGTCACCCCTAAGCTCCAGAGTTAAAAGTCCCAGCCTCTCGTTATAACTCAAACGCTAAAGTCCTGGCAAAATCCTGGTAAATTTTCTCAATTTTTTGAAAGCCACTGCTGAATCTGCCTCCATTATGCTCTCTGGCAGTACATTCTAAGGCCTAACCAGATCTTGACTTTATTCTGGGCATCTGGACCAACGTTTATTGCCCATCCCTGATTGTCTTCATGAATGTAATGGTGAGCTGCCTTCTTGAAACACTGCAGTCCTTGGGATCTCACACTGCGCTGTTTGGACAGGAGTTCCAAGATTCTGAAGCGAAGGAATGACAATATATTTCCGAGCTAGGGCGAAGTATGGCGTGGAATGGAATTTGCAAATGACAAACAGTTGAGGACATTGGGTCTGTACTTGATGGAATTTAGAAGGATGAGGGGAGGGGAGAATCTGATTGAAACTGACAGAATACTGAGAAGCCTGGATACAGTGGACAGATGTTTTCATTAGAAAGAGAGACTAAGGTCCAGAATGAAGGGACGACCCGTTAGAATTGAGAACGAGAAGGAATTTCTTCAGCCAGACGGTGAAATCCTTGGACCTCATTGCTGCAGAGGGCTGTGGAGGCCAAGTCATTGAGTGTCGTTAAGACAGAGATTGATAGGTTTTTTCTTAGTAAAGGGATCAAGAGTTATAGAGAGAAGAAAGGAGAATGGGGTTGAGAGACATATCAGCCACAATCGAACAGTGGAGTAGTCTCGATGGGCCGAATGGCTTAATTCTACTCCTGTGTCTTATGGGTGATGTTCTCATGTATCTGCAGCCCTTGCATTCTAGATAGTCGTGATCCTGGGTTTAGTAAGTACCATGTCAGGAGCATTGATAAGTTGTTCCAAAGCATCTTGTAGAAAGTACGCACTGTGTCACGTGCATCAGTGGTAGAGCGAATTAAAGTTAAAGATGCTAGATGGAGTGCCGATCAAATGAACTGCTTTGTCCTGGATGGTGTCAAGCTTTTCGAGTGTTGTTGGATCTTCACCATCCAGGCAAGTGGGGAGTTTTCCATCACACTCCTGACTTGTGCCTTGGAGATAGTGCAGGGGAGTCAGGAGATGTGTAACTCGCTGCCATACTCTGCCCTGCTCTTGTAGCCACAATATTTATATGGTTATCCAGTTCAGTTTCTGGTTAATGATAACCCACTGGATGTTGATAATGGGGGGCTTCAGTGTCATTGAGTATCAAAGGCTGATGGTCAGATTCTTTCCTTGGAGATGGTCATTGGTGCCATACAAGTGTCAGACAATGTTACTTGCCACTTATCAGCTCAAGCCTGAATGTTATCCTGCTCTTGCTACATTTGGACACAGACGACTTCAGAATCTCAAGAGTTGTGCAATCATCAGCGAACATCCTCATTTCTCACCTTACAATGAAAGGATGGTCACTAATGAAGCAGCAGAAGATGGTTGGGCCTCAGACATTCCCCTGAGGAACTCCTACACAGATATCCTGGAGCTGAGATGACTAATGTTCACCAATCATAGCTATCTTCCTTTATGCTAGGTATGACCCCAACTAGTAGAGAGTACTCCCCCTACTCCCATTGACTCCAGTTTTGCAAGGGCTTCTTGATGCCACACTCAGACAAATGCTGCCTTGAATAAGAAAGCACTCAAGATTCTAAATCTGAGATAGAGCTCCTGGTGCCACCAAAGTCCCCAACAGATGGAAGGCTGTGTGAGACTCACTTGTTTGTATATAGGTGTGTTATGTGGTTTATGCTAATAGTTTCACTTATTTGTTTGCATTTGTCTCTAATATATTTTAAGTAGATTAAGCTAATAAATTAACTTCATATTGAACTACATGTGTTTTTTTGTATTCATTTTATCAGACCTTAAAGAACCTGTCAGGTCCTTTCTGCCCCACAATACACCACCCAATGTGTCTGCAGCATTGTGAATTAATACAATGCGTTAGCCTGTTTCTCGGATTATGTGTGAAATAATTCCGCAGAAGCTGGTATCCCGTCACCAAGTCACCCTTTATTTACACATGGAAAGTCCTTGACACTGATCGAGCTTCCTCAAAGCCATCTCTCTGAGCGTACAGAGCCTCTGACATTCCTGGTCTTATCTGTCAGCCATGACTCCCTGATTGGACCAGATTAACAGTCCCAATCAGGGAACTCATATGCTATCAGATCCACCTGGCTGACCTCATTACAATAACCAGAGTACAGTTCAAATTAAAGCAGACCAATAGACAGGCTTTCACTTAAGCAGGTTGAAGATTAATTTATTGTAAGTTTATGCTAAATGATTCCTAAGAATATAGAGATAACATTATTAACAAAAAAGAAACAGCTGCTAAGATTAGAACGAATACTGATTAGATAAAAGGATGCTTAAAATCAGGCTAAGATATACCATTGGGGATCATTGCTGATGTTCCTTCTTGCCAAAATTTAGATGTTAACCCTTTACATTACAGCCCCCAGCTCTAATGGACTCTAGAGTTGAATGGATTCAGTAGGTACAGCAGAGAGACAGCAAGCTTTCTTGTTCTACATTAGTTCCCTAGTTGTGGCACTTGCAGATAGCCTAGACTGTTTTCGCAGAAGTGTGATTGATTCCTGAAACAAACCTCTCACTTGAGTTCAGAACTCTCTTCTCTGAAGGTGCTGCCTCTCAGCATCCTTCCGTGGAGAGTTCTAATTTTAAAGTGGGAATTAACAGCTGTATGTATAAAACAGTGCTTTATATTCTAATTTGATGATTCAAACATTCTAATTTGAAGATTAGAATTCTCTAAAGTAAGTTGCTGAGAGGTAACATCTTCAGAGGAGAGAGTTCTGTGGAACAATAACTCATCAAAAGTTACAATAGCAACCATTTTAATTTTAATGATCTCAATTAGGCTTAAGATGGTTGCTTTCTTAATGTTTAATGTTACATTGTTCCACAAGCAAAGCCAAATATGCTGAAATTCCTTATAGCGGTCTGGTTTCTTCCAGTCTATTGTCTGCTAACTCAAAAGCCTTGGATTATCTCATCTGTCAAAATCCATAGTGTTGTCCAAGGGGAAATAATCAAATTCCAAGTGGTTCTCTTTGCAGTTGCTGATGAAATAACATATTAGCCTGTCTGAATGTTCTAAACTGGCTGGAGTGAATCAGCAAACCCAGTCATGTGTCTCCTGGCAACCAATTTTTATATGTCGTGTCTATTATTTGAACGCTCAAATTAGTCTTCTTTATAAAATACACAATGCTGTAATTACATAGTCATGACATTAGTCAATGCTGGGGTAGCACCTGGAATGAACATTGGTAGACTTTCTGCAGTGTAGCAAGGAGCCAGAAACTGGAGACATATTAGTGAGAGCGAGAGGATAGAATTGCATTCCATAAATGTGGCACAGACATTTCTTTGGTCCTGACACTTCAGGGTCTGCATGCTATGCAGAGTGCATCCTATTTGTACCTTAGTTTAGAGATTTTTGCCAGTGATATTACAGCATGAACACAATCTAGTCAAGCTCTTTTCTACACTTAAAATTTTAACCGATTTAACAGCTACTGTAAAAGAGTTGAGAAAGGAATCTGATACAACGACTTTAACCATGCATGCGATAACATCACTAACAGCCATTTCCAGGCTCCATTTCTTGCCTTTGACTGAGATTACATTCATGGTCCTGAAGTGTTGGAAACTCTGAAGTGAATATCTGCAGAAAATGATTTAATTTAAGATCAGCAAAAAGCACCTTGAGGTTGTAGACTTGCTTGCCAAGCCGGTGGGTTTGGTTGCAAACATTTCGTCACCCTGCTCGGTAACATCATTAATGCGCCTCCGGTGAAGCGTCGGTGTTTCTGTCCCACTTGTTATTTATATTCCACGGTTTGCTGGGGTGGTTGGTATTATTTCCGGTTTTTTTTCTCAGTGGTTTGTACACAGGGTCTAATTCAATGTGTTTGTTGATGGAATTCTGGTTGGAATGCCAGGCCTCCAGGAATTCCCTGGCGTGTCTCTATTCCTGGAGGCCTGGCATTCCAACTGGAATTCCATCAACAAACACATTGAATTAGACCCTGTGTACAAACCACTGAGAAGCAAAACCGGAAATAATACCAACCACCCCAGCAAACCGAGGAATATAAATAACAAGTGGGACAGAAACACCGGAGATAGTAGGAACTGCAGATGCTGGAGAATCCGAGACAACAAGGTGCAGGGCTGGATGAACACAGCAGGCCAAGCAGCATCATAGGAGCAGAAAGGCTGACGTTTCGGGCCTAGACCCTTTGCTTCACCGGAGGCGCACTGATGATGTTACCTAGCAGAGTGACGAAATGTTTGCAACCAAACCCAACGGCTCAGCGAGCATGTCTACAACTTCATCCACAACCTGAGCTACAAATCTTCTCAAAAACTTCAAAAAGTGCCTTGTAAAGTGCTGGTTGGAAACACATACAGTTAAACAAGGCTAACTGTGAAGTGAGGGATGAGCTGAAAGCAATTAACAGTGAAGTACTGCAGAAGAATAGCACAGGCGAAGGAAAATTAAATGCTTTTAAAACTACAATGGCAAACATGGAAATACACACGAAAAATGAAGTCTCCAAAATGGATATATTGCATAATTAATGAAGAAATAAGAAAGAAATGCTTTGGAAATTACCAGCAAAAGGAGATGGTGAACGCAAGAAGGAGTACAGAAATTAACAGTTTTATTGGATGCTAGAGGTGCCAAAAGATGAATACGTACAAGATGTTTAAATGAAGAGGGGAGGAGGTGGCGTGGGTGTAGTGCTATTGTCACTGGACTGGTAATCTAAAACCGCTGGATAACAAGGTGTAGAGCTAGATGAACACAGCAGGCCAAGCAGCATCAGAGGACCAGGAAAGCTACCGTTTCAGGTCTAGACCCTTCTTCAGAAATGGGGGAGGGGAAGGGGATTCTGAAATAAATCGGGAGAGAGGGGGGATGCTGCTTGGCCTGCTGTGTTCATCCAGCTCTACACGTTGTTATCTCAGATTCTCCAGCATCGGCAGTTCCTACTATCTCTAAAACCGCTGGATGATGCTTTGTAAAAACAGCTACAAATCCCACTGTGGCAGACAGTGAAAATTTAATGAATTAAAAACTGGAATTTCAAAATTACCTGTAAAGATTTGGTGATTGTTGTAAGATCCCATCTGGTTCACTGATGTCCTATTGGGGAACGACCTATCCCACTGGTAGGACAGACTCACCATTGCTGGTGACACAGAGGTATACTGTTGGGAAAGAGTTGTCCTGTGAATCCGCAACATTGATGCTGCACCTTATGAAGTCTCATGTCAAACATGGGCAAGGAAACCTCCTGATGGTTACCACCTAGTATCCCCTCCTCAGCTGCTGATCCGAGACTCCTCCAAGTTCAACACCACTTGGAGAACATACTGAAGGTGTGCGATGTTTTGGGGGCATACAATGTGCTCTGGCTGGGTAACTTCAATAATCTACCACCAAGAGTGGGTCGACGATCCTATGACTGATTGAGGTGACGAAATCCTAAAGGCCCTTGCTGCTAGTCCTTGCTGCCCTTGCTGGGTTTGCAGCAGGTCATGAGAGAACCAACAAGTGGAAAAAACATGTATGACATTGTCCTCAACAAATCTACCTGTTGTACAGTTCTGTGGAGACAAATTCTCAACCTCACATTGAGGATACCAAACCATCATGTTGTGTGGCACTATCACTGTACTGCATAGGACAGATCTAGCAGCTCAAGACTGGGCATCCATGATGTGCTGTGGGGGAGCAGCAGGATGGTACTCAATCACAATTTGTATCCACATGGATTGCCATATCCCCACTGTACCATCACTAATCAGGCTTACCTTAAATTGAGGTTTCAACTTGGTGAAGCTACTAAACAGGAGTGCATGCATGCCAAACAGCATAAATGGTGAGTAATAAACAGACCTCAATGATTGCACATGGATCAGACCTAAGCCCTGCTGTCACAGTCAGTCATGAATAGCTTGGGGCAACTAAAAACTCACTGAAGAGTTGAAAGTTCACAATTCTATATACAAGTTATTTCTGAGACACAGGATGAATGAAGTGGAAACGTAGAAACTAGGAACAGGAGTAGGCCATTCGGCCCTTCAATCCTGCTGTGCTTTTCAATATGATCACGGCTGAACATCCAACTCAGTACCCTCTTCCCTTTTTCTCCCCATACCCTTTGATCCCTTTAGCCCTACAAAATATATCTATTTCAATCTTGAAATCATTCAATGTTTTGGCCTCAACTGCTCTCCATGACAGGGAATTCCACAAGCTCACTGCACTCTGGGTGAAGACATTTCTCCTCATCTCAGTCCTACATGGCCTACCCTGTATCCTTAAACTGTGGCCCCCTGGTTCTGGACTCCCCAGTCACTGGGATCATTCTTCCTGTGTTTACCCTGTCTAGTCCTGTTCGAATTTTATAGGTTTCTATGTGATCCCCTCATTTTTTCTGTACTCCAATGAAAATAGTCCTAACTAATCCAGTCTTTCTTCATACATCAATCCTGCCATCCCAGGAATCAGTCTGGCAAACCTTTGTCGCACTCTCTCCATAGGCAGAACATCCTTCCTCAGATAAGGAGAGCAAAACCATTCTGTAGAGTGGAGGAGCAGGAGCAGAGGTCCCTAAGGGCTCTGGTGAAGAATCACCTAGACTTGAAACGTTAGCTTGTTCTCTCTCCATGGATGCTGCCTGACTCACTGTGATCTCCAGCATTTGTTGTTTTCAGAAGATGTCTCCTACTGTTGTACAATGTCTTTGGTGATCCTTGGTCGTGACCGTCTTTGTTCTTCACTCAGACCAATTTTGGAGAACTCCTCATCTTCCCCCAAGAAGATTTTGGCTTATTCCCCTGAAACCACTCACTCCTGCTGTTTACCCACCTACCCCAGTTGAGATACATTATTGCTGTGCCAATTACATGCCTAAACCCTTTCAACCAATGAGCACAGGCAGCTACTCATGATGCCAGGATGGCCCCTTGCCCACCTCGATTTGAAGGTCAGTTTTCATACCTTTAAAGAATGGAACCTTCTTATTTCTCAAAGCACTGCATTGATATTAGGGTAGCGTGGTGACTCATTCGTTGCTTGATCTGAGACATGACCTCAGCATTCCTTATAATCTTCCCTTTGTATTTTTCTGTTTCTTTTTTCTTTGTATTTATACACCAGAGATCTGTTTGTGTTTGCTAGTTACTGCTGCAACACTTATGCTACACCAAAAATACCAAATATGAAACACTGAAAGAAATTCACTTTTAAGGACAACCACCCTGAGGTTGCTGGTGAAGGGAGCAGGATGAACTGCTTTTACAACCTTTTAAGTCTCTTTTACATCAATGCCTACCCCAGTGGGAACACAAATCTGCACTTTGCCAGGAAATCCATTTGTGCCTCACTCTAGGGGCTACCAGCAATCTATTTATTTTTGATACAGATACAACTCATTCTGTGGTATATCTATTTTTTAATCAAGATTGGTAATTTCCATTAATTCTCTTCCTACGTTCTGATCGTTGCTTTCCCTCAAAAAACAATTTTAATTCATTTGCTATTTTTGTCTAAATAGAATTTGAACCTATTGCACACAAGTCTGACAATAACTGACATCTAGAAAGGAGATGGGCCCTGACTGTGGCAGATAAAAAGTAAACCAGATGCAATATTCTACATGCATGATCACCTCCAAGTCATCATTTCCCCTTTTGCAAAGGCTGTTGCAAGCCCCACATCAATCAATTACAACTAGGCCCCAAAATTCTTAACTCCTCATTTAGTTTCCAGTTCATATCACATAATATTCTTGTTCATGTAAAAACAAGAGCAATATAAGAATTAGAAACTGTATCTCCCTCTAGAGGCTTCCAATTCCTCTTCCTCGAGAGGACCAGCTAGTGGGAGTATTTGCTCTTATCTTTAACCTCTCCTAACTATGATCCCCACTTGTTTCAAGAAAACTGCAATCATCTCGGTACCAAGTGAAAATCACACAGTGTGCCTCAATGACTACCGCCTGGTAGCTCTGACCTCCATCATTATGAAGTCCTCCGAGAGATTAGTCTTGGCTCACATCAACTCCAGCCTCCCAAATTGCCTTGATCTTTTGCAATTTGCCTACCAATGCAACAGGTCCACAGCAGAGGACATCTCCCTGGCCCTACACTCATCCCCGCAACATCTGGATAACAAGGATACCTATATCAGGCTCCTACTTATTGACTACAGCTTCACCTTCAACACCATAATTCCAAACAAACTCATCTCCAAACTCTGTGACCTAGGACTCTGCTCCCCACTCTCTAACTGGATTTCCAACTTCCTGACCAACAGACCACAATCAGTAAGGATAGGCAACAACAACACCTCCTCCATGCTAATCCTCAACACAGGTGCCCTAGCAAGGCTGTGTACTCAGACCCTTACTATATCCCTTATACACACCCGACTGCGTGGCCAAATTCCACACAACTCCATTGTCAAGTTAACAAATCCATTGTAAATTGGATCTCAAACAATGAGAGATGCAGTACAGAAGGAGGTTGAGTGTTTAGCAGAATGGTGTAAAGACAGTGATCTCTCCATCAACATCAGCAAAACAAAGGAGCTGGTCATTGACTTGAGGAAGCGGATTGGAGGGCACACCCCTGTCTGTATCAATGGTGCTGAGTTGGAGATGGTTGACAGCATCAAATTCCTAGGAGTAATGCTCACCAACAATGTGTCCTGGTCCACCCCATCGACGCAACAGTCAAGAAAGCGCAACAACTTCTGTACTTCCTCTAGATACTAAGGAAATGTCAGCATGTCCACAAGGGGTCTTTATAGATGCACCATAGAAAGCATCCTATCTGGATGCATCACTGAGTGGTAGGACAACTGCTTTTTCCCAAGACTGCAAGAAACTACAGAGAGTTGTGAACATAGCCCAGTCTACCACACAAACCAGCCTCCCATCCATTGACTCCAAGTATACTTCGCGCTGCATTGGGAAAGAAACCGACATAATCAAAGACCGCTCCCACCCAGTTGTACTCTCTTCCACCCTCTTCTTCAGGCAGAAGATACAAAAGTTTGAATATACGTACGGACAGATTCAAAAACAGCTTCTTCTCGCTGTTATCAGACATTTGAATGGACCTCTTAAATGTTAATGTTGATCTCTCTCTGCTCCTTCTCAGCAGCTGTAAAACTGTATCCTGCACTCTCTTCTGTTACCCTGATGCACTTGTATAGTACGATCTGCCTGTAAAGCAAGTAAGACAACACTTTTTCGCTGTAACTCAGTACACGTGACAGTAATAAATCAAATCAAATCAAATTCCAACAGATGCAAACATTTTCTTATGGATACATTTTTAAGTAGGACTTTCAGCCTCTAGAGCCTGCTCCACTGTTTACGACGATCATAGCAGATCCCCAAACTCAACTCCACTTTCCTGTTTGATTCCCACATCCCTTGGTGCTCAAAAAGCTCTTGATCTCAGAATGTCCCAGTCAGCTTCTGACCATTGCTCCAAAGTGGCCAGTAACTGCCTCTGGGAAAATAGCCTGGAGGTAGGATCAAACAGGCAGTGGGAAATTCCACACGTCAATTTCCGTTCCCACCCACAATGGTTTTTGTTGACGAAGCTTGCGTTTCTTGGAATCTCAAAGGATAAGTGGCAATCCGATCAAGGTGTCTCAGAGAATTAAATGATATTTGATAGGGTTCTGAGGGATAGGGGACAGGAGATAAAATGGCCTAAATGTCGTTGATCAACCATGACTGTGGAGCACATTTGATGGGCTGAATGGCCTATTCTTGCTCCTATTTTCTACATCCCTTCTATCTCATAGCCATTGTTTCTCTTTCAACTTGCAGCACAATGAACAATATATTTGGGGGGAGGGGGTAGAGAAGGGAGATGAAGGGGGGAAGAGGAAGGGTGGGGAGGGTTTAACTGTTGGTGATGGTTGTGGACGGGGTGTCCCATGCTTTATAATGCCTGCCGCCACTCATTGAAGACCAACCTGAAATTCCCAGCAGAACACACGTATACACACACACACCCGCACACACACTCACACACACGCACACACACACAAACACACACACACATATACACACACTCACACACACACATATACACACACTCATACATACACACAAGTACACACACACATACTTTAATAATCATCCTGTGTGAAAATATTTTGCATTTATGTACCTTCCAATCGATCCCTTTCTCAGAGACGCACTTCCAAATTGGTAATTCATAATTTCATAATAATTTCATTCTTAATCTTGATCAATTTGTAATCTGGAATTAGTCCTGGTGTCTAATGAGATCAAAACGAGGGAGGAATCAAGCCAGAGACTGCATTGGCAATTTGAGCAACATCCCCAATTGCCCAATGGGGAGGTACAAGTCAACCATGTTGCTGTAGGTCTGAAGTTACATGTAGGTCAGACCAGGTAAGGATGGTAGATTTCTTCCCTGAAGACCATTAGTGAACCAGATGGGTTTTCCCTGACAATCAACAATGGTTTCATGGTCAATATTAAATGATTAATTCCATTTTTTTCAAATTGATTTCAAATTCCACCATCAGCCATGGTAGCATTCAAACTCAGGTCCCCAGAGCATTCTCTGGACTAATAGTCTAGCAACAATACCACTAAACCCTCACCACGATTAGGTAATCAGTTTTGTTCTGTCTTACCCAGTAATATAAATACAAAACCGAAAGCCAGCTACTCACAATCTGCTGACTATGCACTCGGCTAATGGAGATTCTGCTGGACTGATCTTTTTTTTATATAAAGAGAGGTTGAGTAGATTGGGAACTGAAAGAACTGCGGATGCTGTAAACCAGGAACAAAAACAGAAGTTCTGGAAAAGCTCAGCAGGTCTGGCAGCATCTGTGAAGGAAACAATCAGAGTTAACGTTTTGGGTCCAGTGACCCTTCCTCAGAACTGGGGTTCTGAGTTCTGACCAGTTCTGAGGAAGGGTCATCGGACCCGAAACGTTAACTCTGTTCTTTTCTTCACAGATGCTGCCAGACCTGCTGAGTTTTTCCAGCAACTTCTATTTTTGTTCCTGAATAGATTGGGGCTGTAGTCACTGGTGTTTAGAATGGGGAAACATATAAGAATCTTAAGGGACTTGACAGGGTCAATGTGTAGAGGTTACTTCCCCTTGAGAGTCTAGGACCAGAGGGCATAATCTCAGAATAAGAAATCACTCATTTAAGACAGAGATGAGGAGGAATTTCTTCCCTAAGAGTATTGGTAGTGAAGCTGTGGAATCTTTTACCGCAGAGGGCTATTAGGGTGGGTCATTATGTATATTCAAGGCACTGAGATTGACAGATTTTTAATCAGTAAGGGAATCAAGGGTTAAAGAGTCATGGAGTTGTACAGCACAGCAACAGACCCTTCAGTCCAACTCATCCATGCTGACCAGATATCCTAAATTAACCTAGTCCCATGTGTCAGCATTTAACCCATATCCTTCTAAACCCTTCTTATTCATACATCCATCCAGATGCCTTTTAATTGTTGTAATAGTACCGCTTCCCCTGGCGGTTCATTCCATACACGCACCACCCTCTGCATGAAAATGTTGCCCCTTGGGTCCCTTTTAAATCCTTCCCCTCTCACTTTAAACCTATGCCCCTCTAGTGGAAAGGGTAGGAAAGTGGAGTTGAGGATTACCAGATCAGCCATGATCTCTTTGAATGGTGAAGCAGACTTGATGGGCTGAATGGCCTTTTGAAAACTCATTCAATGGGATGAGGGTGTCGCTGGCGAGGCAGCATTCTTTGCCCATCCCTACTTAAGAGTCAACCACGTTTCTGTGGGTCTGGAGTCACATGTAGGCCAGACCAGGTAAGGATGGCAGTTTCCTTCCCTAAAGGAAATCAGTGAATGCGGGGTGGGGGGGTGGTGGGGGGTGGTTCTCCAACAATCGGCAATGGATTCATGGCCAACATTAGGCTCTTAATTCCAGATTTTTTAAATTGAATTCAGATTCCACCATCTGCAATGCCAGAACTCAAATCCTGGTCCCCAGAACATCATCTGGGTCTCTGGTTTAACAGTCCAGCGATAATACCAGTAGGCCACAATCTTTCCCTACTTCAACTCCCAGGTCTTATGGTCCTTTACAGAAGGAAATCTGCCAGCCTTACCTGGTCTGATCTACACATGATTCAAGATCTACAGCAATGTGGTTGACTCTTAACTAGGCTTTGAAATGGCCTAGCAAGCCATTCAGTTGCATCGAGCCATTAAGAAATTTCTCAAATGCAGTTAGGTATTCAACAAAGAATGTAGTCCTTGACAGCAACACTCACGTCCTATGAATAAATAATAAGAAAGATGTATTTCTTCGGAATTAGAGCATCAGATAATAAGTTTGCTGAGGCCTAGCATTCTTCATAAATGTGGCCATCTGTCCTCCAAAGGGCAGGGTAATATCCGAACATTCACTCACAGATTTTTGCAGATTAAAACTGAGTCACTTATGGCCATTCAGCCCATCAAATCCATGCTGGCTTTTCAGCACAGTCTGTCCCATTACCTGTAACCACTGCCAGTTTATTTCCATCCAGTTTCCTTCTTCCCACTTCTATGGGCAACAAGTTCCAGATCACTGGAGAGAAATCCGAGTTAATGTTTCAGGTCCGGTGACCCTTCCTCAGAACTGAGCAAGTTCCAGTTCTGAGGAAGGGTCACTAGACCTGAAACATTAATTCTGATTTCTCTCCACAGATGCTGCCAGACCTGCTGAACATTTCCAGCAATTTCTGGTTTTGTTTCTGATTTATAGCATCCGCAGTTCATTTTTTTTTTAAGTTCCAGATCATTACCATTTGCTAATAAACAAGTACTTTCTTCCTGCATGTCTTGTCTAAAATCCTAATCTTATGTCCCCTGTACCATCAGCAAATGAGAAGAATTTTTGTTTTATCTATCTTGGTTTAGTCTCTCAGTCTTGTACACCTCCATCCGGTCTCCCCTCAATTCTCTTTGCTGCAGAGAGATCAACCTCAGCCATTCCAACCTGACCTTGGAACTAAACGAACCACCACCATTCCCCTCCAATCCCTGGGTCCATTCTGATCAATCTCCACGACACCCTCTGAAGGATCTCCACATCATCTTTACAGCTTGATAACAAGAATTGCACACAATGGAGACAATGGCATAGGGTTATTACCATTAGACTATTAATCTGGGGACCCAGGTTCAAATCCTACCACAGCAGATTGTAGAGTTTGAATTCAATTAAAATCTGGAATTAGACATCTGATGGTGACCATGAAACTGTTGACAGGAAAAAAAAACCATCAGACTCACTAACGGCTATCCATATCCGGTCTGGACTACATGTGACTCCAGGTTTACACCAATATGGCTAACCCTTGAGTGGTCTCTGGGGAATTAGGGATGGACAGTAAATACTAGCCAAGACAGTGATGCCCATATCCCATGAATGAATAAAAAAGACAGCTTTACAAAGGTTCAAGGTAACAGCCAACATGGTCCTCAATGAATGGAGCTCATGATGCCACATCCTTTCTTAATTAGTCATGCCACCTTCAAAGATCAGAGGACATGAACCCCAGGTCTTTAGTACTGTTTAGTACTATATTGTCGTTCTCTATATTTTCTGTAAATATTCATGGCCTCACACTTTTGTACCCAACAGCAACAGTTCCAGAGTAACACCTACCTGTAACTTGGAAACACATGCTTGTGTGCCAATCCTTCCAGTCCCATAAAGGAAGTTCTCTGTCCTTATTGTCTGTGATTCCCATTCAGTTGTATCTGGCATTGTGACTGAAACAGACCCACAGCAACGTGGGTGACTCTCCAATGATCTGTGGATGGCCTAGCAAGCCACTCACATTTTTAACTCTACAGAAAGGTCAGTAAGGGATTTAATAATGGAGGACCCTGCTAGCATCGATGTAGGCACTGGAAACAATAATGGAACCCCTAACTCTATCAACCTTGTTACCAACATCTAGGAGCTTTCGTCACAACTGTGGGAGATTTCTCCTACATATCTGTCAAGGAGCAGCCTGACATCTTCATACTCATAGAATCTTCAAACAACACTACCATCGCCATTCAGTCCCACAGGCAAGCCAGACCAGCAGAGGGGCTAGCAGAGTGGTGTACAGTCAGGAGGGAGTTGGTCTGGCAATGCCCAAGGCACCCCACAAAGTTTCACAATTCCTACAATACTTAGGAGTTACACAGCACAGAAACATACCCTTTGGCCCAACTTGTCCATGCAGCCAAGTTTCCTAAAGTGAACTAGCCCCATTTGCCAGCATTTGGCCTATATCCCTCTAAACCTTTCGTATCCATGCACCTGTCCAAATACCTTTTAAATGTTGTAATTGTACCCGCCTCTACCACGTCCTCTGGCAGCTCATTCCATATATGCACTACCCTCTGTGTGAAAAAGCTGTCCCTCGGGTCTTTCTCCCTTCAGACCTTAAACCTTATGCCCTCTTATTCACCTTATCTAAGCCCCAATGGTTTTATAAACCCCTATGAGGTCACCCCTCAGCCTCCTATGCTCCAGGGAAAATAGTCCCAGCCTATTCAGCCTCCCCTTATAACTCAAACCCTCCATTCCTGGCAACATCCCGGTAAATCTTTTCTGCACCCTCTCCAATAACATCCTTCCTGTAGAAACTTACCTTTCTAGCTGCTGGACTTTAGGTTTTCCTCAATGTTTTGTTTCACATCCATATCTTCTCTTCATTCAGATGCAATTCCAACATTTTTCTCTTTTTACGTTGCACTCCTGCATTCCTTACTTGTTTGTTCTGTGAACCGCGACCTCCGAGCTGCTCACCATCCTGACTCGGAAATATATCGGTGGATCACAATCCTGGAACTCCATCCCTGACAGTATTATGGATGTCCCTGCACCAAATGAAGCGGTTCAAGGCAGCTCATGACCACCTTCTCAAGGGACAACTAGGGGGCAGGCAATAAATGCAGAACCGGCCAAAGCCAACATCCTATGAATGAATAAAAACATAAATGCCCCATTTGATCAATCCTACTGTAATGTGGAGTTGCCGGTGCTGGGCTGGGGTTGACAAAGTCAGAAGTCTCATGATACCAGGTTATAGTCCAACAGTTTTATTCGAAATCACAAGCTTTCGAAGCACTGCTCCTTCATCAGGTGAGGAGCAGTGCTCAGAAAGCTTGTGATTTCAAATAAACCTGTTGGACTATAACTTGGTGAGAACAACAAGAACTATAGATGCTGGAGTCAGAGATAACACCGTGTGGAGCTGGATGAACACAGCAAGCCAGGCAGTATCAGAGGAGCCGGAAAGCTGACATTTTGATTCGAGACCCTTGTGTGACTTCTGACTTAATCCTACTGTAGCTCAGGCCTGACAAAAGGGTCCACTTCAGGTGAAAGCGTGAGAGAATAAAGAGACAGCTCTGGGTCAAGAACCTCCACAAGGACACAGCTTTATTTAAATAGAGGAGGCTTTGATTACACAGATATGACTTCTTTTTTTCGTATTCGCCACAGGTCACTTTCAAAGCATAAATACACAGATTTAATTTATTTCACCATGAATATCATATACATAGATTTCAAATCAAAGGCCTGTATACCAGATATTTATTGTATTAATATATACCATCACGGTTTGATTTAAACTAAAACACTACACAGGAGCATGAAAGGTTCAATAATGTTTCTCCCTGAAACACACTTTAACACACGGAAGAGAATTTACTTGTCACACTGTTACTGAATGGTTATTACAGAGCGCCGAAAAATAGAAGTTATCCAGCAGGAGCAACAGTTCCTGGATATGTGCAAGAGCAGATTATGCAGAAATTAGAGCACATGATATATATATTTATATATTTATATGACTTCCTTTCAGAATGGACAGGATGCTGAGGAGACTCGATGCACAGCAAGCGAAAACAGACTGGGATTTCAAAGCGGGACACTGGGCTCCCGGTTCTCAAGAGACTACCACTTAGTTTGCCTGAAAGTAAGGGAGACACAAAGAGAGAGAGAGAGAGAACGTAACAGAGAGAGAGAGAGGAATAATCAAGCCAGTAATAGTTGTTTAAATCAGTGCAAGTCCAGCTGGAAAAATACCAGAATGAGATGAATGGCTGGGCAGACAGGACTGTGAGCAATGTTAATAAATGGATAATCTGGGAAAATAGGACATGATTTTCACAATATTGTTCCAGTTTTTTGAGTGAACTTTGCTCCCAGGAGGAAGTGGAACTTCTCCTGTTTTCCATATTTCTTCAAAAATACAACAGCTCACAAGCGCCATGAGTGCTGTTAGTGAGGAAATGGGAGACTTTTCCCAGGTGAGCCACCCTCCCCCCACCCCCAATCTTGGTCTCGAGTCCTCTCTGCTCCAGTCAGTGGAGGGTTAAAGACCACACAGCCCTTCACCCCCATATAGTATCCCCTTGCTGCACCAAGAAGCCTTCCCTCCACTTCACAACTGCTGAGTTCCTCCAGCACTTTCTGTTTCCATCAAAGGAAAGGATAACTTGGCCGCTGGTCAGTCAAGTGTGATCAACTGAGGATTCACACATGGAGTATGGGGTGGATTGTTTTCTGGATAACCAGAATGCCACTCAATGAGACAGCTTTCAAACCTGTATTAGACTCTCTAACACCACATCACCCTCCAATATCACCCCATGTAAATGAATGAATGGAAAATTGGATTCTTTCAGAAGTGGACATTTCCCCAACCACCCATCCTCCCTTAATTCCCTTGCCCCTAGGTGATCAAAACCCTTGGCCATAGACTCTACAGTGTGTCAACTATAGTGAACAAGAAAAGCCTGTATCCCACATTCACTGTATAGTCAAAAGCCAGGAACTTTACAAAATGCTGGGTCTTCGGTCTCAGTTGCAGTCCAGTCTTCAATTCTGGGCACCACATTTTAGAAAAGAGAGCATTTAAGCCTCATGAAGGATGCAGAAAGATTTATTAGAATGCCCCAGGGGTTAAAGATGTTGCATGGAGAAAGACGATACAGAAACTGAGATTGTTCTCCCCAGAGCAAAGAAAGTTAAAAGGAGATTGAGCTAAGGTGTTCAAAATGACCAGGTGTTTTGATTAGAGTAAATGAGGAGAACAAAAACAGAAGTTGCTGGAAAAGCTCAGCAGTTCTGGCA
>NC_063359.1:34933115-34945045 GCF_021869965.1 Rhincodon typus | reverse complement strand
ATCTTTTTGAAACACATAAAATTCAGAGGGGGCTAGCCCTAACCCTATCGACTGGGTAGACTGTGTGAATGTTCATTCCCCAGAGAGAATCTGGTCTGAGGAGGCACAGTTTCAAAATAAGTGCTCTTCCTACTATGACAGAGATGAGGAGGAATACCATTAGCACTGGCAATTCTCTGCCACAGAGAAGAGTGGAGGCTGGATCATTGAAAATATTTAAATTGAGACCGATTCTTGATTGACAAGGGAGTCAAGAGTTATGGGGTCAGGAAGGAGAATGGAGTTAAGACCACCATCAGATCAGCCGTGGCGTTATTGAATGGTAGAGCAGACACGACGGGCCAAATGGACTATTTCTGCTCCTATTTCTTATGTTCATTCGTAATGGGGGAAGATGGAATATTGTGTGAGCTGTAACAGGAAGCTTATCCTCAACCCTGGCTGAAATGTGATATGTTGACTCTTTCTGTGCACCTCTAACATCTCCCCCAGCCCACCCCATAAAGCCGCGTGCAGGTCATTCAGAAAATTTACATGGGAGCAAGGGGTGAAAACGCAGCTGATTTATTTTGGGAAATTCCTCATTCCTTTCTCTCCCCAGAAGCCATTTCTGGAGACCACAGAGTTGCCATTCAGGAAAAGGATTTACATTGCACATTAATATTTGTTGCTTCCATCGGATTCTGCAAGGTGACCTGTGGGAATCAGCTGCAGACAACCTATTTTATCAACCACCATGGACTGAGTGTCGCCAATGATTGGGTTCACTTCGGTCTGGGATCTTGCGGGAAGAATGACTACCTTTTACATTCTTCCAGTAACATATCGACAGACAGCCAGAGTAAACAGTGGGCATCACGCACATGCATTGTCCGCAAGGAGTTGGTAATTGTGACAATGGACGGAAATTACCAATGGAAATGCAGTCAACACAACACAATGAAAGTCAAGTAAGGTACCATCGAGATTCTGTTTCAGGATTAATTATCAAAATGAACCCATGATCCAAGGAAATGCTTTCCTTTTAGTGCCAATCAGTTGATACTGTGTCAAGCCCTCATCCTTTCGTGGCGTTTTTGGACATCGCCTCAATTGTTACTCCAGGCCCTCCCATTTGAACCCTGGTGAGGAGGCACTTTGGGATGCTAAGATGGTGAAAGGAACTACATAAATGGACGTTCCTTCCATCACCCTTCTTTCTTCCCTAGGGGCGGTGCCTCTCTCCTCTCCTTATCTCAGTCAGTGCTAAAATCAGCACCACATCAGCCTGTGGGTAGGGGAGGGGGCAGAGACTGTGAGATCCTTGCTCCTCAATGGCAGGCTAGGATCTAAGTTCTCATCCAATTCTCCTCTAGTCTGAACCCAAATTTAGAAGGTACAGCCCTGCCAAACCAAATTGTCAATGTTCCACACTGTCCTGAAGGAGCTTAATTTTGTTTATTGCAATGAACCATTGAAGGTGCAACTGACACTGAACTATTTTGCTGCTTTAATCCAACTGCTGGTCCAATGTTTGGATTGTTCTGAGGTGAGTAGGATCGGTAGGAATCCCAGCAGCCTTCTTTTCACAGCCTGACTCTACACTGAGTCATCGTGCAAAGCCAACTGTGCTGCTGATTCTAGTCTCTGTGTCTTGTTCTGTTCATAGAATCCCCGTAGTGTTGGAGCAGGCCACTTGGCTGATCGAGTCCACACCGACCCTCCGAAGAGCATCCCACCCAGACTCACCACTGTCCACCCTATCTCTACATATCCTATGGCCAATCCACCCTAACCTGCACATCTATAGACTGTGGGAGGAAACATGCGTAAACTCCACGCAGACAGGCACCTAGAGGCGGAATCGAACCCAGGTCCCAGGTGCTATGAGGCAACAGTGCTAATAGCTGAGCCACCGTACCACCTCAGGTTGCTACATTCAATTTCAACACTTTCTGAAATGGGCCACTTTTCCAATCGCACTTCAGTATAGCTGCAAGGATTTCTTTGGTCAGTTGCATCATGGTTAGTTACAGAGGAAAGCTCTCTCCACTCACTAAGTACCTCAGCAACAAAGTCTACTGTCTCTTTACCTGTACTAGCTGTCTATCGGGTTGAGTGCTGATCTTAGTGTCAAGTAGTTTCAATTTTAACCTTTAGGGAAATGGGGTGAGATTGCTTGAAGCTCATTTCACATGGTCGCTTATAATCACTCTCTGTGCAGTGTCAAAGCCCAAGTCTCACATGTTCAAAGCAGGATCTAATACATCCCAGTTTCTCATTCCATGAGCAAATGTATTAACGTTTAAAGGGCAGTTTATCCGCAACTGGTTTAACAGGAAATTTGATGCCATTGTCTCCACAAACACATCAGTGAGACAAACTGAGAAAATGACCGATTGTCACAAATGGTGGAACGAGATAATTAAGTGGGAATTGTGGCCAAGATTGGGAATGAGTGGTTTTATTTCCCAAGTGGAGCCCAAGGCTTTAGGAAAGCTGTTGAGTTAGAGCACTAGAAGGATGAGCTCAATGGGTTGAATGGCCTTTTCTTGTCCTTGACTTTATCTTATGCCGTGTTCCTGATTTATGCATTACACCTCCAAGTACTATACAAAATGAACAGACCGATTAATTGACCACAGTGACAGGTATGGGCACAATACTCCAAGATACAGACACAGTTAGTCTCACATACAAAGAATGCACTGGCAGAGTTGTCTAAAATGTTTCTTTTCTTTGGCACCAGTTGACGCTTGTGAAATTTTAATCCCTCTCTAACCCTTGCCAGTGATTTGTGTGTTAATCAATGGCGTTCAAGCCAACTTGCCAGTGCCTTGATGATGTTTTGTCTCAGGTCTGGGTTTCTCATCATCCCAGCTCTGGCAAATGGCAGGGTCTCATTGTTGTCTGGGTTAGGGAGAGATGCTCCAAACAACTCTTATTAATAATGAATCAATGCTGCAACGTGCAGGCTCCCTGGGAGCAGACAGACAGCGGTTTTTAGATATTTTCCCCGAATCGAGCTGTTAGGAAATATTATTACACACCTCTAGGAGCAGCTGGGACTTGAACCTGGGTCTCCTGAGTCAAAGGTAGGCACATTACCACTGCACCACAAAAACCCTAAGGCAGTGGGTTTTTATGATTGATGAACGAATAAGAGGTGGCGATATGATCAGGTGTGACAACCTGAGCCATTTTTACTCATGTCCAATTGCTGGGCAGCAGTGTGGTGGATGGAGAAAGTGAAGGGAGCTGGGTGCACTGACCCTGAGCCAAGTGCGTTCACCGAGAAAACAACAGGAAAGGAACTAAACGTCAACCGCTACCAGAGAAAGTGGAAACACTGACAGAGGACACGAGCAAATTTGCACATTACAATAAACACGGTTTATGAATAATGGCAATCCTCTGTGCCACTATGATCCTAAAGTGGTGCTCACATTCTGTTCTCTTACGGGGATGGGTGAATGACTCAGTGGAGGGTGGGACTAAAGGCACTGCCTTTACCAGCAGGGAGAGAAAGCTGCGACAAAGCATATGTGACACAAAGATATTTTCACAATGCTGTAATGCAAACTACAACACCATGCCACACCCTTACTCATCACTGCTCAATAAAAGCAGTGCCACGTTACATGGAGGTGTGAGGAACAATGGTCATGCAAAGCACAGCAGAGGAGGTAGTGTTAATGAGCTGTGGCACGTACCAGTCGAGAGTTAATGTCCTCAAGGGTCACTTATTGTTATTCTGAAAGATAATATCAAATAAAGATGGCAGATGGGCAAGGTCAAAGGTTACAGATCATGAAGACAAAAGTGCACATGAGCAGCTCTCCCTTTCTCTGGTTAATTTTCCATTGCACAAACAAGCCCAAACCAAAGCCCTCACCAGCCAGAGGTACAGGTGCCTAGAGAGGACAGACATTCATTGCCTGGACCAGTGTTATTCACCAACCTGATGTAACGACACCAAACTCTTGGCATAGGCTGTGCTCCCAGGCTGTGTCCTGCTCCAGAGGTATTCCGAACAGCGCTCCCAATACACCACCCCATAGTGTGACTGCCAGTCAGTGCGGTCAACTCCCCATACACTCAGCTCCTGGTTTCTAGCCTTGGACAGATACCAAGTGGAAGCCAAGCACTCTCCCAAGAGAAGCTGATGAGGTGGGGGGTTGGGAATGGAGGAACTACAAGTCTGATTTTTCTATCAAACTATAAGTCCTCTTTAGCTGTCATGTTTCCCATCCGGAGACTAGGATAACTCCTGCACCTTCTCACTGAACAGCAAGAGCCAAGAGGAACAACAGCGCTGTTCTTACAATATCTCACACAGAATGTGAAAGGAGCCCCAGACAGTAACAGGTGAAGAGAGATATTTTGCAAGTCCCCCTCCATGCCCCAACAGGCTGTGATATGAATCTCACTGGTCTAGACATTGCTTGCCTTTTTCGCAAGTTTTGGTGATGTGTGTCAATGTTTCCTGATATGACGATGCACATTACATAGCAAGGCAATTTACAGAACCTGGATGTTTGTCCCCTGTAGGAACCCATACTGGTCCCAGAGCAGTTCAGTCCAGGTCAGTTAGAACCCTTGCCGGTCCCTGCAAAAACAAAAGTTTGGTTATTACTAACACCGGTAATCTGCAACTTCTTTAAGAGCAACATGTTTGTTTTTCTTAGAGATAGTAAGAACTGCCGATGCTGGAGTCAGAGATAACACAGTGTGGAGCTGGAGGAATGCAGCAGACCAAGCAGCATCAGGAAAGCTGATGTTTCGGGTCGGGACCCTTCTTCAAAAATGGGGGATGGGAAGGGGGCTCTGAAATAAATGGGATGGGGGGGTGCGGTGATAGCAGGTATGTAGTGTGTTATCATGTTAACACTGTGTTGTCCCATGTTTGTTTCTCTTGTTGTATGTCTGTCCCAGGGACACAAGCCATCACTTGGTGCTATGGAATGTAAATGTTGCTTAAAAGAAGGGTGAAGCTTTTCATCTTGCACTCATCAGGACAGAAACAAGCATGCCAAATTTTAGTTTTCGCCTGTGCTCTAAAAGGCTGCAACTATCTTAGAATTTGACATTTTTTTTGCAATTGTCCTGATGACTGAAAGATAAAAACATGTTCCTGCGTTCAGGAATAATGTTTATTTCCCCTTCACAAACCTCCGCCTTCCCAATCTCTCCAAAAGGCATTAACTCCTCAATTGAGGTTGTACTTTCAGTCATGTACCTCTTTCTGCCTCCTTGCCCAAGTGACTATAGCTCGTGTAGGAAACTGATAGCAAGCTCCGATTTGGAACGTGCTGTTTGAAAGGATGGTGGAAGCTGATTTAAGGGTAACTTTCCAAAGGAAGTTGGATAAATATTCAAAAAGGGCAGAGAAACAAGTGACAGGGCTATGAGGAAACAGCAGGTGTGTGGGAATAATTGGACAGCCCAACTAAAGAGCCAGTACAGGCATGATGGGCTGAATGGGCTTCTATGTCCTCAGTCTTACAATCATACCGCACTGAAACAGATGCTTCGGTCCAACCAGTCCATGCTGACCATAATCCCAAACTTAACTAGTCCCACCTGCCTGTGCTTGGTCCATATTCTTCCAAACATTTCTGATTCATGTACTTAACTCTAATGTCTTTTAAATGTTGTAACTGGAGCTGCATCCACCACTTCCTCTGGCAGTTCATTCCACACATGAAGCACTCTGTGTGTAAAAAAGCTGCCCCTCATGTCTTTTTAAAATCTTTCTCCTCTCGCTTTAAGAATATGCCCCCCCTAGTCTTGAAATCCCCCCACGCTAGGGAAAAGACATCTGCTATTCACCTTATCTATACGCCTCATGATTTTATAAACCTCCATTAGGTCACCCCTCAACCTCCTATGCTCCAGTGAAAAAAGTTCCAGCCTATCTAGCCTCTCCCCAGAACTGAAATGCTCCATTCCCAGCAATATCCTGGTAAATCTCGTCTGAACCCTTTCTAGCTTGACAATATCCTTCCTACAACTGGGCGACCAGAACTGGACACTTCTTCAGAAGTGGCCTCAGCAATGTCTTGTCCAACCTCAATATAACTCATATACTCAAAGGTCTAAGCATTGAAGTCAAGCATGCTAAATGCCCTCTTAACCACCTGTCTATACGTGATGCTTATAAATTCGATAAATCCAGGTGTAAGCAGGCACATTGACTGGAGGGATTACTTTGTTAAGATTAACCTTGACAGATTAATTATGTCTGATAGTATCCTGGTTGTACTAGCTGTGAGCATGAGTGAAAATAGTGATCGTCAGGTATAATGCAGGTCACTGAGCACAACTATACAACCTGTAAGTCCACAAACCCCACTCCCTGAAACCTGAAAGCCAGGACAGACCAGGGATTGAACCTGTGACCCTCCAGTCCGCAGTTAGTCACTGGAAAAAGTGACTGACTTAAGTGAGATAGTAAGAACTGCAGATGCTGGAGTCAGAGATAACACGGTGTGGAGCTGGAGGAACACAACAGACCAGGCAGCATCAGAGGAGCAAGAATGTTGACATTTCGGGTCGGGACCCTTCTTCAGTCCTGACCCAAAACGTCAACATTCCTGCTCCTCTGATGCTGCCTGGCCCACTGTGTTCCTCCAACTCCACACTGACTTAAGTGAGCTCAGTTACGCCCAAGTAACATTAAACAAGCACATCAACTTACAAATAATCTGTGCATTGTTTGTCAAGGATTCCCAAACCTCAGATTGATCTGATGGTTTAAATCGTAACTGGGGTGTAATCGCTGTAAAATGCAGAATTTAAGACATACCTTCCTGTCATGTTTGCGTGTGCTGTGTTTTACGAACAACCCAGATTCTATAACTACAGTGATCAACCTGCAACAGTTAATCCCCAGATCCCCCCACCCACCTCTTGTTTTTTAAAATTGTCAAAGCACTGCTGAAGGCCACTGACACTGGCTATACTCCTTCCGCCTCAACCTCAAGGTCACCATTCTTCACGCCAACGAGCTATTTGACCAAGTGGTGCAGCACAAGCGAGCTGAACCTGACCCACAGGACATCCGTGGATCTAGGGGCATTGAAAACACACACAAACACATGCACGCACGCACACACAAGCACACACATGAACACACACAAACACATACATGAACACACACACACACACACACACACACACACAATTTTCTGGAAGCTGTTTTAAAAACAAGTTTCAAAGGGTATTGGATAAATAAATAAGGGAAACACTGACAGGACTATTGTGTAAGAAGAGGGAAATGGGACTAATTGGATAAAATTCAAAAAGCCGAAATAGCGATAAATGGCACAAATCTATATTGTTTTCACAGCAAATCTACTTCTATCCCTCACTGAAATCAAAACCTGTTTGAACTAGTTCTGAATAAAGGTCCCTGGACTAGAGATGTTAACTTCTGGGTCTCTCTCCCCGCATATGCTGCCAGACCTGCTGAGTTTCTCCAGCAATTCCTGCTTTTGTTTCACATTTCCAGCATCCACAGTCCTTGGTTTTATTCTATCCTTAAGCTTTCCCTTCCATCTCCTTCTATTCATTCACAATTAGCCTGATTAACCAAACCTTCATGACATTGTTTAGACAACACACCTATGTTAATTAACTAAAACAAAAGGCTGGAGGTGACAGGGAGTTACGAAGATGTTTGAATACTGTGAGATGAAAGGAGTCGAGCTGAGTAAGTGTGAAGTGGTTCCTGCTTATTTAGGGGTTTTGATGCACTCGTATATCACACATGTAACCTTAATTGTTAATGCTGTGTCTCATGTACACGGAGTGCCAACGCTGAGTCACACAGTGAGAGTTCCAAGGGTGATGGGATGTGACGTGAAGGAGCTTTCATGTAAAACTACATGAGCATTGCAGAACTAAGAAACCATTTTACAAAGCTATTCATCTTGCACTCATCAGGACAATTCACAAGAAACACCAAAGAGGAAACAACAGTGTATACATTTTCACTTTATAGCGCTACAGAAAAGATGCCATCAAACCTGAAAGGGTGCAGTAAATATGTACAAAGATGCTGCCAGGGTTGAAGGGTTTGAGCTATAGGGAGAGGCTGAATAGGCAGGGGCTATTTTCCCTGGAGCATCAGAGGCTGAGGGGTGACCTTATAGAGCTTTATAAAATCATGAGGGGCATGGATAAAGTGAAAAATCAAGGTCTTATCCCCTGGTTTTCCCCGAGTCCAAAACTCTAGGGCATAGATCATAAGATACAGGAGTGAAAATTAGGCCATTTGGCCCATCGAGTATGGTCCACCATTCAGTCATGGCTGCTAAGGTTCTCAACTCCATTCTCCCACATTCTCCCCGTAACCTTTGATCCCCTTAACATATCTTTCTCTGTCTTAAATATACTCAATGATCTGGCCTCCACAGCCTTCTGTGGCAATTAATTCCATAGATTCACCACTCTCTGGCTGAAGAAGTTTCTCTTTATCTCCATTCTAAAGGGTCTTCCCTTTCATTTCAGGCTGTGCCCTTGGGTCCTAGTTTCTCCTGCCAATGGAAACATCTTCCCAATATCCTCTCTGTCCAGGCCTCTCAGTATTCTCTAAGTTTCAATTAGATCCCCCCTCACCCTTCTAAACTTCATCAAGTATAGATCCAGAGTCCTCAAACGCTCATCATATGTTAAGCTTTTCATTCCTGGGACAATGTTCATGAACATCCTCTGGGACCGCTCCAGGGCCAGTACATCCTTCCTGAGATATGGGGCCCAAAACTGCACACAATACTCCAAATGTTGCCTGACCAGAGCCTTATAAAGCCTCAGAAGTACATCCCTGTTTTGAGATGCTAAGCCTCTCGAAATAAATGCTAACATTGCATTTGCCTTCCTGACTTCCAACTCAACCTGCAAGTTAACCTTCAGAGAATCCTGGTCTAGGACTCCCAAGTCCCTTTGCACCTCAGATTTCTGAATTTGCCTTCCATTTAGAAAACAGTCCATGCTTTTATTCTCCTTACCAAAGTGCATGACCTCACACTTTCTCACATTGTGTTCCATCTGCCACTTCTTTGCCTACTCTCCTAACCTGTCCAAACCCTTCTGCAGCCTCGCCACCTCCTCAATACTACCTGTCCCTCCACCTATCTTTGTATCATCTGCAAACTTAGCCAGAATGCTCACAGTTCCTTCATCTAGATCATTAATGTATAAAGTGAAAAGTTGTGGTCCCAACACTGACCCTTGTGGAACACCACTTGTCACCGGCTGCCATCCTAAGAAAGTCCCTTTTATCCCCTCTCTCTGCTGTCTTCCAGACAGCCAATCTTCTATCCATGCTAGCACCTTCCCTCTAACACCCTGGGCCTTTATCTTACTCAGCAGCCTCCTGTGCGGCACCTTGTCAAAGGCCTTCTTGAAGTCCAGGTAGATAACATCCATTGGTTCTCCTTGGTCTACCCTGCTCATTACCTCCTCAAAGAATTCTAACAGATTTGTCAGGCATGACCTCCCCTTGATGAAATCATGCTGACTTTGCCCTGTTTTACTGTATATTTCCAAATATTCAGAAATCTCATCTTTCACAATGGACTCCAACAGCTTACCAACGACTGAGGTCAGGCTAATCGGCCTGTAATTTCCCATATTTTGTCTTAGTCCTTCTTAAACAGGAGTGGGGGTTACATTCGTGATTTTCCAGTCCTCTGGGACCCTCCCTGACTCCAGGGATTCCTGAAAGATCACCACTAACACCCCACCACCTCTTCAGCTATCTCCTTAAGAAGTCTGGGATGTACTCCATCTGGTCCTGGTGGTTTATTCACGTTCAGACCTTTCAGTTTTTCTTGCACCTTCTCCTTGATAATGGCCATCATACTCACCTCTGCCCCCAACGCTCTTGAATTTTTGAGATATTACTCATGTCTTCCACCGTGAAGGCTGATGCAAAGTACTTGTTCAGTTCTTCCACCATTTCTTTGGTCCCCTTTACTACTTCTCAAGTGTGATTTTCCAGCAGCCCTATTTCCACTTCTGCCTCTCTTTTGCCCTTTATATATCAAAAGAAACTCTTGCAATCTTCTTTTATATTACAGGTTAGCTTACCCTCATATTTAATCTTCTCCCTCCTTATTTCTTTTTTAGTTGTGCTCTGTTGGTCTTTGTATGTTTCCCAAACCTTTGGCTTCCCACTGCCCTTTGCCACATTATATGCTTTCTCTTTTCCTCTTGTGCTGTTCCTGACTTCCCTAGTCAGCCATGGTGGCCTCAATATCCCTGTACCATGCTTCTGTTTCCTCGGGAAGAATTTTAGCTGTGTCTCCTGAATTAATCCCAGAAACTCCTGCCATTGCTGTTCCACTGTCTTTCCTGCTAGGCTCCTCTTCCAGTCAATTCTGCCCAGCTCCTCCCTCATACCTCTGTAGTCGCCTTTATTCAGCTATAATACTGCTACATCTGATTCCACCTTCTCCCTCTCAAATTGCAGAGTAAATTCTATCATACTATGATCACTGCCTCCTAAGGGTTCCTTCACCTTAAGCTCCCTTATCGAGTCTGCCTCATTGCACCACACTAAATCCAGTATTGCCTGTTCCCTTGTGGGCTCCACCACAAGCTGCTCCAAAAAGCCATCTCGTAGACATTCCACAAACTCCTTTTCTTGCAATCCACTACCAACCTGACTTTCTCAGTCCACCTGCATATTGGAATCCCCTATGATCACTGTAACTTTGCCTTTCTCACACACCTTTTCTATCTCATGGTGTACCTTGTGCCCCATATCCTGACTACTGTTTGGAGGCCTGTACATAACTCCCATTATGTTTTTTTTTTACCTCTGCAATTCCTCAATTCTACCCACACAGACTCTACATCATCTGACCCTATGTTGTTTTTTGCTATCCATTTAATTCCATTTCTTACTAATAAGGCAACACCTCCTCCTCTGCCCACCTGCCTGCCTTTTCAATATCCTTGGATATTTAGCTCCCAATCCCGATCCCCTTGCAGTCGCGTCTCCGTGATGCCCACCCCCTCATACCTGCCAAACTTAATCTGCGCCACAAGCTCATTTACCTTATTACTTATACTGTGTACATTCAGATACAACACCTTCAGTCCTGTATTTAGCGTCGCTTTCTCATTGTCATCCCTTTATCCGATGCGCTTGAAGTTAGGTTCCTAACCCTTTCCAAACACTCTGTCCTATTTCGTGATGTGGAGGTGCTGGTGTTGGAGGATGCAAAAAAAATGGGAGATGGAAAGAAATCACTTTATTGTGAAAGGGATTTCCATGGGTTCGATGGCGCAAGGTTGGGAATGCTGGGAATCCTTAAGGAGCCTCATGCAGTTCCAGAGTCACTGACTACTGACTACTGCCTCCACCAAACAAATACCACGTCCTCACAAAGCAAGAATGCTTGGGTTTGAGGTTCAGGTTAGTGTCATCGGGTCATAGAGTTTTTACAGCAGGCTAAAAGACCCTTCAGCCCACTCTGAAAGAACTTTAGCCTGAGGGATTACGAGCCCAGTGATGTGACCACGACCTCAATGTTTCAGTTTAATTTACAGGGAGTGCTTAACCCAGCTTCAAATTAAGGACATGACAGATATTTTCTCATCACCCTGCTAAGAGAAGTTATTACACACATTCTGGATATTGAGGCCCTGGGTTCAAGTCCCACTTGCTCCAGAGGTGTGTCATAACCTCTCTTGATCAGACACAAGCACTGCATCATAGTACCCCTTAACAGAAGAAGAGGAAATTGCAGGATTCAACATTTCCGCAAACCCATGGATTTGAACCCAGATGGGTCGATTCTGTGAGAATGGCCAACAGATGGCAGTGTAGGAGAGGGCTCAGCTTTCACTGACTGGGGACAATCAAAAAACAAAACTTAGTCACCGAGAGACCTTCACTCCGTATCTCACTCAGTCACTGAGATCTTCACTCCGTATCT
>NC_063359.1:34914186-34933105 GCF_021869965.1 Rhincodon typus | reverse complement strand
CTCACTCAGTCACTGAGGCACCTTCACTCCATATCTCACTCAGTCACCGAGAGACCTTTACTCCATATCTCACTCAGTCACTGAGGCACCTTCACTCCATATCTCACTCAGTCACTGAGGCACCTTGACTCCTCATTTCATTAACTGAGGCACCTTAGCTCAGTAACTGAGGCAGCTGCGACAGTACGCAGCCAAGTTTAATCACTACGCAGCCAAGTTTAATCAAATTTAACATTGAGTCATGATTTATCATTCATCCAAAAAGTGAGTGAGTCATGCGATGCTTCAAGCTGTTATTACGAGCCAGGATCACTGGTGCATCGCTATGTCCAAGTGCGGTTTGCATATAGAGGAGCTACAAGAAGGTCAATGCTCTTCCCAGTTGTACTCTCTTTCTTTACCCCCTCATGCGGGCTGTGTTGAAATCATGACTCGTACTGGCACTTGTGGGGTTTGGTTTGGTCTGTTGGCTGGATGGCTGGTGTCTGATAGGGTGTGATGCTAACAGTGTGAGTTCAATTTCTACACTAGCTGAGGTTACCCCTCACCTGAGGCATGGTGACCCTCAGGTTAAACCACCATCAGTGTTACCTCTCTCTAATGGGAGAGTGGGACGACAGTAACTTTACCTTTATCTTACTTAATTTCCACAAAATTATCGCTGGCCTTAGACAAGGGTGAATACAAGCCTTTGCCACCTCCAAGACCATCGTTTTACATATTTTTCTTGACTCATTGATAAAATGTGGGCATCGCTGGCCAGGCCAGCATTTATTGCCTGATCCTCATCACCCAGGGGGGAGTTAAGAGTCAACCACATTGCTGTGGGTCTGGAGTCACATGTAGGCCAGACCAGGTAAGGATGGCAGATTTCTTCCCTAAAGGGCATTGGTGAACCAGTAAGTGTTCTCATTGCACACACAAAAACAAAGTTGCTGGAAAAGCTCAGCAGGTCTGGCAGCATCTGTGAAGGAGAAAACAGAGTTAACATTTCGGTTCTGAGGAAGGGTCACCGGACCCGAAAAGTTAACTCTGTTTTTTCCCTTCACAGATGCTGCCAGAGCTGCTGAGCTTTTCCAGCAACTTCTGTTTTTGTTCCTGATTTACAGCATCCGCAGTTCTTTTGGTTTTTACTTCGTGTTCTCATTGCAATCAGGAATCGTCATCATGAGACTCCTAATTCCAGATTTTTAATGAATTCACTTCCACAATCCGTCTGGGTGGGATTTGAACCTGGGTCTCTGTATTAATAGTCTAACGATAATAATGTTCATTTCATACCCCTTGTACATTCCTGATTTCCATCACTCTGGCATTGGGGCAGTCATTCCCTCCAGCTATATGTGCCATAATTCCCTTCCTAATCATTTCTCCTTGATCTTCTCTCCACCTTTAAGACATTCCTTAAAACATTCCTCTCTAACCAAGTATTTAGTTACTTTTCTGAATTCCCCCTTGGGTGGTTTGGGATCACATTTTTGGGGGGAGTGTGCTCCTGTGAAGTGCCCGATCCTTTTTATTTTGCTGCATTAAAGGTACTACATAAATGCGAGTTGTTGTTGCCAAACTTACTCTTTCATTAATCTGATCCCCATAGAGTCACATCACTAACGCACTCACCAATATTATACCCAGCCTCCAGAGAAAACCTTCGAAGAGGAAATAAAGGAGAGATTTCAACTGATGGTCAGGAATGTGAGTTGGTTCCTCTCGGGCTTGTGAATGGTTTTACTGTTTCTCTGTGGTTCCACGGTGAATGGGGTTGTACAGACCAGACTGCTGTTTCCGCCTTTAGCAGACCCAGCCACGCGCACACCCAGTTCACCAGAGGCACTTCTACCCCAGGTAGGTTATAAAAACCTTTATGCCTTCAGATTCCACACACCCATTAGATGCTAAACTTTATAGGAAGGGGCTTGACAAAAGATTGGAGACACACTTGCAGACAATGAGACACAGACTGCAGAAAAAGGCAACATCTCATGAAAAGGAACAGGAAAAGAAAAAAACAGCTAGACAGTCAAACATACAGACAGCTAGATAGCAGACACAGACGGCTACACAGATCCAGACGGTTAGACAAGGCAACTGGAGTGACAGATGCACACACATATATATACATAGATAGGAAGAAAGAAACACAACTCGCCTGAAACACGCAATTAGACTGGAAAGAGAGAGATTAAAAGCGTAAGAACCAGGAGCAGGAATGGGCAAGTTCAGTACTCGAGCTTGCTTTTCCAATTAATACAATCATGGCTGATCTCATTTCGGCCTCAACTGCACTTTCCTGCCCACTCCCTATAACCCGTTACTAATTAAAAACCCGTCTATCTCCTTATTAAAGTTGATCAATGTCCCAACATCCGCTGCACCCTGGGCTAGTGAGTTCCACAGATTTATGACCCTTTGAGGGAAGTAATTCATCTTCAATAAAAACCGAAAGAACTGCGGATGCTGTAAATCAGGAGAAAAAACAGAAGTTGCTGGAAAAGCTCAGCAGGTCTGACAGTATCTGTGAAGAAGAAAATCAGAGTTAACATTTCAGGTCCGGTGATGCTTCACTGATGCTGCCAGACCTGCTGAGCTTTTCCAGCAACTTCTGTTTTTGTTCCTGATTCATCCTCATCTCTGTTTTAAATCTCATACCCCACATCCTAAAGCTATAACCTCACATTCTAGATTGGAACAGAAAAATAGGTCACAACCAGAGGGAGACAAACAAGGTGATGAGACAGGAAAGTACGTTTCACCAAGAACCAACCCTATCCATGCATTTCCCATGGCTAACCTACCTGGCCTGCACGCTATGGGTAATTTAGCATGGCCAATCCACCCTAACCTGCACACCTTTGCACTGAGGAAGGAAACGCACACAGACAGAGGGAGAATGTGCAAACTCCACACAGACAGTCACCCGAGGCTGGTATCAAACCTGGGTCCCTAGCACTGTGAGGCAGCAGTGTAACCACTGAGCCACCGTGCCACCCACAATTGAAAAGATCATCTGAAAGCACAAACTGACATGCTGTGTGTCATTCTTATATTACAATAATTATTACACTTCAAAGGTGTATTTCACTGGAATGCCACCCTGGGATTTCATGTTTGGTGATGCATTAGCAAAAGTCTTATTTTAAATAGATGGAGAGAATAATCCGACAAGATTTTAGGACAGGGCTTTAAATTTAGAATTTCAGAATTCTCACCTGAGTTGGGGTGACCCTCAGCTTAAACCACCATGAGTTGCGTCTCTCGCCAATGAGAGAGCAGCCCAATGGTTTGGTAAGACTATGGTGACATTATCCTTATCTTACTTCAGAGTCACCTCCTACTTAATCAATTAGCAAGTAATCTATTGCTGGATTGGTTGGTGGCAGCTCGGGATGTTCCAGGGTCATGATCTTCCCCAAGGTTGGGGAGTCAAAACTAGAGGACACAGCTTTAAGGTGAGAGGGGAAAGATTTAAAAGGGACCTGAAGAGGCAACTTTTTCCACACAGAAGGTGGTGCGTACATGGAACGAACTGCCAGAGGAAGTGGTAGAGGCTGGTACAATTACAACATTTAAAAGCCATTTGGACAGGTACATGGATAGAAAAGGTTTAGAGGGATATGAGCCAAACACAGGCAAATGGGACTAGTTCAGTTTGGAACCCTGGTTGGCATGGATGGGTTGGTCTGAAGTGTCTGTTTGCTTGCTCTATGATTCTATAAATTCTTTCTATTATAATTCTATAGCTCTGTGGTAGCTGGTCTTTGGAAACACAATCGCTGCCCCTCCTGGCCTGATATCAGAATCTTTGCCCTCTCCTACTGATCAAGGTAGGGGAGAGGCAATGCTTCGATAACGGGAGCCATGTTGTCTCAGAACATTTCAACAACAACATATCATTGGAAAAAGAAGATTCCCAATGAAATGTGGAGCAAAGTGGATGGGACATGCTGAAATGTCTCTTTCTCTAGGACCAGAGGGCTCAGTTTCAGAATTAAGACATGTCAATTTATGACTGAGATGAGGAAGAATTTCTTCTCTTTGAGGGTTGAGAGTCTTTGGACTTGCCCCAGAGAGCTGTGGGGGCAGAGGCCTTTTGTATATTTAAGGCTGAGTTAGATTCTTGACCAGCCGGGGTATTCAAAGGTGACAAGGAAGCTGCAGAGAAGTACATGATGAATGTTGGATCAGCCATGATCCTATGGAATGGTGGAGCAACCTTGAAGGGCCAAATGGTCTACTCCTGTTCCTATTTCCTCTGGTCTTCTGGTGTTAATCTTTCATGAGACGTGAGTGTCACTAGCAAGGCCAGCATTTACAGTCCATCTTTAATTGCCTTTGAACTAAGTGGCTTGCTAGGCCATTTCAGAGTCAACTGCATTGCTGTGTGGGTTTGGACTCACATGTAGGACAGACTGGGTGAGGAAGCGAGATTTCCTTCCTTAACAGACATACAAAGGCTGTATCTTTTTGTTATTTTTCTGCATTTTTGATTGCAGATTGAAATGGGAGAACTATTTTTGTTTAAAAAAAGCTTGGTAGAAGTGATTGCTAAACTTTAAAAAGCAAGTTACTGAAACTTATTGTAAGTGGTGTTTACGCTGCTGCTTTGTCCAGCCAACTGGGAAGGCGTTTAAAGATGTGGCACCATGGGGTGTGTACAAAGTGAGATTCGGCCAGCAAGAAGTAGCTGATTGGTCTATGGAGTTGTTAATGACAAAGGCCATCCGCCTGCCAACAGCAATGTGATTGGCTCCTGGGCAGCCAATCAGCTTGTGGATATGAATAATATAGCCAGAAGCCTTTGGACGACTGGAAGGAGTGGTGGTGTGTTGTGTGTCTACCTACAGTTAAAAAAAACCTAAAGCCTGAAGGAGGCCAGTTTATTTTCCCTTACCAGTTTCTGTAAGCTTGCTTTTAACCAAGAAGTCAGAGACTTTATAATTTCTGAACCAGCTGCTCTATGCCTCTTGCAAGGAAGTGAAAAGTACATGGAGATGAGAGGACAAGGAGCAGCAAGTGCTGGCGAGGAAAACAATCATCTCAGCAAACCCTGTGGAAAGAACAGTTGAACTCCCTTTTCACGCTTTCCCTCCACCCAACACACTGATGCAAGTCTCTGTCTGCGTATGCGTCTGTAGAAAGTGTTTACAAGTAGTTTAGAGTTTAACTCGAGAGTTATATGTTGACAGTTCACAGTCATTTACCTGTAGCTAGAATCTGTTTATTTGTAGTGATTGGAACCAGGTGGATCTTATTGATTGAGATCCTTGATTGGGGTTGTTAACCTGGGCCAGTCAGGCATCCCTGGCTGAGCAATAGAAACAAGGGATTCAGCATCCTCTCACTTCAGGGACCGAAAAAAAAAGAAAAACAATGAAAAAAAATTAAATAAAAAGGAAGTGGATTCAGAGAGTCTCCTGATTTCAGGGACTAACTCTGAGATAGCTCACCACAGCCAGTGTACTGTGCACATATCAAAAAAGGATGACTTGGGGACAGAGTACCAGCCTCTGCATAGTTATTTCATGTAATAAATAGCAGTTCTTCTTAGGTACAGATAGCTGGACAATGCTTTCTGTCAACCTGGGTCTTAAAAAAACAGGTAAATCGGGGAGTTTCGATAAAAATCTTTACATTTCGTGGCGGCTCAGGGAATAAGGGGGCTTGACTTCCAGCAAATGCTGCAGTGAGGGGTGATAGACATGAGTGAAACAGACAGTCAACACTTATGGTCAACATTTCTGTGACAAGCTTTCGTTTCCAGATTCAATGAACTGAACTGAAATTCTACTGGCTGCCAAGGCCCAGAGCATTAACATGGGCCCCTGGATGACTACTCCAGTGTCAATACCACTGTTCTACCGTTACCCCAAAATTTAGGAATAAAAATAGTGAAAATACACAGGTTGGCTGTGTCAGCATCTGAAAACAAAGGAACAATATTTTCACTCGTATTCGTCAATCTCCGTTCCTCTGACTCTGATGGAAACACGTCATAAATGTTTTATGTTATAAATTTAGTAAGACATTTAACAACGTGGAAAACGAGAGAGACACAAAAGAGCTGCATTTATATAGCACCTTTCACCTATCCAGGATGCCTTAATGTGACTTTATGTAATTGCTATTGCAATGTCAGAAAATGTCGCAATCCATTTATACACAGCCAGCTCCCGCAAACATCACAGTGTAACTAATTAGATAATCTTAGTCGAGGGCTAAATATTGGCCAGGAAACCAGACACTGAAAGCAGGAACAAACAATTGGGAGGTGATGCAAATCAGCCTCGTAATAGAATCGCTATTCCATCCACACGACTGGAGACAAACATTTGGTGCATTGCATGTTGCAGATCTGAATATTGAGGTCCTCACCCATGGCTAGTCAATGCTAATCCACCCAATGTCACTTCTTTGCCTCCCTCCTTGACAGCTCGTAGCTACTTGGTAGAATTTCTGTCACCTTTTCGTAGATCTCTCAGTCACTCACAGCAGTCTTTAATCACCAGTTTGGTCAAAATCTTGTGGTTAGCTTTTTAGGACACAATAGACCTGAGCAGACATATCTGGAACTTTAAATAAACTACAGCTGTGGGATACTTAAACAAATTTCAGCTTCAAGCTGGTGGACAGATTTGAACTTCCTAATGGCAGGAAGGCCTTCACCTTGGGAGGGAACATTCAAGGAAATTAGCACTGCCAAAAGAGATTTATAATGTGACTGATGGGAACAGGACTGTTCCACATCCTACCTTACTGAACCTTCCATTGAATTCAATATAAAGCAATATTGGCCAGATGTAAATTCAATATTCCACCTGATCCTGTACAATACCTGCTTGGAAAAATGGGGTCAAAGTAGTCCATACTCAAATACTCAAGGGATACAGTTTGATGCTACAATTATAATTGGATGGGATTAGGGTAAGGCAGGTATTAAGAGATGAGGGGAAACAGCCTTGCCTTTCTGGGTGAGCTCAGTAACTTGGAATGAGCGCTCACCCTAAACTGTATCTACCTTGTGTTTGTCTATTCCTTTCTATAAGACCATATGAGCAGAAATTAGGCCATTCGGCCCATCGAGTCTGCTCCGCCATTCAATCATGGCTGATAAGTTCCTCAACCCCATTCTCCTGCTTTCTCCCCGTAACCCTTAATCCCCTTCATAATCAAGAACCTATCTACCTCAGTCTTAAATGTACTCAATGACCTGGCCTCCACAGCCTTCTGTGGCACTGAATGCCATAGATTCACCACTCTCTGGCTGAAGAAGTTTCTCCTTAACCCCATTCTAAAAGGTCTTGGCTTTACTATAAGGCTGTGCCCTTGGGTCCTAGTCTCTCCTACCAATGGAAGCATCTTCCCAACATCTACTCTGTCCAGGCCATTCAGTATTCTGTAAGTTTCAATTAGATCCCCCCTCATCCTTCTAAACTCCAATGAGTATAGGCCCAGAGTCCTCAAACGTTCCTCATATGTTAAGCTTTCCATTCCTGGGACCATTCTTGTGAACTTCCTCTGAACCCGCTCAAGGGCCAGTACATCCTTCCTGAGACATGGGACCCAAAACTACGCACAATACTCCAAATGTGGCGTGACCAGAGCCTTATAAAGCCTCAGAAGTACATTCCTGCTTTTATATTCAAGTCTTCTCAAAATAAATGCCAACATTGCACTTGCCTTCCGGACTACTGACTCAACCTGCAAGTTGACCTTGAGAGAATCCTGGACTAGAACTCCCAAGTCTCTTTGCACTTCAGACTTCTGAATTTTCTCCCCATTTAGAAAATAGTCCATGCTTCTATTCTCCTTACCAAAGTGCATGACTTCACACTTTCTCACATTGTGTTCCATCTGCCACTTCTTTGCCTACTCTCCTAACCTGTCCAAATCCTTCTGCAGCCTCCCCACCTCCTCAATACTACCTGTCCCTCCACCTATCTTTGTATCATCTGCAAACTTAGCCAGAATGCCCACAGTTCCTTCATCTAGATCATTAATGTACAAAGTGAAAAGTTGTGGTCCCAACACTGATCCTTGTGGAACACCACTTGTCACTGGCTACCATCCTTTATCCCCAGTCTTTGCTTTCTGCCAGAGATCCAATCTTCTCTCCATGCTAGCAGCTTGCCTCTAACACCGTGTGCCCTTATCTTACTCAGCAGCCTCCTGTGTGGCGCCTTATCAAAGGCCTTCTTGAAGTCCAGGTAGATAACACCCATTGGCTCTCCTTGGTCTACCCTGCTCGTTACTTCCTCAAAGAATTCTAGCAGATTTGTTAGGCATGACCTCCCCTTGATGAAACCATGCTGAGTTTGCCCTATTTTACTATACACTTCCAAATATTCAGAAATCTCATCCTTTACAATGGATTCCAAAATCTTACCCATGACCAAGGTTAGGCTAATCGGCCTGTAATTTTAAACAAGGGTATCACGTTAGAAATTTTCCAGTGCTCTGGGACCCTCCCAGACTCTATTGATTCCTGAAAGATCATCACTAACGCTTCCACTATCTCTTCAGCTATCTCCTTTAGAACTCTGGGGTGGAGTCCATCTGGTCCAGGTGATTTGTCCACCTTCAGGCCAATCAGTTTTACTAGCACCTTTTCCTTGGTTACGAGCACCTTTTCCTTCCCGACTCCTTTAAAATGCCATGACACACCTCTTCAATTGATAAAAGAATGAGGTCAGTGACTGTGCACCGGCCAATCGGAAGAATTTGCTTGATAACTCTAAGAGGGTCTGAATTCCTAAAAGACTGAAGAGACAAAAAGAGCAGTTTGTTCACTAGCCTACTCTGAATAATATTGAGCTGTTCAGCTACTGTTGACTAGCAGTAGCTAACAAAGACTAAATTACAAGGACATAAAGCGGAACTTGGTTTGAGTAGGGTGCACAAGAGCAGTGCTGATTGCAACTCACTCTTGTCTCATCTAAGTATGCTGGCCACTGAGGGGAAAGACCACTGTTTAAGTTTTCTCTGCCAAAGTTAAATGGGGGTCCGTTCAGTTATTGGGACCTCCCAATGCCTCAAATAAATGCAAATATAATCTTGTACAAGTAAGAAATGCCTTAGGTTTGTTTGTTGGACAGAGTCAAACTCCAGTGTTTGTTTGTTTCTTCATATGCTACTGCACAGAACCAAACTGCTTCAGTGACTGCATATACAAAGATATTTTTATGAATAAAGTATATTTTTGAAAGAAAAAGTGCTGGCCACTGATTACAGAGGAGGATTCGCATGACTGATGTCTTTGTCCAAACTGGCCTTTCTGATCACCACAACCTCCCCCTCTCTTCCCTTGGAACGTAACTCATTCCCGATCCGAAGGTGACTTACCTGGGGACACCAGGAGGAGCCCGGTTGGGCCTGGAGGGAACTTGAGGTGGAGCCCCAAAAGGATCTGGAGAGGCACCGGGGCGAGAGGGAATTGGTGGGGCGCTACCCGGGGGTCCTTGAGGAGGGGGGCCAGCGGGTGGGGGAGGTCCTGGTGCAGGGCCACGGGACAGAGGTCTGACTGGAGGAACTGCTGGAGCTCTCCTCTGGGGTGTAGGACTTGAGGTTGGAGATCTAGGAGCAAAAAAAAACAAAGGAATTCTATAAGACTTTATGAATCACAGCCAATCAACAAAGGACCGCAGGAGATCATAGTACAGATGAAGGCCTTCAGAGTTAAATCGCAGAGCTACACATGCCCCTTATAAGTCCATTTCTTTTCTTGTGATTCGCAATGGTCCCAGCATCAACTACTTTATGCATGGATAGCACAGTGGTTAGCACTGCTGCCTCACAGCGCCAGGGTCCCAGGTTTGATTTCACCCTTGGACGACTCTCTGTGGAGTTTGCACATTCTCCCTGTGCCTGCGTGGGTTTCTTCCGGGTGCTCCAGTTTCCTCCCACAGTCCAAAGATGTGTAGGCTAGATAATTTGTCCTACAGTGTACAGGTTTGGTGGGTTAGCCATAGTACTCTTTAGTAGGCAAGGCTAGAGCTCTAATGGTTAGGAGATACATACAGAAGTCAGAATGACTCATCAGCCAGAGAAAGTTGCAGAGATTTTTGTTTAAAGTCAGCATTTATTGCCCAGAAAGCAGATAGGAGTCATATGTAGACCAGAGCCAAATGTTTCCACCATCACCTGCACCCCCCACAACACCAACCCAAACAATTAACAATGGTCAACATTAGATTTTTAATTAAATACAAATTCTCCCTTGTCAGGATTTGAACCCAGGTTACCAGAACACTCCTTGGGTTTCTGGCTTAACAGTCCAGCAATAATACCACTAGGCCATCACTTCCTCAACATAGAGAAGAGCGAAGACTTTTAAACACTAGATTGAGAATTCCACAATGGGAGACACAGAGCTAACAGAAGTTACTGAGCAGAGAGATGCTGTGTGAGAAGACAACAGCATGTAAATGTGAAGATAATACATTAGCACGCAAAGGGGATTGGTTGGCAGACTCCAACTAATGAAATGTCACAGACATCAGTGCTGGGGCCTCAGCTATTTACAATCTATAATAATGTCTTAGATGAAGAAAGAAAGCTGAATGGATTCTAGTTTGCTGATAATACAAAGCTAGACAGCAATGTAAGCCATGAGGAGGATACAAAGAGGCTGCAAAGTGATATGCACGGGTTAAAGACCTGGGCAATGAGGTGACAAATGGTGTTATTCTTTTCGACAATAAAGTGAAGTTGCTATAATCCCAGACAGCCACTCATTAGAGAGAGTGAGAGAGAGAGAGACAACTAGTGGTTTAACCTGAAGGTCACCACGCAATGGGTGAGGGGAGATATTGAGAAGGAGATTCCTTCATGGTGATAGCAAGAACTGCCGATGCTGTAGTCAGAGTCGATACAGTGTGGAGCTGGAGGAACACAGCAGGTCAGGCAGCATCAGAGGAACAGGAGAGTCGGCGTTTTGCGTCAGGACCCTTCATCAGGACTGGGGAGGGGGAAGGGAGCTGGAAAATAAATAGAGGGAAGGGGGTGGGGCTGGGGCAAGGTAGGTGGGATGGCAATAAGTGGATGCAGGTAGGGAGTAGTGGGGATTGGTCAATGGGAAGGATGGGGCGGATAGGTGAGGAAGGAGATCAACTGGAAGTGGCAGGTCAAGGAGGCGGGGATGAGAGGGAGGGTTGCACATGGGATGAGGCCGGGGCAGGAGGGGAGATTTTGAAACCAGTGCCTGATGGCCTAAGCATAGAATTCACCATCTGTTCGGAGGAAGGGTCACCAGACGCGAAACGTTAACTCTGATTTCTCTCCACTGATGCTGCCAGACCTGGGGGTGTGTGTGTGTGTGTGTGTGTGTATGTTTGAAATTGTCTGCCCCAGAGGATTCTGGACCATTGATTATATTGAAAACTAAAATTGACAGTGTTTTGACCTTTCAGGGACAGGGGTGTCAATGAGAAAGTGAATCTGAGGGGAAGCAGGCTGAATAGCCTACTTAAGCTCACATGAGCAGGATTTCAATGGAAAGTGGATTCAGATAGGGTATAAAACCAGCCCTGCACATGGCCTCCATTTCCCAACGAGCAGGCAGGTTACAGTGACTGCCAATAACTTGGCAGCAGGTCATGACACAGGCAAGTTGACATCGAATCCCTCTTTCCACCATTAGGCCCATCAAGTCTGCACCAACCCTCCAAAGAGCAACTCACCCAGACACCCCTGCTCCATCCCCATAACCCTGCATATCCCATGGCTAACCCACTTAGCCTGCGCATCACGGGCAATTTAGCATGGCCAATCCACCCTAACCTGCACATCTTTGGACTGTGGGAGGAAACTGGAGCACCCGGAGGAAACCCACACGGACACGGGGAGAATGTACACAGACGGACACCTGAGGGTGGAATCGAACCCGGTGCCCTGGCACTGTGAGGCAGCAGGGTTAACTGCTGAGCCACTGTGCTACCCACATGTATAGAACGTGTAGGAACTCCAGTCCACTAACCTTCGCCCAGATGGGATATCCCTGACTCCCAGCCAGGAGTCGTCCACAGGTGGTGGTAGAGGGGTGCTGGTGGTCGTGGTGTTGATGTCACCGATGATATTTAAGGCCTCTTTCAGGGCGTGGTACATTCTCAGCATTTCCTCACGGCGCTGGGCTTGCTCTGGAGACTCCTCCATCAGAATGTTCTGGTCTGCGCACGAGTACAGTTGGGCCAGGAGCTCGGACTGGATGAAGTCTTTCGTCTGTGGTGGAGAAGCGAAGAGAAAAGGATTGCCATTAGTCCTGAACCGAGCTTTAATCCCTTCTATAAATAACGCGAGGGGCACCCATCTGGAACACAAAATGGGGCTTGACCCCTCTAAGAAATGGGTCCAGGCCTCAGACCAGGGCATCCCATGTGAACACCGGGTCACACCCCCCAACCCCACCCCAGACCAAAGCAGCCGCTCCTGCTGGAATCAATAAAGCCTGAGCAAGCATTGTGCAGGATCCATCCCACTGCTTAGGGAGAAATGAAAGACGGCACCTCTCCACATCCCCGAAATCAAAACGGACTTTCTCATAGTGGGGGTATATCCAGAGGCAAAGACCAGCCCTTCCTGCTGTTGGCTCGACTTCTGGACAGAGTGACCCAGTACCAGCTGTGACCCGAGGCTGATCTTATTTATCCCAGAGTGGGGAGGGAGTTTGGGGACGTTGTTGGTGGTCACAGTGTGAAACACTGACCGCTGGTCACAGGCCTCCAGTCCAAAAAACAACCCTCCACCATTACTCTCTGTCTCCAGCCGTTAAGCCAATTATATATCCAGTTGCAAGCTCACCCATCTAACGGCCAATTGATGGACCGCGAGTGGATTGGAGGTGGGACTGGCTTCCAATTGAGTCAGAAAGTCCCACCTCAGTGTAGGACCAGCCAATAAGAGAGTTGGCTGTGCTCCAACAGAACACACTCAGAAAGAGGAAGCCGAGTTCTGTACTTACATTAATGATCATGAGATGCATGATAGTCTTGGGCATGAGGTCCCGGATGGTCTTGTTCACAATTCCCATGTACGAGTCCACCAGGTTTCGGATGGTTTCCACCTGCCTCTCCAGCTGAGGGTCCATTGAGTGCATGAAGTTGTCCCCAGCTCCGTTCTCTTCATTCTCACTTTGCTGCTCATTGTGAATGGAAAAGGAACCGAATCATCACCTGAAAATCTTTCAGGGAAACTCTACGGTTACCCAAAAGCCTCAAGACACCCCCATGCACTCTCTCTATGAAAGGCCACTCAACACAACAGTCTCCACAACTGGCAGATGTACTTCTCCAGGGACACGGTTCAGATCAGACTACGGCACCGAAATAACTTCGAAAAGCATCTCGGTGATTTGGTGTCCAGCCAAGATGTTTTAAAAAGCTGGCAGCTCCAAAGCCTTCTGGGCAAGAGACTGAGAGATTACCTCTACGTTTTCGTAGAGCCTCCCAAAAAGTATTCTCATTAGCCAGGAGTTCCCTCACCCCTGCAAAATACTAACACTCTTCCAGCAACGTACTCACTCCTTTAGCCCAACCAAACCCATTTCCCCAACCTTCATGACCACTCCAAATGGCTGGAAAACATCACACAGAGTTTCTATTATCGAAATGCCAATATACGACAGAAAACTGCGCTATTGCAGCAAAAATACAGCAGCAGATTGAAAACTGAAATGTCAAAACACAGAGCTCACACCCCGAAGTTTGAAAATGTGTCTCAATCTAAAGGGAGCCAACTTTCTTTCCTCACCATCTTCTAAAAGACAGAGGGTGCCCTTCATCACTGGGGCCTTCCCTAGGCTTCTCGTGTTCCTCAGTGGTTCCCATGCATGTTGTTAGTGTAGAAATAACCTCCATGCTGTGCTTACAGTCAAAAAAATGATAACTCATTTGACACCTTGGCCTTGAAGGATGGTCAGATTATCAATTTCGGTTTGACAGAAGATACAATTAGGAACTAGGGAATAAAGTTTACAAATGGAGACTAAGAAGTAAAATCAATAGGTAAGGAAGGGAGTGAACAAAAGTTGAGGTTTACTCCATTAACAAGGGCCGGATAACTGTCTGGTTGTGGCTGTGGTTTATCAAGGTGGCGTTCAGACAGAAATAATCAAAAACAAAGAGAAAAAATAGGACAGTTTGGCCATTTAAATCTATTCTGCCATTCAGTAATATTACATCATAGAATTCCTACAATGTGGAAGCAGGCCATTTGACCCATTGAGTCTACACCATCCCTCCAAAGAGCATCCCACCCAGACCCACGTCCTTATACCTGTAAACCTACATTTCCCACGGGTAATCCACCTAACCTACACATCCCTAGACACTATGGGCAATTTAGCATGGCCTGCACATCTTTGGACTGTGGGAGGAAACCAGAGCACCTGGAGGAAATGCATGCAGACCCAGGGAGAATGTGCAAATTCCACACAGACAGTTGCCCGAGGCTGGAACTGAACCCAGGTACCTGGAGCGGTGAGGCAGCAGTGCTAACCACTGAGCCACTGCGCCACACCTACTAAAAATTGTTTAATTTGAAAAATGTTTGCTTCCTGCTTAGGAGTTAAATAAATTATAAACTCAACCCGTGCTGAGGACAGATCATGTTTTTCTCAATGTCGAGAGTTTTTGGGAATGAATTCCATAATCAAGAGAAGTTCATTTAGACTATCAAAGCACAGATCATGGGACAACAGCATCTCATCATGGGTTCTACTCAAAATATTTACAATCCCTCGCTAAAAAAGTTTTCAATAAACAGTTCCTGAAGCCACTATTGGAATACTGCATGCAGTTCTGGACTCCCTGCTATAGGAGGGTTCTTGTGAAACTTGAAAGGGTTCAGAAAAAATTTACAAGGATGTTGCTAGGGTTGGAGGGTTTGAGCTATAGGGAGAGGCTGAATAGGCTGGGGCTTTTCTCCCTGGAGTGACAGAGGCTGAGGGGTGACCTTACAGAGGTTTATAAAATCATGAGGGGCATGGAGACAGTAAATAGCCATAGTCTTTTCCCCAGGATAGGGGAATCCAAAACTAGAGGCCATAGGGTAAATTGTTGGAGGAGATTATAAGAGATACAATTTATGGACATTTAGAGAGGCAAAAAAATAAATTAGGGATAGTCAGCATCGTTTTGTGCGAGGAAAACCATGTGTCATAAACTTGAATGAGTTTTTTCAGGAAGTTACCAAAAAACATTGACGATGGCAGAGCAGTAGACTTTTATCTGGATTTTAGTAAAGCCTTTGACAAGGTTCCGCATGGTAGACTAATTAGTAAAGTTAGGTCACATGGGATTCAGGGTGAGCTTGCCAATTGGATACATATATAACACAGCGTGGAGCTGGAGGAACACAGCAGGCCAGGCAGCATCAGAGGAGCAGGAAAGTTGACGTTTCGGGTCGGGAAACGTCAACTTTCCTGCTCCTCTGTTGCTGCCTGGCCCGCTGTGCTCCTCCAGCTCCACACTGTGTTATCTCTGACTCCAGCATCGGCAGTTCTTACTATCTCTAATTGGATACATAATTGACTTAACAGCAGGAGACACAGAGTAATGGTGGAGGGTTGTTTTTCAGACTGGAGGCCTGTGACCAGCGGTGTTCCACAGGGATCGGTTCTGGGTCCTCTTTTGTTTGTCATTTATATAAATGATTTGGATGAGAATATAGAAGGCATGGTTAGTAAGTTTGCGGATGACACCAAAATTGGTGGCATAGTAGACAGTGAAGAAGGTTTTTCTAAGATTACAAAGGGATCTCGATCAAATGGGTCAATGGGCTGAAAATGGCAGATGGAGTTCAATCTGGATAAACTTGAGGTATTGCATTTTGGTAAAATAAACAAGGGTAGGGCTTACACAATTAATGATAGGGCCTTGGATAGTGTTGTAGAACAAAGGGTCCTAGGGGTACAGGTATATAATTCTTTAAAGTTTGGGTCACATATAGACAGGATGGCTAAAAAGGTGTTTAGCACGCTTGCCTTTATTGCTCAGTCCTTTGAGTATAGGAGTTGGGACGTTATGTTGAGGTTGTAAAGGACATTGGTGAGGCCTCTTCTAGAATACTGTGTCCAGTTCTGGTTGCCCAGTTATAGGAATAATATTATTAAGCTGCAGAGGGTTCAGAAGAGATTTACCAGGATGTTGCCAGGTGTGTAAGGTTTGAGTTATAAAGAAAGGCTGAATAAGCTGGGACTTTTCCTACTGGAGCATAGGAGGTTGACGGTTGACCCCATAAAAGTTTGTAAAATAATGAGAGGTATAGGTAGAGTTGATGGTAGTGTCCTTTGCCCTAAGATGGGGGATTTCATGACTAGGGGGCATATTTTTAAGGTGAGAGACGAAAGATTTCAAAAAGACACGAGGCAAACTTTTTACACAGAGGCTGGCTCATCTGTGGAATGAACTTCCTGATGAAGAGGTGGAGGCTGGTACAGTTACAACATTTAAAAGACGTTTGGATGGATATATGAATAGGGAAAGGTTTGGAGGGATATGGGTTAGGTTTAAGCTGAGGGAAAAAGGTTTAAAAGGGACTTACAGGGCAACTTTTTCACGCAGAGGATGGTGTGAGTATGGAACAAGCTGCCAGAAGAAGTGGTGGAGTTTGGTATGATTACAACATTTAAAAGGCATCTGGATGAGTATATGAATAGGAAGACTTTAGAGAGATATGGGCCAAATGCTGGCAAATGGGACTAGATTTATATAGGATATCTAGTTGGCATGAACAAGTTGGACGGAAGGGTCTGTTTCTGTGCTGTATATCTCTTTGACTCTATGACGCCAATGCTCAAAACAGGAGGTCCTGCATGTTCAATCTCTGCTCTCCTACTGTACGGACTGTTTCCCGAGGTAACGGGTCAGGAAAGCAGAGTGAAGGTAGGAGATCAGGCATAACCTTAATGAACGGCAGAGCATGTTCGAATGGCCAAACTGTCCTATTTCTTATCTTTGTCTTTGATTACCTCTGTCTGTACACCACTCTTATAAACCACAGCCACAACCAGATAGTTATTCAGCTCTTGTTAATGGACGAAGCCTCAGGTCTTGTTCACTTCCATCTTACCCATTGATTGTACTTCTTAGTCTCCATTTGTAAGGTCAAACAGTACTCCCTTGTTCTTACCTGCATCTTTTACCAAACTGTTGGTTTCTAACGACAAAATCTCCACCCTTCAAGACCTGGGCATCAAATGAATAACCAATTTTTCTGACTGTACGTGCAACACACAGGCTTTTCTCACCAAACAACATGTATGGAAACCGCTGAGGGACACCAAAAGCCGAGGCAAGGTCCCAGTGTCAAAGGGCGTCATTTTTACAAAGGCAAAATGGTGTAGATGCTGGAGTCTGAAACAAGGACAGAAAACGCCGGAAAATTCTCACCGGGTCTGGCAGTGCCTGTGGACAGAAACCAGGTCAATGTCCCAAACTGGTGACCTTCCAATCAAAAGGCATTGTTTCTGACGACAGGTCACTGACCTGAGATGTTAACTCCATTTCCCTGTCCTACCAGAGCTGCTGAGTATTGCCAGTATTTTCCTGGGATTTCTCTGAGGCTGAGGCTTCGCGGGATATAAATATTTCCACCTCCAATTGTCCTGCTGCCAATTTCCCGGCATTGAGCACCCATCATCACAAAGCACTGCCTTCTCTCAGCCAATAGGAAAATTGGGTAGACTCTTCATCACCCCAATTGGATGATTCTCCATTGTCTGTCAAACAGTATTCACCAATCACAACAGCTCCCACCCACCACCCCTCACTGATATTCATACATAAATAATCGTTTGATGGTACAGAACTTGATTATTTCTGAAACAAGGACACAGATTGTTGAAGCATTTCATCGTGCACACATCAGGACAATTCACAAGAATACCAATGCCTGAGGAGAATGTGCTGATTGGCTGGCAAATCAACACTGAGTGGCCTCTATTCATTCAGCGTCCGCTCAACTGGTTGGCAAGTGGATGCTGACTGGCTTCTACCCAATAAAAGCTCACTGGCTTAACCAATCAGCACACTCTGCTCACCATTCTGAAGAAGCCATGCCATTCTCGAAACGTTAGCTCTTTCTCTCTCCTCAGATGCTGCCAGACCTGCTGAGTTTCTCCCGCATTTTCTGGGTTTGTTTCAGATTTCCAGCATCTGCGTTATTTTGCTTTTATTTGCAGAAAAACATTGCTCCCCTTTACGCCATCATTTCTTGCGAATTGTTCCGATGAGTGCAAGGCAAAAAGCTTTGACAAAACCTTGCCTTTTTTTTCCCCAAAGGCATTCTCATATTCGTATAAATAATCATCAAAAATTGAGCGAATTATTCTCTGGAGATGTTGGAAGCAGTGAGCGGGAGATCTAGCTTCAATAAGTTGGGGTCTCCAGGGCTAAGCATTCATCTCTGGCAAGGTGCTAACTGGGGTAATGGTATAATCCAGGCTCCCAGCCAGTGACTGCCCCAGAGCACAGCTCAGAGATAAACAGGGAGAAATGTGCACTCATTGAACAGCCCCACACGAACCACTCATGCCTTTGTCTTTAGTCATCCTCCAGCATTTCTTGAACTGAGAGGTTCACTGGATTCTGCTGCTAGATTCCGCAGTGGTGATAAAGTTTCTCAACCTGTGATGTTGCAGCTTTTATGTGAAGTGCTGGGAGGCTGCCAGGCCCTGTACTTCCACACTCCGCCAAACCCAGGAAGAAGTAAGAAGGAACAAAAAACAGAAGTTGCTGGAAAAGCTCAGCGGGCCTGGCAGCATCTGTGAAGAAAACAAAAAAATCACAGCTAACGTTTCGGGTGACCCTTCTGTGGACCCGAAACGTTAACTTTGATTTTTTCTTTCCTTCACGGATGCTGCCAGGCCTGCTGAGCTTTTCCAGCAACTTCTGTTTTTGTTCCTGATTCACAGCATCCGCAGTCCTTT
>NC_063359.1:34908482-34913786 GCF_021869965.1 Rhincodon typus | reverse complement strand
GCAATATTAACCACCAATTTTAGTTAAAATTAAACGACCTATATACATCGACGGTACACGTGTTTATTTGCTTGGCAAACCACGACTGTCGTATCTGCCTTGCTTCCCAGGTCACTTAACAACAGCAGAGGTTTGCCAAGCAAATAAACACGTGTACCGTCGTTGTATATAGGTCGTTTAATTTTAACTAAAATTGGTGGTTAATATTGCCACTGTATGGCTAGCCAGCAACTTCTATTGGACAACACCGGTTCTACATCAATGATAGACAGTAGAGTCAAAAAACACATCTAAAAAGATCACACACTAAGTATTGGCCATGCAGCAAATCAGAGGCTGGGCTTCACAGTCAAATATCAAACGAGTGCCAAAAACAGTACAAAACAAGAACAGGAATGGTTCAAAATCATGCAAATTTAAATCATGCAAAAACGGGGACTGAAATGCTGCGGAAAAGAAGGAACCCAACCAGAAGAGACTCTGAAATTGGAAGAAAAGAGGAAGACTCTAGTTCCATATCAGAGAAATGAAGTGTTTCTGGAGACAGACGAACCTACTTACATTTTCTTTATCCTGGGTCAAAGGTGATGCAAATTAAATCGATATAAGGAGGGAAAAAAAAACCATTAAGTGAATTAGTCACTCATTTAGCAATGAGGGGAAAGAAAAAAAAAATTGCAAGGTAAAGCACAGCATTGTTAGAGGTGCCAGATTTTTTTAAAAAAATCACAGTTCACCCCATCAAATAAAACGAAGCTTAAATTGCAGGACTGCTGCATCAAATTCAGACCAAACCCTTCACAAGGAGTGCAGGCAACTCCACTGGGATCCTTGTTGTTCAGATTCCACAACACTTTGTCCTGTCAGCTGTCTTCCCTCACTTCTGGACGCTCAGTGTGACAAACGACTGTTTCTACCACGCTTGAGACTATTTGACTATGGATAGCATCATTGTCATGCATGATGCCATTCTCCCCAAGTGTCAAGATGGCTGCACATTTGAACAGAAGTCAACAATTGGGAGGAAGCTCCTTGAATGATTATCCCCTTCTTGGCCATAACTTTTCCCTTCCATGAGATCAATAAATGCAATAGAAACTGGGGATCTGGTCGCTACTGAATGGTTTCGGGTCCGACCTGGGATCTCCCTGGGTTATGGATGTTTTTAAACTGGTTTTGAACTGTAATGACTGATGACATAATCGGGGAGTTATATTTTAATTTGTTCATGGGATGTGGGCATCACTGGCTGGAATGTTCCTGTGGAAAGTGGCGATGAACCCATGCCTTGTTGAATTACCCCAGTCCACATGGTGCACCTACACCCACAGGGCTGGTAGTTCCAGGATCCTGACCCAGCAATAGTGAAGGAAGGAACAGCGATATGTTTCCAAGTTAGGAAGGTGAGGGGGTTGGAGGGGAACTTGCAGGGGGTGGCGCTCCCATGTATCTGCTGCCCTTGTCGTTACAGGTGGGAGAGATTAAGGGTTTAGCTGTTGGGGAAACCTGGGTAAGTTGCTGAAGTACACCTTGTGGGTGGTATACACTGCTGCTGCTCTGCCAGTTGACCAGGCACATTGCAGTAAGTTAAAAGTCAAAGCCACTGAAATACCTTGGGCTTTTACCGTTGTAACCCCACTCACTCTTTCACCATAAGAGCCCCTCTCAGCAATGTCATCAGTTATTTGAAATCTTAGTTATAAATCAGACAGACTGGAGAAAGGAAGGAAATGAAACATCATCCAGTGTTTGTGTATTTCCAAAAAAAAGACCCGTTTTGTCGAAGCATTTTGTCTTGCACTCATCAGGACATTTCACAAGAATATCAATGTAAGGGTGAAATGTATTTGATACTGTTTGAGCAGAGAGTGCTGATTAGTTGGAAAGTGATTGGCTGAGGCATTGCCTTAGAGAATGCACAGTTTGATGATGATTGACCATTAGCTGCCAAACTTTGTTTAAATTTAAACCAGGCAGTTCTTTCTGTCTGCAAAAAGCAAAAAGCATTGTACCTGCTTCACCTTAATAAGACTGCTAACTGTTCTTCTAATACTTGTTCATTCCTCAGGACAATACCTTGACCAATCAGAGTCAACATTTCCAACTAGCTTTCAATTCCAGGTTTATGAATTAAATTTAATTCTAATAGCTGCCATGATGGGATTTGAACTTGTGGTCCCAACACATTAGCCCAGACCTCCAAATGACTAGGCTCAGTGACATTATTAATACACCATCATCTCTTTCCAACAGGCAACAATGGACCATGGAAGATGCAGAGATAAAAAGAGATAAAGAAAAAGAGTTCTTTAAAAAAGGGAGAGAATAGGCGAAAATAAATAAATATATTGAGCTAGAGAAAAAGGAGAAAGAGAAAGAAAGGATAGAGAAAGTGAAAAAAGGAAGGAAGTGAGAGAAAGAAAGAGAGAGAAAAAGAGGTAGAGTGATAGATATATATATACAGGGAAAGAGAGACAGAATGTAAAAGAGAGAGAGAGGAAGAGAGAGTAGAAGAGATAGATAGATGGATGTGATAAATATAGGGAAAGAGAGAGAGGAAGAGAGAGAGAAAAAGAGAGGGAGATAATATAGGGAAAGAGAGAGAGAGAAAGTAAGAGAAATCTATTAAAATGTTGGATGGAAGCTTTTATCAGAAGAGGCCAGTTAAGTCCCATCCTGTCTTTCTCTGTCAGAAGCTGACAAAACTGCAATACGTTTTCAATGTTCTCTGTTTTCATTTAATCTAAGTCGTGCGTGTGTGTGCTATCTGCTTATTTTACTTTCAAAAAAAAACTAATATAACTGGAAAGTCGGGCCCTTTCATAGTTGTTTACTGTTGGTCTTTGTGCTGTAATGAAATAGTGATGTGGATGGGACTGTGGTATACCAGATGTAAGCAATGGAGTCTCATGGAAAGAATGATCTGTTTCCTATTGTGCAGGGAGACCCAGACTGAAGCATTCGACAGGGACGTGCCAGATTTCAATCAGCAACATCATCTGACATGAGAGAAAGGGAGGGCCGCACGGGAGACTGTGCGAGGGGGTGGGAAGTTTGGCCGGGTGCGGGGTTTCATGATTGGCAAATATTTGCACATAAATTCCTGGGCAGAGGGTCTGACTGAAGCTAAATTATTTCCCTGTCAAGTGCGGTCCTGCCATCACTCCAGACACTTTGACAGCGGTCCCAAGGTATGAGGATTTTGGAAAGATTGCTCGCAGAGTCAAGAACTCTAACAGGCTCACTCCCTCATTCCAATCCACCGACAAATTACATGCCAGTCAATAAACAAATGGAGGATATAATTCTGAAGTAAGAGCAAAAAATAGGGCTTGGACAATGTTAACATTACACTTCCCCAACCTAAGATGTCCCCCCTTCAGGTTACTGTCTCCATCAACTAAAGAAAAGGAAGAATTTGCATTCATGTAGTGTCTCTTGCAATTTCAGGACGTTTCGAAGCTCTTCGCAGCCACTGAAGTATTTCTGAAATGTGGGTCACTGTTGCGATGTGCACAGCAAGATCCCAATATGACAATGAAGAGTTAATCTGTTTTTACTGGTATGAGCTGAGGGATAAGTATTGATCAGGATATCAGGGAGACTCCATTGTTCTGCTACATAGTAATGGCAAGAGATCTTTTGCAACCAACTCAGAAAGCAAACTGGAGTGAAATGCATTTTGCCCCCAGCATGATATTTTACCTGATTCGGCAATGCTTATGTTATCCCTCGTAACACAATAAACGAGCCATGGATAACATGGTACTGAGATATGGGAATAGACACAGGGTAAATGCAGGAAGGATGTTCCCAATGACCCAGGAGTTCAGAACCAGGGGGTCACAGTCTAAGGTTTCAGGAGTAGGCCATTTCAGGCTGAACTGAGGAAAAATGTCTTCACCCAAAGGGTGGGGAGCCTGTGGAATTCTCTGTCACAGAAAGTGATTGAGGCCAAAACATTGAATGTTCTCAAGAAGTAGTTAAAAATAGGTTTTAGGGCTAAAGGGGGTCAAACAGTATGGAGACAAAGTGGGAACAGGGGACTGAGTTGGATGATCAGCCGTGATCATACTGAATGGAGGAGCAGGTTCGAAGGGCTGAATGGCCTACAACTGCTGCTATTTTCTATTCTATGTTTCTAGATACAATAGACGTTTATGACTATGATAAACAATTATTACTTTCAAAGGTATATCAGCGGCTGGCCATCTCTCTTAAAGCTACACTGACATACTGACCATGACAGAGCAGAGGGGTCTTGGTTTCATGTCTCATCTAAAAGACTGCACCTTCAACAATGCAGCACCCCTTCAGTTAGGCGCGATGAAGCATCAATCAGGATTATGTGGAGACTGGAACGAGTGGGAACTTGCAACACATGGGGGTGAGAGAGCTATGGCTAACACAAAGGTCCCAGGTCTGTGCTGAGTTAAGGCAAAGTGACAGCTCGGGAAATCTACCAAAGCTCAGCATGGTCCCCTTCTTCCCATACCACCACAAACTAAAGGATTAACCAGTAAAGGTTGCTGCTGGAAGGTGGGAGTGGATGGAGAGTGGCTCAGCCGTGATGCCCCCACAGTCAAATAGCCTGCCAACAACATCACAGAGGGAAAATAAATCAGTCGCTTGAAATTGTTATTGGATTCTTGCTGCAGCTAGAACTGGCCTTGGATGAGGGAAGAGGAGGAGGAGCAACACAAAATACACACAAATACTCAGGAATGACTCATCCACCATTTTCCCTCCCACTGGCCAAACCATCAGTGTCTGGTCCCAGGATGCTCAACGCTGCCACTGCCTGGCCATTTAGACCCACTACACCAGCTCACAGCTGAGACTGGAAATTCTTTCTGTCCCTGAGCTCTCTCTCTCTCTCTCTCCCCCTTTTTTTTAATTAATCCTGGCAGCGCAGTTCAAAAACTTTGGATGTTCTCCGAAAGGAGAAAATACAAACCTCCAGCTCAGAAAAAAAAACGGATACTGAAAGAACGGATACCATCTTGATCTTTTGTTCTGAGTCTTTCAAGCCTTTGGAAAACTATCTTCAAAATTAAGATTTTTGAGACGTTTTGACACACCACCGTAGGCTTCATTATGACAAGTCCATTGTAAATATAAACACAAATATATATAATACTTTTAAAATATTATATAAAATATAAATATATAAATAAAAATATATTTTAAAAATATTATATAAAATACAAATATATAAATAAAAATATATTTAAAAATATATATGAATATATAAATAAAAATATGATATTTTAAAAATATTATATAAAATATAAATATATAAAT
>NC_063359.1:34896343-34908472 GCF_021869965.1 Rhincodon typus | reverse complement strand
AAATATATAAATAAAATATGATATTTTAAAAATATTATATAAAATATGAATGTATAAATAAAAATATATTTTAAAAATATTATACATGGATCCACATGTACTATATGTTCACATGCATTAAACAGACACAACTATCTGAATATACAGACAAATTGATATACAGATATGTTATATATATGTATGTATATATGAGGACACATACCCCAACTCTCTCTGGATAAACACCAGCCCGTAAGAATGAAGCTTTCCAACTATCCACCTCCTCCTGGGTCTCACAAGCCAGCTCCAGCTGTCTGTAATCCTTGTAAACATTCCTGTAGGAAAAGATGAGGTTGGGATGTGGGGAGGAGCGGGGTGGGGCGCAAACATAGAAAAGCCACAGTTTGAGGCAGACTGGGAATATAATGAGGGGTTGGGATCAGAGGCTGCACATTCTGAGGGAGTTCTTTTTTTTTAACTTCTAATGGCATTGAGAGAACGAGCCAGAATGTTCATCTGATAGGCAGGAGGGTTCAAGAAAGGTGCTGCCAAAGAGTAAAATGAGCCGCACTGAAGTAAATAAAGAGAGGGGAAGGTTCATAGAATCCTTACTATGTGGAAGCAGGTCATTCAGCCCACACCAACCCTCTGAAGAGCATCCCAGCCCCCTACCTAACCCCAGCATTTCACATGGCTAATCCACCCAGCCTGCCCATAATGGACAATTTAGCATGGCCAACCCACCCTAGCCCTCACGCCTTTGGACCATGGGAGGAAACTGGAGCACCCAGAGGAAACCCACACAGACACGGGGAGAATGTGCAAACTCCACACAGACAGTCACCTGAGGGTGGTATCAAACCCGGGTCCCTGGCACTGTGAGGCAGCAGTGCTAACCACTGAGCCACCGTGCCATCCTAAGGAGCAAAGCTACTGGCCTCACAACAATTTCAGGCCATGGGCAGAAACCACGGAAGCTGGTGCTGTTCTAGGCGATAGCTGCCCAGGGCTTTGGTGGTGAGTCTGGCTGGAGCAGTAAAACCTTTTCCTCAAAGCTACAATGCCAGTGATTCTTCACCAACACAGGCTGCATGAAGGACTGATGAAGAGCCACTGGACTCATCATAAATTCTATGCTATCATTCTCAAGGTGATGTCCAGTACTGACGCTTTCTAGAGCACACTGTGACAAATATAAACTCTGTTTCTCTTCCCTCAGACGCTGTGAGACCTGCTGAGTTTCTCCAGCAGTTTCTGTCCTTGTTTCAGATTTCCAGCATCTGCAGTTCGTTGTTTTCTATTACTGCGGAAAGGGTTTTAATTTCATAGTTGAGCCGATACTGATTTTGGCTGTTTGGTCCATGAAATTGAGAAGCCAGTTGCCATTGGAAATGGACTGGGGCCAACCTCATGGTACACAATTCATCACACCTGAAGGATTAGCCCTGCTTCAGCCTAACTCATATGAAGCAGCTCAAACTAAATCGCTAGGGCCTGGATCACTGACCCAGAACTACACATTTGGGTGTATCAGAAATTGGGAGTGTCAGCAGCAAAGTGCTGTCCGTACTCGTACAGGCTGGAAGCTGCAAGTTGAACAGTGGTGTCATAGGACAGCACAGAAAAAGGCCCTTCAGCCCATTATGTCTGCACCAGTCATAAATAATCACCTAACCATTCCAATCCCTTGACCCACAGCCTTGTGCGCCTTGGCATTGCAAGTGCACATCTAAACACTTCTTAAATGTTATCAGCACTTCTGTCTTTGCTGGCAGTGAGTTCGAGATTCCCACCACCCTCTGGGTGAATGTTTTTTTAAAAATTCATTCACAGGATGAGGGTGCCCCTGGCTAGGCCAGCAAAGAGTCAACCACATTGCTGTGGGTCTGGAGTCACATGTAGGCCAGACCAGGTAAGGATGGCAGTTTCCTTCTCTAAAGGGCATTAGTGAACCAGGATAATAGGTTGGCACAACATCATGGGCCAAAGGGCGCCTGTACTGTATTGTTCTACGTTCATAGCTACGTTGAACCAGATGGGTTTTTCCTGACAATCAAGAATGGACTTTCAGTCATCATTACACTCTTAATTTCACCATCTGCCATGACAGGATTTGAACCCAGGTACCCAGACATTACCTAGATCCAGAGGATTAACAATTTCACTAGGCCATTGCCTCCTCCTCACAGCTTCTCTAAACCTCTGGCCCCTTCCCTTAATTTTACACCCCACCTCCCCGAGCAACCCCCAACCCAGCCACTGATCCCTCCATTGGGGGGGAAAAGGTTCCTCGCTACCTACCCATTCATATTTTTATACATCTCAGTCACGTCTCCCCCCCACCCTGGCTCCATTTTAAAATTTAGCACCATTTTGCATGGTTGCTGCTTTGATGAGAGAGCCCAGTGCGTGCCTACAGCATTGTTGCTGCTGCAACACAGCAATCAGACATTTATTGCTTGTTATACTTTAATCGCATTCCTCTTTAACCAGTGCATGTTTCCCGATGTCCCGGCTGGCACAGAGCTGCAAACAATTCCAAATCTGAATGGAACCCAGGCTCCCGGTGCCTTCGCTATGATGCTAAGCATTTAACCCATTATTAACCCCATCAGAGAAAGTGCAAAAGATTGGTAGCACTTGCTATACTCCTGGTTATATCTCTGGTTGGTTTTACTTCCATAAAGAAAACAAATCAGTGGCCTCTCCAACTACTGCTCATTCCCTGCACAGAACCTTCCTCTGAAGGATGGACCCTTCATTGTAAAAGATCCTTTGTATCATCATAAATTCTATGCTATCATTGTCAAGGTCATGTCCAGAACTGACGCTCTCTAGAGCACACTGTGACAAATATAAACCTTTGGCTGTAGCATGTGTTAAAGAAATTCCTTTTATGTCAGATCTACTGACAAGGCAGAGCTACCGGCATCTCAGGATTATAACAGAGGGCGAACCAGACTTAATTTCCCTGTACATTATTTATAGTGCACTATATTACACATCAGATTCCTGTCTGGAATAACTTAACATTGTTATTTAGCCTCTCAAAATAAGCAAATCCATCTGAATGGTGTAGACAGGAAACTAACACGGGTGTTTTGGTTGTGCTTGCTGGCTGAGGCAGGAATGTTCACCAGTGAAATTCTATCCAAGTTCTCCACATGCTCAGGTTACATCTCTCTCTGCAGTCTCTTTAAGGCCATTTTTAAAGAGGCAGCATAAGCCTGTGTAAAACAGCACATACGTGACTGTATTCTGAGTGCGTTAAGTATCTGTGCAGAACCTCAGCGATGGGTTTTTCCGTATTATTTCTTGGAAGTCAGTCTCAGTGGTCTCCCTGCACTGCCACCGATGTTCAACCCCCATCACCCGCCTAGTGCTAGGTTCCAAATAGCGTCCTGAGTTGCACTCTCACATCCTGTGACAGCAAAAAGATTTGCTTACAAATCTTCCAAAGCTCTCTGCCCAGTCTCGCGAAGTCAGTGCCACGCCCCCAGCAAAATCACAAGCCTGGAAACTTTTGTGGAATAGCTTCATGCTCCAATTCCCCTCTTAGCTGAAACAGAAAAGGTTGCACATAACACCAGCACTGCCTCAATGGGCTGAATGGTCTTATCCTGTGCTGCAAATTATTCTACGCATCTATGATGGAATAAAAAAAAATGAATGATACCATAGTCATAGAGTCATACAGCACAGAAACAGATCCTTCAGTCCAACCAGTTCATGCCAAACATAACCCCAAACTAAACTAGTCCCACCTGCCTGCTCCTGGCCCATATCCCTCCAAACCTTTCCTGTTCATGTACTTATCCTTTTAAACACTGTACCTGTACCTGCACCCACCACTTCCTCTGGAAGTTCATTCCACACACCAACTACTCTCAGTGTAAAAAAGTTGCCCCTCATATGTTTTTAAATCTTTTTCCTCTCACCTTAAAAATATGTCCCCTGGTCTTGAAATCCCCCATCCTGGAAACAGACACCTGCCATTCACCTTAGGACCCCTCACAATGTTATAAACCTCAACAAGGTCACCCCTCAACCTCCTACAGTCCAGTGGAAAAATGTCCCAGCCTATCCAGCCTCTCCTTATAACTCAAACCCTTCATTCCCGGCAATATCCTGGTAAATCTTTTCTGAACCCTCTCCAGCTTAATGATATCCTTCCTATAACTGGGTGACAAGAACTGGACACAGTACTCCAGAAGAGGCCTCACTAATGTCCTGTACAAACTCAACATGACGTCCCAACTCCTATAATCAAAGGTCTGAGCAATGTAGTATTTTGTGACATTCAACTATAGCTAAAGGGAGTCTTTCAGAAATCCAGTAACTGAAAGATTCACAATCACTGCCTGTTTAGCTCCCACACATGATCTCTGAACTGCTTCCAAAGCCTACAGGTAGTTAACATTCAATAGAAAGTGATCATTATAAATAATTTCTTTCTAATTATGAAACTTGCCTGTGAAAATCATCAGCTCACCGGTTCGGATGGAGCATGCTTTTCCTCTTTCTATGGATCTCCCTAACCTCCCTCTGAGTCCTCCCTTCAACCAGATGTTGGATGCATTGGGCGTAGACATTGCAATGGTTAACAGTCAGGTGTTTCTCCCGCCATTGGCTGACACTGAGGAGACTGTGTCCATGAAACAGACCAATGATCATGGCATCTCCTCTACACGGTGGATGGGGCAAGGCTCAATGGAAGTCCTACCTGTCACTCAATCTGGGCCTGTCATATGGGGGTAGCCCAAAGCTCCCTCAGGTTAGACACTGTCTAGTCTCATCTCCCTCCCACTAGCCGCTGGAGTAACTACAGACTGAGACTACATACCTCTGCTCTGTGTTGAAGAGAGCGAAGATGTGTTTACTTGACATGAATCCTTTCTCTATGTCACGTAACTTCAGGTTGTCAAGCGGCAGCATGTATTTCTTCTCTTTCTCCTGTAAGACATCAGCAGTGAGTAATTTAACATCTTACCTGTGCTAGCAAAGCGAATCAAATAGAATGGAGTAATGCATTACCGCCTGTGGTGAACCCAATTCAGCAAACGAAAGTCTTATCACAAGGTTATTTTGTTAAATGCTGCAATTCCAGCCTATAAAACAGAAATCAAGTAACTTTAAACCCCTTTGAATTTCTGTCATTGAGAAACCTAGGTCCATAGTAACGACACCATCAAAACCGAAAAGATTAAGAGATGAAGAAAATAAAAGGAAGAAGAAAAGGATGAATAGGAAAAAAGTCTTGCATTTATCTAATTCTGAGATAAGATCAGAGAATGTTCACTCAACTCATTTCTGGGATGAAGGTCTCAGCTGATGAAGAAAGATAAAAGCAGGTTGCGCCTGATTCCATTAAATCATAGAATCGCTCGAGTGTGGAAGCAGGCCATTCAGCCCATCAAGTCCACACTGACCCTCCAAAGAACATCCCACCCAGACCCCATCCCCACACTTCCCATGGCCAATCTGTCTAACCTACACATCTTTAGACTGTGGGGGGAAACTGGAACACCCGGAGGAAACCCATGCAGATACAGGGAGAATATGCAAACTCCACACAGACAGTCGCCTGGAGGTGGAATCAGACCCGGGTGCCTGGTGCTGTGAGGCAGCAGTGCTAACCACTGAGCCACCGTGCCACCCCATTGGAGTTTGAAAGAATGAGAGTTGATTGCACTGAAATATACACAGTCTAAGGGAACTGGATATGGAGAATACCCAGAGGATATTTCTTCTTGTTGGGGGCGGGGGGGTGGGGGGAGGCTAAAACCATGGGGCATGGTTTAAGAATAAGAGGTCTCCCTTCACAACAGACATGAAGAGTTCTTTCTTTCCCTCAGAGGGTCGGTGTTCTTGTTTATGGTTCTGAAAGAGTTAATGTTGAAGACTGCACTATGCTCCACCCATTCTGATGATATCATACAGAGTTGGGTATACAATGATAAATCCAGCTCAAGATATTGATGGATTCAGATACATTGTCCCTGGTTCCTGACAGCCTTAGTAAATATGTGTAACAAACCATGTATGACCATCATGAAATAAATTACTCCTTGTGGCTTAGATAAGTGTGTCCCATTGTTAGTGGTCACTCGTGGCTCATCTTCCACCATTGTTAACCAATCAGGCCCTTAGGCCCAGGGCACCCCGGGAGGGATGGGGAGGTCAAAGGGCACTCCTCGTGGGCCTGCTCCTGGGCTTGGCCAAAATAGCCATTAATACGTCCAGGCAATGGTCCAGGAGGGGGGTCATGGTTCTCGAGTATTTGCCCCACTTTTAACAGTTACATCCACACTTGGAGGTCCAGGAGAAGGAGCATTACATGCCCCCTGGCACAATACAGGTGTTTAGAGACCAGTAGGCACTGCATCATCACCCCGGAGAATGTTATTTTGATTTGATAAGTGTCCGTTCACTTTTTATAGCTCTCCATTAACCATTTAATGATGTTTGAGTCACGGTGCTCCATCTGGGGCTGCTTAACCTTATTTCAGGTTTATTTTAAATGGGTGAAAGGAGTAATTGGTCACCCCAGCTCACTGGGTGACACAGTCATTTCACAATCAAAAGGTTGTGGCTTCAAATCACACACCAGGGACTAGGACACCTACTCTGAGTCGAGACTGTACGGAAGGTGAGAGGTGAACTTGTCCCGAATCCTCAGAGACTGTACGGAAGGTGAGAGGTGAACTTGTCCCGAATCCTCAGAGGTAAGTCGTGTGGTGCAAAGTAATGTTTGCCTCTGACAATGACATTTGATTTAATTTTGATATATTTCAGACTGTTTGGTTTTGTCTTTGTTGTGGCGTCCCACCAGGGCCTGTCTAACTTGCGTAAGGTTCATTTTACAAGAACAGGAAGGAGGATTGGTGGTAGCATTCCAAATCACCCACTAGTCCGTTTGGTTCCATTCTACATAGAACAGAATTCTCTCCTCAGAAGCTGGTGGAGGCCAGGTTTAAATTTAAATTTATTGAAGATTGAGTTAAATTGATTGTTGACTGACAAGATGGTCAAGGAGAATGGGGTACAGGAAGCAAAGTGGTACTGAGAACACACCAGGTCAGCCACGTATTTACTGAATGGCAGAGCAAGCTTAAATGGCCAACTGACCTACTCCTGATCCTAAATAGAATCCCTACAGTGTGAAAGAGGCCATTTGGCCCATCAAGACAACACTGACCCTCCTAAGAGCATCCCATTCAGAATCAGCCCCCTACCCTCTCCCCATAACCACATTTCCCATGGCTAATCCACTGAGCCTACAAATCCCTGGGCACTGTGGGCAATTTCCCACAGCCAATCCACCCTAACCTGCACATCTTTGGACTGTGGGAGGAAACCAGAGCACCTGAAGGAAACCCACGCAGACATGGAGGGAACGTGCAAACTCCACGCAGATGGTCTCCCAAGGGTGGAATGAAACCCAGGTCCCTGGCGCTGTGAGGCAGCAGTGCTAACCACTGAGCCACCGTGCCGCCCATCCTATGCCCCTGTTTGAGTCATCCGAGAAAGTTCCAAGGCTAAATACATATTAATAGGTTGTTAGTCATTGCAAAAGAGGACAGTTAACTTGTGCACAGCAAGCATTCAGAAGCAGTGAACAAATAGCAATTAATCTACTTTCTGGTAAGCTGGGTGAGGGGGATATTTTAACCAGGAATCTGGGTAATCTTGATCATTTAGATTCAACGATAGGGAGCAGTCTAGTCCAAAAGGCAGTTCTTCCCTTCAGTGCTGTTGCTGTAGTGTCATAGATCGATGTGCTCACATCTCAGGACTAGGAGGACGGGCCCATGACCTCTTGACTCAAGATTGAGGTACTATGGTACTGATGGACAGCTACTGAGGTCGCACAACAGAGAGGAAAATTATGAAGCAGAACTGAGGTCGATAAAAGCTTGTGGAGAGTGGGGGGGGGTGCGGTTTGAAATGGAAGGCAAGATATTTCACAATTTTGAGGCCCTCAGATTAAAGAGTTCGATTGCAACACAACACCACATTTTAAAACCAACGCAGAAATGCCTTCTCGAGCCAAGAGACTCATGTGAGGAAACATTATCTCTAGCAAACATTTACTAAAAACATATTCGCACACAAATCATGTCTTCATTTCTTTCTCACCCCTCTGGTCTGGGTCCCCTTCCAAGTGACTCAACTGTGAAATAAACTTTCATCGCAAAAATCTATCCAGGGTCAGAGTGTTCTCCCTAAAGGCATGAAGATGCTCAAACAGAAAGGATTTTCTGGTGTTTATAAGCTGTCCTCTCCAGATGGATTTGATTCGGAAATTAAGTCAACCCATTGCTGAATTGTATCGCAGGAGAAATTAAACCAATGAGCCACTTGACTTCCTGCGCTGAGACGGAGTCTGATGTAGGCCCCAGGGCAAGGCCCGATCTTTTCCGGAAAACGCCGCAGGTCAAAGAAGTGGAGTCTTCGGAGAGGCAACTTCAGAGAGGCACTTAATGAGATTAACCGGCACCTCCAGAGAAAGGAAGGGCAAACGTAAATACAACCTGGGACCATAAGGGGATAGGCGCAGAAATAGGCCATTCAGCCCACTGAACCTGCTCACCATTCCCTGAGATTGTGACTGATCTGATAAGCTTGAGTTCCACTTCCCTGCTTTTTCCCCATAACCCCTGATTCCTTTGCTGTTTAAAAATCTGTCTGTCTCAGCCTCGAATATACTTGACAACCCAGTCTCCTTAGCCGCCTGCGGTAAAGAATTCCACAGGTTCACTAGCCTCTGAGAGAAGACATTCCTCCCCATCACTGTCTTAAATGGGTGGCTGGTTATTGTGAGTCTAGGACTGAGTCGCCCAGAAGGGGAAACCACCTCCCTGTATCTAAAATGCGGAACGCAGATCCAGCAGAGGATTTTCTTAAAGCAGTGTAGAGTGAGGGGCAAAGGCAGAACACGCAACCCCTTACACTGTTTATGGCACTCGTAGGTGAGTGGCAAGCTTAAACGTACAGCGTTTGTTGATGTTGATGGAAGTAGACAGATGAGAGTGTGACAGAGTGAATTAGTAGGTGGGTAGGTTGATAGATTGTGTGCAAAGGTAGGTCACATGGGTGTGACATGTGAGTGAAGTGTGTAAGATGGATGGAGGTGAGTTAGTGGGCTAATGAGGAGTGGGGGAGTAGCCATATTGGAGGGGTTGGGGGAGCATGAGTCATCACATTGGGGGTAGTTGGATTGTGTTGGTTCCGGAGCTTCCCAGAAGTCGAGCTGGGTTTCTTCCTGTCCAAACTTTCCTGGCTAATTATTAGTACATCAGAACATCTAAAGTCTCTGACTCTAACAGAGAGGCAGGGACATTTGTGGAAGGCCCTGTGGTCAGGTGAAAAACCCTTTGTGAGTTGAAACTTCCTGAGCAATTCCCATGTAGCTCAGCGCTTCAGGATATTCCCAGGATCCCCACATGCATTGCTGGTTATACCCGCAGTCTCCGCCTATCCAGATCCTGTGGTGCCTGGAGTCTTGCCCTCTGGATTGCTATTCCAATAACATGAGCAATGAACATTACCCACGGTACCCCAGCTTCAGCATGGCTAGTCGTGAGCTCCATCATTGAACTGGAGGTTGGTATTTGGACAAGTTACTGAATCATAGCATCCCTACAGAGTGGAAACAGGCCCTTTGGCCCAACAAGTCCACACTGACCCTCAGAGAATCCCACCCAGACCCATCCCCTTAATCTACACATCCCTGAACTCTACAAGCAATTTAACATGGCCAATCCACCTAGCCTGCACATCTTTGGGCTGTGGGAGGAAACCGGAGCACCCGGAGGAAATCCACACAGACACGGGGAGCACGTGAAAACTCCACACAGACAGTCATCCAAAGGTGGAATTGAACCCAGGTCCCTGGTGCTGTGAGGCAGCAGTGCTAACCACTGAGCCACCGTGCCACCCCAAGTCCTGGAGTCTTGACATATGCCAGAAAATGCCAACAGATTAGGAGGTAGCTCTAAAACTATGAGCTACGACACATTAAGCAACAACCTCACCCCAAAGGCTGTGGGTTCAAGCCCCAATTCTGACACACTAGTCTCTTATCCAGGTTGACACTCCAAGGCAGTGCAGAGGGAGTGTTGCCCTGTTGGAGGCGCTACCTCTGAAATGAGGAAATCAACTGAAACTCATCTGCAACCAGAACTACCCCCTCCCAAAACCTTTTTCTCCTGGTATCTGGGTCAATATTCTTCCCTTAACCAACAGCAGGTGTGTAAGCTGGTTAAGAAGGCATTGGGGATTCTTCTCTTCATTAGTCAAGGCACTGAATAGAAGAGCAAGGAAGTCAAGAGCTTGACATTAGTTAGGTCACAGCTGGAGTACAGTGTGCAATTCTGGGCCCCATATTATAGAACATAGCACATAGAACATAAAACATAGAACAGTACAGCATAGTACAGGCCCTTCGGCCCACGATGCTGTGCCGAACTTTTACCCTAAACCTAAGGTCTATCTAACCTCCACCCCTACCTTATACTATCATCCATATGCCTGTCTAATAGCCGCTTAATTGCCCCTAATGAGGCCGACTCTACTACCCTCTCCAGCAATGCATTCCATGCCCCTACCACTCTCTGAGTAAAGAACCTACCTCTGATGTCTCCCTTATATCTACCTCCACTCACTTTAAAATTATGCCCCCTCATAATAGCTACCTCCACCCTACGAAAAACTCTCTGGCCGTCCACTCTATCTATACCTCTGATCATTTTGTACACCTATAGGAAGGATGTGACTGCACTGGAGAGGGTGCAGAGGAGATTCACCAGGATATGGCCTAGAGTGATTCAGCTATGAAGAGAGATTAGATGGACTGGGGTTGTTATCCTTTGAGCGGAAAGGCTGAGGAGATTTTTGATTGAGATGTACAAGGTTCAGAGGGACATGAACAGGATAGATAAAGTTAAACTTTTCCCCTGAGTGTTGGGGACAGTAACCAGGGCACAGGTTAAAGGTCAACTGCATGAGGTTTGAAGTGGATTTGAGGGAAATATTTTTGACCTAGAGGGTGGTGGGAATCCAGAACTCAGAACCCCAACCCTAAGGTGGGTGGTTGAAGCAGGAACCCTTGAGATGTTGTGCAACATGAGAGGGTGCAGAATAGATTTACAAGGATGTTGCGGGGTTCGGAGGGTTTGAGCTATAGGGAGAGGCTGAATAGGCTGGGGCTATTTTCAATGCAGCATCGGAGGCTGAGGGGTGACCTTATAGAGGTTTACAAAATCATGAGGGGCATAGATAGGGTGAATAACCAAGGTCTCTTCCCCAGGGTAGGGAGTCCAAAACTAGAGAGCATAGGTTTAAGGCAAGGCTGAAAGATTTGGGAGGAATGTAAGGAGCAACTTTTTCACACAGAGAGTGGTGTATGTATGGAATGAGCTGCCAGAGGAAGTGGTGGAGGCTGGTACAATTACAACGTTTAGAAGGTATCTGGATGGGTATATGAATAGGGAGGATTTAGAGGGATATGGGCCAAATGCTGGCAAATGGGACTAGATTAATTTAGGATATCTGGTCAGCATGGACGAGTTAGACGAAAAGATCTGTTTCCATGCTGTACAACTCTATGACTATGACTCCAAGCACTTGAAATTTCATTTTAAAAAAGCTAAAGATTTATGAATGGTGGAAATCAGGAACAAAAACAAAAACAGAAACTGCTGGGAAGACTCAGCAGGTCTGGCAGCATCCGTGGAGAGAGAAAGCAGAGTTAATATTTTGGGTCCAATGACCCTTCTTCAGAACTGATAGTAGCTGGGAAAAGGTTGATATGTACCCTGAAGATGATGGGGGGGTGGGGGGGGGGTAGAGAGAATTAAATTATCAGTGGAGATGGTGACAGAGTAAACAGTGGGACAGACAAAGAAATAGGTGAAAGGTTAGCCTGAGGGAATCAATAGCTATTAACGGGGACCATTGGGATAATGGGAATTTTCAGAGATTACAAGGCTATGGGTCAAGAAAATGGAATTAGAACAGATGGCTGCTTGATGACTGGCGCAGACAAAATAAACTGAAGGGCACAAAAACAAAGTTGCTGGAAAAGCTCAGCAGGTCTGGCAGCATCTGTGAAGGAGAAAACAGAGTTAACGTTTCGGGTCCGGTGAC
>NC_063359.1:34849933-34895943 GCF_021869965.1 Rhincodon typus | reverse complement strand
CCGGACCCGAAACGTTAACTCTGTTTTCTCCTTCACAGATGCTGCCAGACCTGCTGAGCTTTTCCAGCAACTTCTGTTTTTGTTCCTGATTTACAGCATCTGCAGTTCTTTCGGTTTTTATTGTAAACTGAAGGGCCTCTGCCCATGTTAAAGAAGTTCTACAACTCTGTCGTAAAATCAGAGGAACTGGTCATTATCACAATGCTCTTTGTGGGGACCAGCCAATAAAATGCTGTGCTTCCCACATGACTACCGGGGTTACATTTCTTATTGTCTGCGAAACTCTTTGGGCCACTGCAAAAGGCACTCTACAAATGCGCAATTTTCTTGAAAGGAAAGGGGGAGGAAGGCGGTTGTTGAAGTGGCAATGGACTCTAGGCCTGTAATTCATTCAGAGAAAGCTGCAATGTGTGTATGACTGCCGAACCAGCACACTCTTAACTGCAGGGGTGCAAAAGTTTAAAATTTCCTTTCATCTCGCCAAGAGGCGCACCCTCCACAGACTCTATAAGAAGCGGAATAAAATTCAGGAGTGACAGGAACATGGCTTATAGCTTAGGTTCAACCAGGCTTTCTTATCTAACTAATGCCATTCTCAAACAAAGTAATTTTTAAAAAGCATAATATGTGTATTAAATGCACCACTGAGGTTCAGTCTGGAGGTAAAGCAACTCTTAAACGACACTGAGAATTCCAATTTCCTTCAAACAGTCTGTCTAATATTAGTACCATCTGTTGCTAACAACCCTAACTTACTGAACTGTCTGCACAGTTTCATTATCAGAACTGCTGATTCCACTAAAACAAAATATTTCCAGCTGCGCTATTTTAAGCCACACACTTAAACAAAATGGTCCCAAACTGTAAACGTCGTTTTTTTTTGCTTTCAGTCTGTGCTTTTATCCCAGTTTCTTCAGGTTCCTTTGTAAGTGGGACATCTCAGTAAGACAATCTATGGTATCTCCCAGCCTGATTGGGCTTGGAGGGCAACATCACAAAAGGCAAAGTATACGGCCCAAGTCCCTCGAGGAGATTAATGGAGGGCTTCATCCTGGAGTTCCTTGTTATGTCTGCACTGTCAATGCTCAGATATGGTTCCACTTACAAAATAGGGGCCCCAGTTTGGAAACATGCATGTGCCTAAGGAAGGTACCTGTCAGCACAAAAAGACAAACAAGGCAAGGGGATACACAGTGAACAGTAGGACCCTGGGAAGCACTGAGGACCAGAGGAACATTGATGCATATCTACACTGGTCCCTTAAGATATCTGAATAGGTAGATAATATGGTTAATGAGGTATATGGGTTACTTGCCTTTATTAGCTGAGGCAGAGAGTTTAATAGCAGGGAAGTTGTGCTGGAACTGTGTAAGACGTTATTCAGACCACAGCGAGCGTATTTTGCACAGTTCTGGAATCCACACTGCAGGAGGGATATGCTTGCACTGGAGAGGGTGCTCACCAAAATGTCTCCTGGGCTGGAGAGTTTTAGTTATGAAGTGAGATTGGGCAGACTGGAGATAGCAAGAACTGCAGATTCTGGAGTCAGGGACAACACAGTGTGGAGCTGGAGGAACACAGCAGGCCAGGCAGCACCAGAGGAGCGGGAAAGCTGACGTTTCAGGTTGGGACCCTTCCCCGAAACATCAGCTTTCCTGCTCCTCTGATTCTGCCTGGCCTGCTGTGTTCCCCCAGCTCCACACTGTGTTATCTTGGGCAGACTGGAGTCGCTTTCCTTAGAGCAGAAGCGACTGAAAGGGGACATGATTGAGAGGTATAAAATTATGACAGGAATAGACAGGTTAGATAGGAAGAAACTTTATCCTTTGATGGAGGGATCAAAGACCAGGGACATAGATTTAAGGGAAGGGGCAGGAGGTTTAGAGGGAACGTGAGGATTTTTTTTCCCAAGAGAGGCTGGTGGGGATCTGGAACTCACTGCCTAAAAGGGTGGTAGAGGCAGAAATCCTCAAAACATCTAAGAAGTATTTAGACATGCACTTGCAATGCCAAGGCATACAAGGCTATGGGCCAGGTGCTGGAAAATGGGGTTAGAATAGTGAGCGGGTTGTTTTTGACTGGAGCAGGCATGAAGGGCCAAAGGTATGACGGTATGACCCAACTGCCTCAGAATTAGCAAATTACACAATAACTCAAACAGTAGACAAGAGAAGACCACTCAGCCCCTCGAGCCAGATGCACCAGTCAGCAAGGTCATTACTGATCTTGTACCCAATCTCTGCTCTGCTGGCCTTTTCTCCCCATGATCACCTCCAAAAATACACCGCTCTCCACCTTGGATATTCCCAGCAAGTGGACATCAATAGCTCTCCAGGGTAGAAAACTCACAACTCTTTGAGTATTACAATTCCTCCTCATTCCAATCCCGAATGGTAGATCCCTTATCCTAAAACCCAGCCTGTGGAAACAAAGTCTAAAAAATGTGTCGGAATTTTTTTATTCAATGAAATGAGCTTTCACGCTTCTAAACCAGAGACCATAGGCCCGTTCTCTTAATGTTGTTAAGCACATCAGGAGGCCATACAAACCTCCCGGCCTACACCATATCACTCAATTAACTCACAGCCAATCTGTATTTTATTCAGTTTTCCTGGAATATTAGCAATCTCAATCTCAGAAGCTCCACCATCTTCCTCAGCCTTTCCAAGAAGGAGTATTCCAGATTTCTATGCCATTTGAAAAAAAATCCCAATTTTTTTTTCCCCCTGAAGTATTACCTCTTAATTTTAATATTATGTCTCCTAAGCTTTGATCTCTCTCTCCACACCAAGTGATTTAGCTTCTCAGTATCTACCCTGTTTGGTCCCATTAACGTTTTTAAACAGCTCTTCCACACCCTGCACCATGCCATGAAGCTGCCATTTTCAAGCGTAACCCTTGGCAACCCTCAACAAGAGAGATGTGGCCCTATTGCTTCCATGAGCACTGGCCCACTTCAGGAAAAGCTTCTAAACAAGTAAACGTTCTTTGGGGCTATTAATGTTCCACAGTTGTGCTGCTGGCACATACTTTACAAATCGTAGATAAGCTACCAGCCCCTCCCCACACCTCCCATCCATTTTCAATCCAGGAAAGGCCACGGCTTCCGGGAACATGAGTCTGACCAACAACTCGTGAAATGTTGTTAATTAACAATCGTCAGGAAAACGAAGCAGAGAGCAGTAAAGCATTTATCACATCAATTCACAGACTCCCTACAGTGTGGAAGCATCGAGTCCACACTGACCCTCCGAACAGCATCCCAGCCACCTCTAGAATCTTGTATTTCCCATGGCTAACTCATCTAGCCTGCACATCCCTGGACACTATGGGGCAATTTAGCATGGCCAATCCACCCTAACCAGCACCATCTTTGGACTATGGGAGGAAACCAGAGCACCCGGAGGAAACCCACACAGACACGGGGAGAAAAATTGAATAACCTTTGAAGCATAATCACTGTTGCAAGATTGCAAAGCCAGTAGTCCAAAAAAAAAAATACACACAGCAAGATTCCACAATCAGGAATGAAATAAAAGACCAGACTATTGTTGGTTGAGGGATCAATTTTGGCTGGAATAATGGACAGAAATCTTGGGGATGCACCTTTGAATGGTGCTTTGCTCCACCTCAGTGGGCAGTCAGCTCTTTCGTTTGATGTAACACAGTGTGGAGCTGGATGAACACAGCAGGCCAGGCAGCATCAGAGGAGCAGGAAAGCTGACGTTTCGGGTCTGGACCCTTCTTCAGAAATGGGGGAGGGGAAAGGGGCTCTGAAACCAAGCTCATCACAAAGTTGGATGATGTTAAATGAAGGACTGGAATTTTCACCTTACCATGCATTTTGTTGCTCATGGGGTAGGCGATGGCCAAGTGGTATTATCGCGAGACTATTAATCCAGAAACCCAGCTGATGTTCTGGGGACACCCGGTTCAAATCCCACCACAGCAGATGATGAAATTTGAATTCAATAATTTAAAAAAAAGTAGTCTGGAATTAAGAATCTACTGATCACCATGAAATCATTGCCGATTGTTGGAAAGACCCATCTGGTTCACTAATGTCCTTCAGGGGAGGAAATCTGCCACCCTCACCTGGTCTGGCCTACATGTGACTCCAGACCCACTGCAATGTGGTTGACCCTCTGAAATGACCTAGCAAGCCATCAGTTGTACCAATTGCTACAGAGACTCAAAGAAATGAAACTGGACGGATCACCTGGCATTGACCTACGCACCGGAAAAGACAATGGCAGAAACAGCCCTGTCGACCCTGCAAAGTCCTCCTCACTAACATTCGGGGGTTAGTGCCAAAATTGGGAGAGCTCTCACAGACTATTCAAGCAACAGCCTGACATAGTCATACTCACAGAATCATACCTTACAGACAATGTCCCAGACACCACCATCACCATCCCTGGATATGTCCTGTCTCACCGGCAGGACAGACCCAGCAGAGGGGGTGGCACAGTGGTATACAGTCAGGAGGGTGTTGCTCTGAGAGTCCTCAACATTGAGTCCGGACCCCATGAAGTCTCATGGCTTCAAGGTGAACATGGGCAAGGAAACCTCCTGCTGCTTACCACATACCGTCCTCCCTCAGCTGATGAATCAGTATTCCTCAATGTTGAACAACACTTAGAGGAAGCACTGAGGATGGCAAGGGCACAAAATATACTCTGGGTGGGGGATTTCAATGTCCATCACCAGGAGTGGCGCAGCAGCAGTAATATAGATCGAGGTGGTCAGGTCCTAAAGGACATAGCTGCTAGACTGGGTCTGCGGCAGGTGGTGAGGGAACCAGCAAGAGAGAAAAACATACTTGACCTCATCCTTACTAATCTGCGAGCTGCAGTTGCATCTGTCCGTGATAGTATTGGTAAGAGTGACCATCGCACAGTCCTTGTGGAGACAAAGTCCCGCCTTCACATTGAGAACAACCTCCATCGTGTTGTGTGGCACTATCACCGTGCTAAATGGGACAGACTTCGCACAGATCAGGCAATTCAAGACTGGGCACCCATGAGGCGCTGTGGGCCATCAACAGGAGCAGAGTTGTACTCCAGCACAATGTGTAACCTCATGGCCTGGCATATCCCCCACTCAACCATTATCATCAAACCAGGGGATCAACCCTAGTTCAATGGAGAGTGCAGGAGGGCATGCCAGGAGCAGCACCAGGCATAGCTGAAGATGAGGTCTCAACTGGTGAAGCCACAAAACAGGACTACTTGCACGCCAAACAGCGAAAGCAGCAAGTGATAGACAGAGCTAAGTGATCCCACAACCAACGGATCAGATCTAAGCTCTGCAGTCCTGCCACATCCAGTTGTGAATGGTAGTGGACAATTAAACAACTCACTGGAAGAGGAGGCTCCACAAATATCCCCATCCTCAATGATGGAAGAGCCCAGCACATCAGTGCAAAAGATAAGGCTGAAGCATTCGCAGCAATCTTCAGCCAGAAGTGCCGAGTGGATGATCCATCTCGGTTTCTCCTGTGGTCCCCAGCATTACAGATACCAGTCTTCAGCCAATCCACATGATATCAAGAAACAATTGGAGACACCGGACACTGTAAAGGCTACGGGCCCTGACAACATTCCAGCAGAACTTGCTGCTCCCTTAGCCAAGCTGTTCCAGTACAGTTACAACACTGTATCTAACTGACAATGTGGAAAATTGCACAAGTATGTCCTGTACACAAAACACAGAACAAATCCAACCCAGCCAATTACCGCCCCATCAGTTTACTCTCAATCATCAGTAAAGTGATGGAAGGTGTCAGCAAAAGTGCTATCGAGCAGCACCTGCTCAGCAATAACCTGCTCAGTGACGTTCAGTTTGGATTCTGCCAGGGCCACTCAGCTCCTGATCTCATTACAGCCTTGGTTCAAACATGGACAAAACAGCTGAACTCCAGAGGTGAGGTGAGAGTGACAGACCTTGATGTTAAGACTGCATTCGACCGAGTGTGGCATCAAGGAGTCCCAGCAAAACTAGAATATCGATGAGTATCAGGGGGCAAACTCTCCGGTGGTTGGAGTCATACCTCACACATAGGAAGATGGTCGTGGTTGTTGGAGGTCAATCATCTCAGCTCCAGGACATCTCTGCAGGAGTTCCTCAGGGTAGTGTCCTCGGTCCAACCATCTTCAGCTGCTTCATCAATGACCTTCCCTCCATCATAAGGTCAGAATTGGGGATGTTTGCTGATGATTGCATAATGTTCAGCACCATTCGTGACTCCTCAGATACTGAAGCAGTCCATGTTCACATGCAACAAGATCTGGTCAATATCCAGGCTCGGGCCGACAAGTGGCAAGTGACATTCGTGCCACACAAATGCCAGGCTATGACCATCACCAATAAGAGACAATCTAACCACCATCCCTTGACATTCAATGGTGTTGCCATCAGTGAATTCCCCACTGTCAACATCCTGGGGGTTACCATTGACCAGAAACTTAACTAGACTCACCACATTAACAGATTGGCTACAAGAGCAGGCCAGAAGCTGGGAATACTGTGGCGAGTAACTCACCTCCTGACTCCCCAAAGCCTGTCCATCATCTACAAGGCACAAGTCAGGAGTGTGATGGAATACTCCCCACTTGCCTGGAAGGGCACAGCCCCAATAATATTCAAAAAGCTTCACACCATCCAGGACAAAGCAGCTCGCTTGATTGGCACCACTTCCACAAACATCCACTCCCTCCATCCCCGATGCTCAGTAGCAGCAGTGTGTACTGTCTACAAGATGCACTACAGAAATTCACCAAAGATCCTCAGACAGCACCTTCCAAACCCACGACCACTTCCATCTAGAAGGACAAGGGTATCAGATTCATGGGAACACCACCACCTCTAAGTTCCCCTCCAAGCCACTCACCATCCTGACTTGGAAATATATCGCCGTTCCTTCACTGTCGCTGGATCAAAATCCTGGAATTCCCTCCCTAATGGCATTGTGGGTCAACCCACAGCAGATGGACTGCAGCGGTTCAAGAAGGCAGCTCACCACCACCTTCTCAAGGGCAACTAGGGACGGGCAATAAATGCTGGTCCAGCTGGCAACACCCACATCCCACAAATGAATAGAAGAAAAAACCAAGGTTCACAAAAGCAGAACGGAATATATCCCTCACCTTGGTCTACAGAAGGTCAGTGGCAGGCAATTACCCTCTGTCTGGCGTGTCAGGGGAAATTGACAGGAGCTGTGAAGGGCAGTTCCACAGTTCCAGCACAACCCACAAGGCCCTGGCAGTGCCAAGTACTACTACCTGCAGGAAGATGGAGGGTACGACGAGGCTGGGTGCCACAGGGGCATGATGCTTAGGTAATGAGGTGATTGAGAAACTGCTAGGACTCGCTGGGAGAAACCCTCCACGAAATTTGCCCAAAGTCACCCAGATTTACGGTAAAATCCAGCCCAAAGTACTGCAGAGGCTGTAATAAAATCAGAAATTTTGCAGATCTGATAGCCTCTGTGGAGAGAAACAAAGTTGACATTTCAAGTCCGTTATGACTCTTCTTCAAAACAAAACTGGACTCGAAAGGTGAGCTCTGTTTCTGTCTCCAACAGGCTGCCAGAACTGCAGAGAACTTTCTGTTTTCTTACTGCTGATGCATTACTGCTTTATTGCAGCTCAACTGAGATTGTTCTGTAATTTTATTGGAGGAGCTTTTGTTGATGTGCTGAATTCAATTAAACTTTGCTGAAAGCTTTTCTTCTCTCTGCTCACTACCAAAGCTTCACCTGCCATCTCAGGCTCAAGGTCCAAGTCCAGATAATGGGACAACATTCACTGCCCCTTAAGTGTCGTTGGGCCAAAATTCTGGAATTCCCTCCCTAACAGCATCGTGGGTCTACTTACAGCACATGGATTGCAGTGGTTCAAGAAGGCAGCTCACCACCACCTTCTCAAGGGCAACTAGGGACGGGCAAGAAATACTGGCCCAGCCAATGACGCTCTGATAAAACACACAATCTCCGATAAAACGCACAATCTCAACAAGAAACAACATTTCCTGAAGGTGAATTGGATGAGATGCAAATTTTGCAAAATTTTTTTGTACGATTTATGAAAAGTTTAATGTAGCTGCATATATACATCTAACTTACCTGTGTTGACCCAGTAATGGGTTCAAATTTTTAACCTGCAATCAGCGTTTCTCTCTTTCAGTTTCTTAAACTGTGTTTCAGGATTGCGCACACCATTCCAATACACACTGTCTTCAATTGTTAGGTGTAGGTTTGCTGATTATCTTTTAATGAATCACATTCGACTGAGATAATAAAACAAGGTGACAACAGATTTTATTTTGACCAGCATTGACAACTTCCAACTCATGACAAAGACCAATCACAACCAGTGTTGTCCACTTCCATAACGCTGATCCCCCAGTCACAAGCAGTGTTGACAATTTCCATCTCATAGTACTGACTAATTAAAACCAGTATTGAGCATTTCCACTCCATAATATTGACTAGTTAAAACCAGCATTGACCATTGACTTTCATTGACCAGCATTAACTTGGCTTTCATTGGCAGGGGATTGAGTTTAAGAGCCATGAGGTTATGCTGCAGCTCTATAAAACTCTGGTTAGACCACACTTGGAATATTGAGTTCAGTTCTGGTCGCCTCGTTACAGGAAAGATGTGGAAGCTTTAGAGAGGGTGCACAGGAGATTTACTAGGATGCTGCCTGGACTGGAGGGCAGGTCTTATGAGGAAAGGTTGAAGGAGCTAGGGCTTTTTTCATTGGAGCGAAGAAGGATGAGAGGTGACTTGATAGTGGTGTACAAGATGATGAGAGGCATAGATAGAATGGATAGTCAGAGACTTTTTCCCAGGGCAGAAATGACTATTATGAGGGGGCATAATTTTAAGATGATTGGAGGAAGGTGTAGGGGAGATGTCAGAGGTAGGTTCTTCACACAGAGAGTGGTGGGCGTGTGGAATACGCTGCCAGCAGGGTAGTGGAGTCAGATACTTTAGAGACTTTTAAGCGACTCTTGGATAGGCACATGGAGGATAGTAAAATGTAGGGTATGCAGGGTAGATTGATCTTAGTAGGATAATAGGTTGGCACAACATTATGGGCCAAAGGGCCTGTACTGTGCTGTACTGTTCTATGTTCTATTTCCATTCCATAACACTGACTGATTCAAACCAGTGTTGACCATTTCTATCTCATAATACTGACCAGTTAAAACCAGCATTGACTGTTTCCATTCAATAATACTTACCAGTCACAACCAGTGTTGTCTAATTCCAGCCTGGAAATGCTATGATTATTTGACCTTCAGGATCAACTGTTTCTAACTGGCCTCATTTATAGGTTGGCAACTATTTCAACCATTCCAATTAAACTGTTTGTTTCCTTCTGGGGACTAGAAAAACTACCATTACACCTCGCTACCGTCCCCTGTTTGGTCTCACAAAGAACAATCTCAGGTTAAACTGTTGCCCAGTTTGTGCCACACTCACACCATTCCTCTCTGGTCGCTCTGTTCCTGTTTTGATTCACTTCAAATCCCTTCTATCCAGCAGAGGCAGGACCTCAGCTGGATTTAATGTCTCACCTCAGAAAGGAAAGGAGCAATGTGTCAACCCCATTACCAGACAGAGAAAGTACTGTGAATGAGAGAGGGCATGTGAGTGTGTCAGAACTAGGAGTGTGAGGGTGCAGGGGCAAGAGAGAGAGAGAAAGAGGGCACAAGAGAGGGACAGCAGGTGAAAGAGACAGGAGGCAAGACAGAGCACATGGGTGAGAGAGGGAAAGTGGGTAAAAGAGACAGTCATTGAAGGAGAGAGTCGGTGAGACACCAGGTATAAGAGAGGGAGAGAGAGGGCCCAAGAGTAAGCAGCAGATGGGTTTGAGAGAAAGATTAGGTATAAGTGAGAGAGAAAGAGACTGAATGATCCAGTTTGGCAACTGAAATGGTTTAAGCAAACAGCGGTGAGATTAGGTCCCATTGATATGAGCGGCAAAACAAATTTCTCGAGAGGTCAAAATTGGAGATCAACAGCAATTAAAATGTGAAGGAAGGAAAGGATACAATCACAGAATCCCTACAGTGTGGAAACAGGCTATTCAGCCCATCGAGTCCACATCAACCCCCCAAACAGCACCCCAGCCAGACCCTCCCCCCTACCCTATCCCTGTAAACCTGCATTTCCCATAGCTAATCCACCTAGGCTGCACATCCCTGGACACTATGGGACAAGTTAGCACTGCAAATCCACCCTAACCTGCACATCTTTGGATAATTCACTCTGTGTGGACAGACTGAGGGACAATGAGAGGATTTAGACTGGGGGAGGCGGAAGAGAGAGAAAGACAGGGAAAGGGGCAGGAATTTTTAAAAAATCCAAGAAATAAATTGAATCAGCAAAATAAGTGCAGAATGTGAAATACTCATAGGTTTTGTTCAGGATTTTAATGTCTATTTTATAAAGAAAAAAATCTAATTTGCAGCAATTACAATCAGTACAGGTTAGAATTAAGCACTTCCTAATGCTATATGGGTGGTACGGAGGCTCAGTAGTTAGCACTGCTGCCTCACAGCACCAGGGGCCTGGGTTCGATTCCACCCTCAGGCAACTGTCTGTGTGGAGTTTGCACATTCTCCCCGTGTCTGCGTGGGTTTGCTCCGGTTTCCTCCCACAGTCCAAAGATGTGCAGGCTAGGATGGATTGGCCATGCTAAATTGCCCCATAGTGTTCAGGGATGTGTAGATTAGGTGGGTTATAGGGGAATGGGTCTGGGTGGGATGCTGTGAGGGTCGGTGTGGACTTTTGGGCAAAAGGGGCTGTTTCCACACTGTAGGGAGTCTATAGCTAGGAACTCACACTCTCTCCTTCCCCAACCAAGTAAATGCAGTGGGATTCATAATTGAAATAATTGAAAGGTTCTACTTCACAATGAAGATGCTACAAATTCTCTACACCTTCAGGCGATGTGGGACCTGACCTGATCTCAATGTACATTATGTGAATTAAGCTGAATGGTTTCAGAATCTGACCATCTCCTGCAGCTGAAATGCAAAGTGTCATTCTTAACCCCTTCAGTAATTTATGGCCCACGCTTGCATTAATCTGGAAGGATCCTGCACTGCAGAACTGGCACTCACTGCAGGGAATCATAATGTTGAGCCTCTGCCTGCCAATTGAAAGAGTTCTCCAATTTGTCCCAGTCCACAAGATATAGGAGCAGAAATCGAGCATTCAGCCCATCGAGTCTGCTCTGCTATTCAATGCGACCATGGCTGATCTGACAATCCTCAACTCCTCTTTCCTGCCTTTTCCCCATACCTCTCAATCCCCCTCACTGATTAAGAATCTGTGTACCTCAGCCTCGAACATCGTCAACAATCCAGCCTCAACAGCTCTCTGCGGTAAAGAATTCCATAGATTCACGACCCTCTGAGAGAAGAAATTCATCCTCATCTCTGTTCTGCTCCCCCAAAAAAGCTTGGCCAATGTTTCCTTTCCCAGTGCTCATCCAATTCCCTTTCCAAAGCTCCGAATTTCACAACCTATTCAGGTACTGCCCTTACAACATGTCGCTGACTAAGAAAACATTGCCTCATGTCACATCTGGTTCTTTTGCCCAGCTCCTTAAATCTGTGTCGCTCTGGAAACAGTTTCTCCGTAATTTCTCCACCAAGTAATTAATTATTTGTTTCATGTTCTGGAAAACAGCTTTTAAAGGAATTTCAAACAGGGGCAATTTTTCTTGACCTCACTGTGGTGTTCGGTACATTCTGGCACCAACGTAACCTTGCTGGGTTGCAGGCACTCTGGTCGTCACATACTCAAATGCAGAATATTACCTCTCAACATGCCACCCAACTATCCTCACCAAACGTATGGATATGCAACCAACTCATCAATCTGTATTAGCGCTAGCTTGTCTCTGAAAACCTTCCCCTCTCCTGGCTCCCAGGCCTAAGCCACATTTGCCCCTTTCCAATGTCAGGAGGGTAATTGTAATGAGCCAGTGACAGTAGAAGGTCTACATCAAGCCCAGCTTGCCTGTATGCAATCACTTCCGGAACCCATTCTGCAGCACACATTTCCTCACACTACCCCAGAAGTTAAACTGACCAATGGCAGGAGGAATCAGCGACCAGAAATCACTCTCGATTGGAGATGCCTGACCAGGTGGACCTCGCCCAGTGACAATGGGTCCTTTGCAAGAGTTCCCAGACTGGCCAAAGTCCCCGTCCAGCCACTTGGGTGAGAGTGGGGTCACCGAGACCAGCCTGGATGTTGTATTGTCCAAACCCTGACTCACACTGTCAAAAAGCGCTTACTGAATAAACATTGTAGACTGTGCACAAAGCTGCAGCTAGCCACTGCCAAAGGTTCTCCTGGCATCTCTTACTGTGTGCACACTCAACCAACCAATATGTGGAACGTTAAACCTCTTCCAACCAGTTTCTGAAATCTACCAAAAGTCAGCCTTTACTTGGTTTTAGATTTATTCAAAAAGTTTAAAAGGTTAGAAATGTACACCTTCTAAAACTGCAACCTACCACTGGTGTCAATAAGTCCCTTCATACAGTTTTGGCTGACCATTAATCAATTAACAAATTAATTCATGGTCAACGTGTTAAAAGGGGCACTGTGAAGTGAATAATAAGTTATTAATATAAGGAAATGTGTTAAATTAGAACACTATGCCAGAGGTGAGGATGCACACCATCCCCTACGGTGTTCACTGGTCACAGAATCCTGGAAACCGATGAGCAGACGATACGTGCTCCCTCTCCCGGGACAACTGGGCACAGACATAATGACAGAAGAGAGACAGGCTGTTGGTGCAAACAGCCCACTCAATCACTGTTGCCTGGGCCTGTTAGAGGCCAGGATGTCTCTGGATGGTCTTTTTGGGTATTAATGAACTAACCTAAAGGTTAGCTTGTTAAAGCGGGGGGCTTCTGTATGTGTGCATAAATCATGATCCATTGAATGCTCCAACCCCAAACCTGTAGATACTTAAGGTTAATTCATACAACGGAACATTGAACACCTCCATTAAGTCTCTGCTTAATCTTCTCTGGTCTGAGGAGAACAGCCCCAGCTTCTCCAGTTTCTCCACAAAGCTGCAGTCAGATAAGTCTACTCTGTAGAGACGTTTTGAACTGGGCCATGCAGCTTATGTGGCGGTAGCTGACCTCACCCTGAATGACAGGACTTTTAAGACGCCCTTAGGCTAATATCGCGAGGGGTGAGAAAAAAAACAGCCAACAGCTGTTCTTGCATCTGATCATTTGCAGTTCCTCCTGGTCATGAAGATTCTGGGCTAGTGAAAAGAAAGAAGGGCCTGTGTTTGTAGACATTCCAAAGCACTTTGCAGCCAACAAGATACATTTTGAAGTGTAGTCACAGTCGTGGTGCAGAGAGCACAGTAGGCACTTTGTATACAACAAGTTCGCTCAATCAGCAATGCCATCATGGTCAGATCTTTTGTTTCAATGCTGCTGGTTGAGAGCTAAATATTGGTCAGCACATCAAAGATAATTCTCCTGTTATTCAAAATATTATCATGAAATTCACCGAAGATCCTCAGACAGCACCTTCCGAACCCACGACCACTTCCATCTAGAAGGAGAAGGGCAGCAGATAGATGGGAACACCATCACCTCCAAGTTCCCCTCCAAGCCACTCACCATCCTGACTTGGAAATATATCGCCATTCCTTCACTGTCGCTGGGTCAAAATCCTGGAATTCCCTCCCTGATGGCATTGTGGGTCGACCCACAGCAGGAGGACTGCAGCAGTTCAAGAAGGCAGCTCACTGCCACCTTCTCAAGGGCAACTAGGGATGGGCAAGTAACGCTGGCCAGACAGTGACACCCACACCCCACACATGAATTTAAAAAATGACATCCTTTACAAGAACGCCTGAGAGGGCAGATGGGGCTTTGGTTAAATTGCATGCAACAGAGCAGCACTCTCTCAATACTACATTGGAGTATCAGGCTGGTTACATGTTCAATCCTCTGTGTGATATTTGAACTCAGAACTTTATGTCTCAGCAGCACACGTTCCTTCACGGGAACCCTGTCAACTAGCAATGGTCTCTGCCTTGTTACCCTCCTGTCAGATAGCCTCTGCACCTCAGCAAGATTCCATGTTAGGGGGGACTCCACTCTCAGAATGAAGTTTTGCTCAACAGGAATCAGTCTACCCCAGATGCACGAAGTTCCCAAATTTCTGATGATGGCTCTCAAGGATCCGATAATGAGGATAGTCAAAGATCTGGCTCTAACCAGTGTGTCCAGTGCATCCAGACTGAAGTCCCACTTGGTAAATAATCACACACACACACACACACACATGCAGACACACACACACAGACACACACACATGCACACACACACATACACACACGCACACACATGCAGACACACACACGCACACGCGCACACACACATACACACACGTGCGCGCACAGACACACACGCACAGTCACACACACACGCAGACACACACACACACGCACGCACGCGCGCACACACACATACACACACGCGCGCGCACAGACACACACGCACAGTCACACACACATACACACACACACACGCAGACACACACACACAAACACACACACACACACGCACACGCGCACACAGACACACATACACACATGCAGACACACACATACACATACACACACACGCATACAGACACACACACAGAAATAAACACACACACACACACACACACACACACACAACCCCTCCAAATAAAGGCACCTCCTTACATGAGGAGGAACTGCAGCCATGCCTTCAAGAAAAAGAGGGGAAAAAAATATACTAATCGACAAAAAAGGATCATCACAGGTTTCTTTTTTAGCAGCTGTAACAACAAGCTTCGCCCACAAGCAGGAGAGAAGTTCACTCAACTGTTGTCACTTTGCCATGGTGATCCTGAGCTCTCAATGCAAATTTCTCTAACTGATCACCTTCAAAGGTTTGCTTCTCAACAAACTAGGTAAACTTGTTCAATGGAGGAAAGAACCCAATTTGATAAAAACACACATACAGGAAAGCAGTTAACCTATTTTACAGAACTCTGCACGTGCTCTGTCTCTCTCGCTGTCGTTTTGATTTCCTCGGCCTCTAACACCAGTCAAGACTGACCTTGACCTAACTAATGCTGAAGTGCAACATCTAGGGTCCTCTGGAGATTTATGGAAGAGTTGCTCCATTTTTATTGCCTACCACCCTCCCTGCACTGCGCCCTCCCCTCCCCCCCACCCCCCCAACTCTCTCCTCAATTCAGGAAACTAGGGGAACTGGAACCATTAAGGAAACATATTCTGTGGGAACTCTCTCTCACTTTCTTCATTGAGACGATAGCAGCAAGTACACAGGGGACAGGGTAAAGGGCCAAGCCATACACAAGGAGGTCCAACCTGGGTCAGGAGTTCATTTCTGCTCCCTCGCTACGGCTCATGGATGTTAATCCTTGATTCCACATAAAGTGTTTGGCTAGAGATTTGAAAAAGACAGACTGCAAGAGTGAATGAAGAGGAAGGGAACATTAAGCCAGAGGGCCAGACAATAATAGCAAACGGCAGAAAGCTAACCCGTTCTCTTCATGCACTGTTCCTTACTTTAATCAATAATTGTGTTTTTGAAGGGCGCCTGGCTATTTGTAATTTATATTACATTTCCCCCTGCAATAGCCAACATTGGAACGACAGAGAGATGGACTATGTGCAAGGTTCTGTAAAATATGTTAACTGCTTCCTGTGGGGGTTTTCTTTCTTTGTAATCCAGTTTCTTCCTCCATCCACCAAATTCCTTTTCTTTCCTTTACAGGATCCAGATGCACTTCTTCAGCATGGTCAGAAGGAACAAATGGTATCATGAACGCAAGAGGCAACCAGCAAGGTGGCAAAGTTGAGTGAACTCTCTGCTGTTTGAAAGGGGAGTTTCCTGGCATTTGGGAAAGGTCAGTGCTGACAGTTTATATTTGTAGGAGAAACATTATAACTTTGTGCACCCTTGAAACACAGAAACAGAAACAAATAAGAAGGCAAACCAGGAAAACTTTCCTCACTCTAATTTGATGGATTTTCGGATTTTCCTTAATCCTGTTTGCCAAGGATATGTCCCAGCTCCTTTTAGCCCTCCTAGCTTCTCTTTTAAGTTCTTTCCTGCTTTCTTTATATTCTTTGAGGGCTCCGCCTGTCTTCAGTTTCCTAAACCTTACAAATGCCTCTCTTTTTCCTTTTCAACTAAGCTCACAACTTCCCTTGTCATCCAAGGTTCCTGAATCTTGCCATCCTCATCCTTCATTTTCACAGGAGTATTGCTGGTCCTGAACTCTAATCAACTGGCTTTTAAAAGATTCCCACATGACAGATGTGGTGTTCTCCTCAAACAGTCACCCCCAATCTACATTCTCCAGTTCCTGCCCAATATGGTGGTAGTTAACCTTGCCCCAGTGTAGTACCTTTACCCAATGACTACTCTTATCCTTGTCCATAAAGTAAAAAAAAACTTAAAACTTACAGGATTATGGTCACTGTTCTCAAAATTCTCCCCCACTGAACCTTCAATCACCTGGCCGGGTTCATTCCCTAGTACCAGGTCTAGTATGGCTCCTTCTCTAGTTGGACTATTTACATATCGTTTCAAAAAAACATCCTGGACACACCTAAGAAACACCCCACTCCTCACATCCAAGCCTCTGGCACTAAGGAAGTCCCAGTCAATATAAGGGAAGTTAAAAGCATCCACCACAACAACCCTAGAAGATAGTAGGAACTGCTGATGCTGGAGTCTGAGATAACACAGTGTGGAGGTGGAGTAACACAGCAGGCGAGGCAGCATCAGAGGAGCAGGAAAGCTAACGTTTCGGGTCTGGACCCTTCTTCAGAAATGGGGGAGGGGAAGGGGACTCTGAAATAAATAGAGAGAGGGGGAGGCGATGATGGAAGGTGGATAGAGGAGCAGGTAGGTGGAGAGAAGACGGACAGGTCAAGGAGACAGGGATGAAGCCAGTACAGGTGAGTGTAGGTAGGGAGTTGGGATAGGGGTTGGTCAGTGAGGACGGAGGGGCAGGTAGTTGGGAGGGAAGACGGACAACCCTGTTGTTTTTACATTTTTCCATAATCTGTCCACATATCTGCTCCTCTATCACCTGCTGGTTGTAGGGAGGCCTTTAGTCCAATCCCATCAAAGTGATTGTGCCCTTCCTGCTACTGAGCTCTACCCACATGTCCTCATTGGATGAGCCCTCCAAGGTGTCTTCCCTCAGTACAGTCCCTTATCTGTAATGCAAAGCCTCTGCTTCCTTTACATCGCTCTCCATCTTAACTGAAACATCTAAATCCCAGAGCATTAAGCTGCTAGTCTTGTCCCTCTCTCAACCAAGTCTCTGTAATAGCTACAACATCATAGTTATACGTATTAATCCAAGCTCTAAATTCATCTGCCTTACCTTCATACTCCTCGCCTTGAAACAAGTACACCTCAGAATTCCAGTCCCACCATATTCATTAACAGGAAGTCTGTTCTTCCTCTTAGCCTTACTGGTCCTTGGTCTCTGACTCCTCCTTGGTCATTTTGCTTGCTGACCTACTGCTCTGATTCCCACAACCCTCCTTCCTCCACACCTCCTCCCCAGCACACTAGTTTAAACCCTCCCAGATGACAGTATCAAACCTCCCTACCAGGATATTGGTAACCTTCCTGCCAACCTGCTCTGGAAGAGATTCCAAGATCCACATAAAATTACATTTCAAAAAATCCAAGATTCACCAGGCTCCCCTTGGAACTCAGGCTGAGATTAGCAAACAATTCCTTTAGAAGATATTCAAGTCGCTGGGAAATTTGTCAACATTCTCCACTGGACAGTGTCGATTATAGCTTCTTACTTAAGATGCAACATCCTACGCTCCCAGTATTGCTTCACATTATGATACAATATCCAAGGACGTTAGAATTGTCCACATTGATCAGGCCATATCAACATTTGGTTAATTTTAAGGATATGAGGGAGGGCCATTTAGGACTGAGATGAGGAGAAATGTCTTCAGCCAGAGATTGGGGAGCCTGTGGAATTCTCTGCCACAGAAAGCAGTTGAATCCAAAATGTTGAATGTTTTCAAGGAAGTTTGAATATAGTTCTTTGGGCTAAAGGGATCAAAGGGTATGGGGAGAAAATGGGAACAGGGGACTGAGTTGAATAATCTACCATGATCATATTGAACGGTGGAGCAGGATTAAAGGGCTGAATAGCGTTTTGTGTTCTGATTTTCTATGTTTCTAGACTGGGCCTGCATTAAGATATTGAAGACATCTCTTTGGTCAGCTTCACTCAGATATTTGGAGCCGATGGCCAAAATGTGTGGACCTTTCTAACTTAAATTTACAACACGTTCCCCCATTTAGCTTAAAATGTAAACGATTAAAGCTATTTGCGAAAGCTATCTCCCCAGCATTGATGCAACAGACAATGAAATGTAGAGCTGTTCTGCGTTTTAAACCAGAAAACTAACTGAAGGATAGAACTGGATCCAATCTTGGCATACTTGTACATTTATTTGCAGAGATGCACATTACAAGCATGTACCTAGCAAACAGACCTAGGGGTGCAGGCTCATAGTTCCTTGAAGGGGAGTCATATGTAGACAGGGCAGTGAAGAAGGCGTTTGGTACCTCTTGCCTTTATTGGTCAGTGCATTGAATAATGGAGTTGGGATGTCAAGTTACAGCTGCCCAGGACGTTAGTTAGGCAACTTTTGGAGTATTATGTGCAATTCTGGTCTCCCTGCTTTAGGAAGGATGTTGTGAAACTTTAAAGGGTTCAGAAAAAATTTACATGGGTGTTGCTGGGGTTTGAGGGTTTGAGCTATAGGGAGAGGCTGAAAAGGCTGGGGTGATTTTCCCGGGAATGTCAGAGGCTGAGGGGTGACCTTATAGAGGTTTATAAAATTATGAGGGGCACGGATAGGGTTAATAGCCAAGGTCATTTCCCCAAGGTAGGGGAGTCCAAAACTAGACGGCAGAGGTTTAAGGTGAGAGGGAAAAGATTTAAAAGGGACCTAAGGGAACAACTTTTTCACGCAGAGGGTGGTGGGTGTACGGAACGAGCTGCCAGAGGAAGTGGAGGAAGCTGGTACAATTACAACATTTAAAAGGCATCTGGATGAGTATATGAATAGGAAGGGTTTAGAGGGATATGGGCCAAATGCTGGCAAATGGGACTAGATTAATGCAGAATATCTGGTCGGCATGGATAAGTTGGACTGAAGGGTCTGTTTCCATGCTGTACAGGTCTATGACTCTTTGACCTCCTAACCCAATGACCATAGTTTTAGTCTGTGTCAAAAGTTATAGGGCTCAAGTAAATGATCAGTTAATGTCTAACCACCTCCAAACAAATTACATCCAACTAATATACAATTCACTTGTCAGTGTACAGGGCATTTGGAGTCATAGGGGAAATAAAATTTTACTCCGGGGCAGTCACTGCAGGCTAGCAGGGTTACTGATATTTAAAAAGGACTTAGCATATTGATGGAAATATTTCAAAGAGTTAGGCTATCATCATAATTAACAATTTAAGGGTTTGTACCATGGGCTTTCATCGGTCTTTTCTTTCTTCCATTTTGCAGAGTACAGAACTAAGACTAAATCTGAGTTTATTGTTTCCATGTTAATATTCTCATCCTTATTTTCAAGGCACCCCTGAAGATTTTGCTTTTCCAATCTCTCTCACCAGTTCCATCTTCACAATCCTACAAGATATCTGCACTCCCAGAATTTTGACCTCTTACACATTCCGATTTTCGACTGGTCCACCATTGGTAGGTGGAACTAGGCTCCAATATTCCCCCTCTCCTCCTTTACTGGGTTTGTTAAAATCCACTTCTTTGGGCAAACTTTTAGTTGCTTGTCCTAACGTCACTTCATGTGGATCAGTGTCAACTGTTGGTTGATAACACTCCTGGGAAGTGTTTTGGGATGCTAGTACTACATTAAAGGTACCACATAAATGAATGTTGTTGTTAAAGTTTAGAAATCACTAATGGGTCATGCTTCCCATTTTTTCAAGGCACAGTTGCAACATTATACATGTCTATGTCATATATGGAAGTAAAACATGTCTTAACAATGAGACCCTTGTGCAGTAATCAAGCAATTTCCTCCTCACTGTCAACTGGGGTGTGTAAACATGCAAAACCAGTCAAGAAATCTTGACTGCATTTTGTACCATGACCTATGGGGTTCTGCCTACAGTATTATTCAGCGGTTGTCATTTCAGAGGCATTTTTTTCAAAGTCATGACATTGTGATTTCGCATCTGCAGCAAGATTCTCGCTCCCTTTGCAAAGATGGCAGCGCCAACACGATAGGTGGTGCTCAGGTTCCTGAGCTTGACTGCTCCAGGCATCCTTCTCCCTCTCCGTTTTCGCTCTTTTTCCTTCTCCTTTCTTCATCTTCTGACATTGTGGGGGAAGCCAGAGCGGTGTCAGCTGCGCAGCGGTTAAAGCACTGGTGTGGTACGGGAGTGGGGACTCCCGCTGGGGTAGTTGCGGAGCGTGGACTCGGGGACTTGGTGTGTTTTTGGCTGCGGCGATGACAGTGCCTGGAACGGGGACTCCTGATGGCATTGCTGTTGCAGTGGTGCCCAGGACACCTTGCGGAAGCCCTAGAGCTGCGTTCGAAGACGCCTTGTGCAGAAGATGATCTTTGTTTATGTAATTTCATTTTATTCTTTCTGTATCTCAAAATGGTGCTGGACTGTGGCGACAAAACACTCTTCGCTGTATCTTTCTAGATATACATGACCATAAGACATAGGAGCAGAAATTAGGCCATTCGGCCCACCGAGTCTGCTCCGCCATTCAATCATGGTTGATAATCATGACAATAAATAACTCACACTCAAAACAAGGCACCAGGCCTTCTCATTACACCCATGGCACCAGCACGCTGTCATTAGAACGAAAACTGGCTTCATGAGCAGGAAGGTGGGATCTGTGTCTGGAACTTTCAATAAACACACAAAGCGATTCACTCCCAGTGCACATTGTGCTGTGCAACTACACCCCGGAAGGCACTTCCAAGGGTAACTAGCAGCCTTGGATTTAGAACGAACTTTCCGAGTGATATATCCTGAGACTCGTAACTAGTGGTTATGTTATTGCCTCGATGACGGATCTCAAGATGAGGGTTCAGATCCCACCAAGGGGAATTTTTAAATGCAGTTATGAAGAAAAAAATTGGTATAAGCAGCTGGTACTTAAGTATTGCTAAAAAGAGATGTCACCACAAAAGCTTTTTGTTTTGTCCTCCTCAGGACTGAAATGCAAGAAAACCAACTTTGGAAAGGAAAGGAAAGAATAATTTACACACCTAGAGAAGAGGGTGCTGATTGATTGGATGATGGTTGGCATGGAGATGCGACAAGAAGTGTTAACTGTCAATCTTAACAATCAAATCGGCCAAGTCAGCTCTGATTTCAGAGCACTGCCATGCAATTGGCTATCTCTGCAAATATTTCTTCACTGAGAAGTGTGCAATATGAGGATGTATTCCTTTTGCTTACAAAGAACAGTGTCCTGAGTGAATATATGTAGCTTCGAGTACTTGCAAATTAATCACAATTTAAGGATATCAGTCTAGCTCACAGTGAGCTTCATTTGTATATACACAAGGATGAGAATTCTCATTTTGAGACATTGTTGGTCCAGGAACTAAAGGAGGCCTTGAATTCACAATTCCCTGAATGGAAGGAGTGAGAGCTATGACTGACCTGTGACTGAATCCCCACACCACCCCCCACAGCTCATTTACAGCCCTTACCAATTTCATATTTATCTGTGCTTTGAACAACAATCATCCAACAAACAGTCTTTCTCGTCAAGGCTGAGTTATGCGCTAGTTGACTCAGTAACCGTATTTTCAAATCAGAAAAGGTAGCGCACAGTTCCTGATTCAAGCCTAGAGCCTGGTTCCCACTTGAGAGACACACACAGACAAAGTGTTAAGTATCAATAAAGGCCAAGAACGGTTTGAAATGAGACTTGTGAATGGCTCCTTCGTGGAGTCGTAGCTGGAGGACAAAAATTGGTTTAGCTGGAAGGACAGTAAAGGCTGGTTCAGCAATTTCCCTCTGCCCAATGCTCCATCCCTACGTGCCCCCTGGAGTGACAATGACTGTGAAGAATCAACGTGAGAAGAAACACAGGGAGCAAACAGAAGAAGAGTTCAAAAGATTTGACTGACTCAACTGGTACTCAACATGGCCGACAGCCAAAAGAGGTTTTGATTTCATTGGAATTGCTTTCATTAAATTTAATGATGTAATAATGTTAATTTCACACTGTCGGGCAGGTGGAACATCGGAGTGGCGAAAAGCACAGCAATGAGACAGTAAGTGGCATAAAGACCGAGGGGAAAAGGAAAAAGAAAGGCAGATTAAACATAAAGTCAATTAGAAAATAAATTTCCCAACTTTTTAAAAGTGTGCCTTCATTACTTTGAGTGATGCATCCCAGAACTTGTAAAATATTAGCTGCAATCAAACTCCAAATCCAAGAATAGTTAGAAACAAAAAAAAACTGCAGATGCTAGAATCCAAGGTAGACAAACAGGAGGCTGGAAGAACGCAGCAGGCCAGGCGGCATCTGGAGGAAAGGAGCAGTCAACATTTCAGGTATTACAGGACTGGCCTGAAGGAGGTTAATACCTGAAACATTGACTGCTTCTTTCCTCCAGATGCTTCCTGGCCTGCTGTGTTCTTCCAGCCTCCTGTTTGTCCAAATGCAAGAAGATTTATGGGCGGCACAGTAGCTCAGTGGTTAGCACTGCTGTCTCCAGCACCAGGGATCCAGGTTCAAGTTCGGCCTTGGGTGGCCATCTGTGTGGAGTTTGCACATTTTCCCTGTGGCTGTGTCGGTTTCCTCCCACAGTCCCAGAGAATGTGCAGGTCAGGGCAGATTGGCCATGCTAAATTGCTCCATAGTGTCCCAGGGATGTGTGGGCTAGGTGAATTAGCCAAGGGGAAATGTCGGATTATGGGAATGGGATGGAGCTGGGTTGGATGTTCTTCAGAGGGTTGGTGTGGACTTGATGGGTCGAATGGCCTGTTTCCACAACATAAGATTCTATGTGAAGGTGAAAAGGATAGTGCCCAGCCTAGCATCAGGACCAGTGACTCTCGTGAGATAACCAGCAATTGTATGTGGACCAGAGTTTGTGAGTACTGTTTGTCACCTTAATTAGCACACCCAATAATCCAGTGAACCTGTAAAATTGTCATCCTTTCCCTCTGTTCATCTGTTGCTGAAAATCCCCATTCATATCTTTGCTGACTCCAGATTTCATTATTCCCCCAAAGCACTCTTGACCAGCCTTACCAGACACTAACATCACAGAATTCTTAAAGGGATAGACAGAGTAAGGTAGGCTTCCCCGGGAATCTAAGCCAGAGAAACAAACCATTTAGGACCCAGATGTGGAGGAATTTCTTCACTCAATGGGTGTTGAGTCTTTGGATTCTCTGTCCCAGGAACTCAATCATTGAGCATGTTCAAGACAGAAATGGAGTCTTTCTGGACACTAACAACATCAAAGGATATGGGGAAAGCACAGGATGCAGCCTTCAGGCACCGAGCATAAAGGAGCAGTCTCAAGGGGCTGAATGGCTTACTCCATCTCCCATGTTCCGATATACCCTCCAGAAACCTGAGGTCATTCAAAACTCGGCAGCTTTTGTTGAGACTCACATGATGTCTAGTTCACCCATTGATACCCACCCTTAGTAGAAGGGTCAGTAACTAGGGTGCACAGTGTTAAGGGAAGCAGAAGTGCATTTAGAAGGGATTGAGGAAAGATTTTCCACCCAGAGGGTGATGACATCTGGAACTCGCTGACTAAAAGGATGATAGAGGCGGGAACTCTCAAGACATCCAGGAAGTGTTTAGATGAGCATTTGAAATGTCACAGTGTACAAGGCTATGGGCCAAGTGTTGGAAAATGAGATTAGAATAGACAGATGCTCGGAGACCAGTTCAGACACAATGAGATAAAGGGCCTTTCTCTCTGTGCTGTAAAAGCTCAATGACTCTCTAAAATAGTTCACATCGTGTTTGAGGAGAGAGAATCTGATAATGAGCAATCAATTATTACTTCTATTGGAGGCAAATTGGACAAACACTTAGCTACACTTTCTGAAGAGTTAACTATCCTCTTGAGATTAATCTTGTGCTTCTCATGACCTCATTTACATAATTGCAGGATAAAATTTGACCGAACGCATAAATTGCACATGACCATTGGGTCAGTGTTTGGAATGTATGTGTGCATTTTTTGCAATATTGTTGTAACAGACTCTATTTCATAGGTTAATATCCGAAGGAAACTAAGTTTCTTCATTTTAATCTTTCATTTTCCTTTCTGTTGGAGGTACAAGATCTCTACATTTTGCCAGTGGGGGCCTGCATTCAGATAATATTCTCCTTACTGAGGCTGCAGGACAGCCAAAGGGAAGCAACACCCCATATGGGTGACTAGAAACCATATGGAACCTTTACAAAGGCACAACAGTGCCAAGAAAGTCTAACATTCCACAGTTTCTGCATCCACAGTTTTTGAACTGAAATCCCCAAGGAATGACCTTTCCCTTAAACAGCTCACGTACCTTTACCTTTAACCCTTTTACCACCAGTCAGCGCCCTCCTCCTGCTCTCCTTCTTTCACTCACTCGCTCCCGTCCTCACCAGCATCCCCCCCCCCCTACCCCCAGCCCGCCCGCCTGCTTCTTCCCCCCACCCCCATCATAGATCACTTGAGACTGCCACGTCAATCCTTGCAGAAGTGAAGGAAGCGAAGGTTGAGCTGGTGCTACACTGAGAGAGAGAGAGAACTGTTGTCTGCGCTCTAAGGGCTTGTTGGGAGACCCACAGAGTCTAGCCTTTTTGGGGGAAAAAAAAACATAAAGCAAAAGACTACAGTCCCACTCCGTCTCCCCAGTGTTCAGACTACCTGTTCAGGTCGATGCTATTGTACAGTAGTCTGCACATTGGTTAGACTGCGTGTGGAAACATCTTCGAAGCTGCTTTCATCCGTTGGCTGTGCGACTCAGACAGATCTGATCAGACCCAGACATGCTCCAGCCCATAAACCTGCCGATGGTGGACACTGTGCCTTTAATTCCCCCAATAGCGGCACCCAGGTAACACAACAGATTTTGACTGCTTTAAAACATTGTGTCGGATTCTTCTGCAAAGTGCTTTAGTTTTCCGTTCCGCTCACTGTGCGCGTATGCTTCCAGTTCTCCTTTTCCTTGTTATTTGGGCAGCTATATGGCTCTCATCTCTTGTCATTGCCTGCTCTTCCCCTGAATCTTTCATCCCATTTCTGTCCTAGTCTTCAAAAGGGTGAGTATACTACTCATTAGCTTCATGGATTCCCTTCAATCAGAAACACACTGCTAGCACGTTGAGATGCATCGCTCCTCACACCGGTCTCTGGTTTTGATGTAAGTTCTGTACGTTTTGAATAAAAGAATAAATACTCTGGTAAATGCATCGCAGGAATTGTCTGTATTTGCATCATTCCTCGCTATTAAATACAAGATGATTTATTTGTTTTATTTTGTTGCTGTTGCGAATATAGACCTTGACTTAATGGGGATGGGCACGGAGAGGACAACTTTCCTCTGGTTGGGTTAATGACTAGCTGAGGGCAATGCAACCTTTTTTTATTGGAATTTGTGGGACAAAAATTTGCTGCTTTAAGGCGGGACCAGTGGTGATGGCCTCTGTAGATGAGTAGCCCGACATGAACTGATGAAGCTCACAGAGAAAGGAGCCCATTTGGGGTTCAATTGGTACCATGGTTCATGGCTCTATTCCTTAGCACCGTAGTCTTTAGGGAACAAAGATGGGACCGATGCCAGGAGCTGGTTGGGGTGGGTGATGGGTGCTAGGGTAGCTGCAGGAGGAAGAAGTGAGTAAGTAGCAAATACAAAGAAAGATCCCAGTGAAGAGACACTCCTGCAGTCTAACAGTGCAGATATTCCACCTCCCCCACTACCTCCCCACCCACCCCCAGGTGTATCTGTAGAACAAGATAAATCTTTCATCTTGTGAGGACTGGATTCATCTTGTGAGGACTGGAGGGACCCTTTCTCAGGATTTACAGGCCATTCCCCCTCAAGAGTTTCAAATCTCCTCCCCCACTTCCACTCAGAACACAAACCGTAGGCCTTTCAATAAAAATTAATTCCATGATAACCTCGATGTACAACAGTATCTGACAGAAGCAGAACAGGGAAGAGGTTTCTTTTAAAAAAACAGTCTTGCTGGCTTAGAGTACCAAATAACCTTTGAACTCACAGCTAACATCCTCAATTTGGGTCTATCAAATATTCAGCACTTCACTCACTTTGCTGAGTATCAAACAAATGCAGGATCAAATTCGACTCATTCGAAAAGCTCCAAGTTAAGGAAACGAGGAGATGCGCAACTCAATCCCTAGTAACCATTGCAGCATTAAACGGCTGTCTTTAATTCTCTTTCCTTTCATCATTATTGCAGAGCAGATGATACTAATGGGAAACACATTTTACTATTGTAACCATTTGCAGAAATAAAATGGCCACCCTTTGCCATGGGTCCAATGCCAATGCTCCGGGAGGGAAGATTTCATAGAGTTTTTGACTTTCTCAAATTGGAACAATTTTCGTTCTGTATTGCATAACGACTAAGCGAAATATTTCTTCAAAAATACCTCAGGCTGCACACCCAATGGAACTGACATGTTTTACTAAAAGCACCACCTCATAAAATCCACTGACGTTTATTTGTGTTTCTGTGGTTCCCTTGCACAGTTAGGTTGAAAGTCGCACAGAGTAATGTTAGCATTAACACTTTCACAGCCACCAGCCACTGCTAACCTTTAAACAAAGCCCTCTTGAGGACTGCACACAGCTCCGCATTTGTCAAAGCACATCTTTAATAATTAAAGTTTAACTTCTGATGCATTTGTTTGTAAATCAGTATTTCTCTCCCCGCTACTCTGTCTGGGTAATCTGCCCCAACTCCATTCTGGAAGTGCAAATGTTTATTGGTCGAGGCTTGTTCCATGGCCTCCCCCTTCTGTGGGTAGGGGGTTGTGGGGCAGTCAGAATAGGCCATCGACCCTTTAGAGTTGTCAGATTGAACAGAAGATTAATTACCTTAGCACAATCCAACTAAAATTAGGAGAGAAAATGTGAAGGGGCCTTTTTAAAAACTACATAGTCAGAGTTACTTACAGGATATAGAATTGTGTCTTATATAGTTGGCGGTCAGAGGTGGAAAGTCACGTGATCAAGTCTCCAGGAATTGGTCCAAAGATGGCTGATTTTTTTTCAGCCAAGGGAGACTGATCTCCAACTTCCTCCATTAAGGTGCCTTTCCCCTGCTCTCCTCACCAAGAGAAAACCAAAGGCCCGATGGCCTCAATGAGGCAGAAGGACACGCTAGACGGAGCAATCCACCAGGCCCGCAGTTCCGTCATTTCAAAACGAACTACCAAAATTCAGCAAAACTCTCAATTGTCAGTAAGGTGCCATTTCAGGTTATCATCATCATTACCACACTGCTTAAAGAATCGCTAGGCAACCAGAACTGGATAGTGAAAGGTCAAAGGACAATTATTTTTTGCAGTTGTATTCAGTCACTACCCGATGATTTATGATGCGGGTTTATTTTATGGGGTCACTCAGAAAGGTACTCACTCTGATTCTAGTTGATGCTTGTCAAATAAAGAATTTAGAGAATAAATGTAGTGCCAGAGGTTGGAAAAAGCCAGGCATCACCAAGATGTTGATCTTATTGTCAGCGAAATTGAAAGGTGGACATGTGGCAGAAGTAATGGAGTCCTCTCGGTGTTGTGTTTAAGTTGATGTATAAGTGCCCCTTCATCCATTTTGAAAGCAGCACAGAGTGCGAAAAGGTGCAAGATGCGCAAAGCAGAGAATTGGGAAGATCAATCTCAGTTTGTAAAGTAAAACATAATACATTTATAACATTAAACCTCCACAATCTTATCTTGATTGACCCATCATGACGATGCTCTGGTTTTAAAGATTTGAGGTACAATTTTATATACAGAGAGGACAGTACAATTACAACATTTAAAAGACATTTAGGTACATACATAGATAGGAAGGGGTTCGAGGGATATGGGCCAAACGTAGGCGAGTGACACAAGTTCAATTTGGGAAATCTGCTCAGCATGGACAAGTTGGGCCGAAAGGTCTATTTCTATGCTGTACGACTCTACAACTCAAACAATACATGCAAAAAGCACTGTTCTCATTTCTGATCAATAATTCCAGATACAAAATGCTGAGTGAGGTTAGGATCAGCAAATAAATTTGGGCGCATTCTCTGTCTCTCACCCCTCTTTCGATTGTCCCAGTCATGGTGCCTTGCACATGGCCCCTCTCAGACATTTTTCCCTTCTCCTGACCCAGTGCTACTCCCTGATCTATCTCCTTTGCCTGAAAGCAGCGTTTGTTTCATTGAACTCTCTGGGCAAAGACTTGGTTTGTGACCTTGGAATTTATAAGGCAATGATATTAAACGCTGCCAACATTATCTGGCATCAAATCTGTACTGAACCTGTTGTGAAAGAGTGGACTGAAATGGGAATATACAAACAGTCTACCAAATGGTCGATAATTGTCATTGCCAACATCTTCGTTGTCCTAGATCAGACACAATATTTCAGCTAGTCCCACTCTCGCACCCTTTCTTTCCCCATTACCTTGCAAATGTTTTCCCCTCAGGTACTTGTCCAATTCTGTTTAGAAAGTCTAGATTGTGTTTGCATCCATCACACCCTACCCTAGGCAGGACATTCTAGATCCCAAGCACTCACGGCATTTTCCTCATGTTGCTTCTTCTGCCAAACATTTTCAATGTCCTGTGGTTCCTGACCCTGCACTGATATGGTAAAAATAGACTATCAATTTTCAACTTCTGACATCTGATTTTTAATACCTGGGACCTTCCATGGACAGGAATAGTATTAAAACAGGAAGACCATGACTTTAAGATGGCCGCAGTGATCACTTGATCACAGACTTGAGCCAATGCATGATACCACCCACAAACAAGACCCAATCTGAATTGAAAGTAACCTATCCTCAAAATGACTGAAAATATTCTTACAGATCTTTATCTCCTGTTTGATTTACCTTTCTGGAAGTTTCACATCTTGGGTTAAAATTTGCACATTATCCAATTTGAAAAAAAAGGTCAATGAAGCCAGTATTTCAGGCAACTGCTTTTAAGCACAGCAGACAGAAGAATGATGGATCCATCAAAGCAAAATGGGAAGACTTGCTTTCTCTCTCTGCGTTTCTCTCAGCTTCTCAAAAAACTACATGCGGTGATAAATTAACGCTGAAGGTAAGCATGCAGGTGCAGCAGGTCGTAAAGAAGGCAAATGGTATGTTGGCCTTCACTGGGAGAGGTTTCGAGTACAGGAACAGGGATGTGTTGTAGCAGTTATACAGGGTCTTGGTGAGGCCACGCCAGGAATATTGTGTGCAGTTTTGGTCTCCTTTTCTGAGGAAGGATACTTTTACCTAAGCGAGTGCAGTGAAGGTTTACCAGGCTGATTCCGGGGATGGTGGGTCTGACGTATGAGGACGGATTGACTAGGTTGGGATTGTTTTCACTAGAGTTCAGACAAACAAGAGGGGTCTCATAGAGACTTATAAAATTCTAACAGGACTGGACAGGGTAGATGCAGGGAGGATGTTCCCAATGGTGGATGTGTCCAGAACCAGGGGTCACAGTCTCAGGAGTCGGGCTAGACGATTTAGGACGGAGATGAGGAGACATTTCTTCACCTAAAGAGTGGTGAGCCTGTGGAATTCATTACCACAGGAAGTAGTTGATGTCAAAACATTGAATGTATTCAAGCGGTGACTAGATAGAGCACTTGGGGCGAATGGGATCAAAGGTTATGGGGAGAAAGCAGGATTAGGCTACTGAGTTGGACGATCAGCCATGATCATGATGAATGGCGGAGCAGGCTTGAAGGGCCGAATGGCCTCCTCCTGCTTCTATCTTTTATGATTCTATGTTTCTATGAAGCAATATCAATCACACAAAAATACAACTTTTGCCACTGCTGAGGATACCTACATTACCATCACTAAAACAACCATGGTCGCAGGTTAAACTCCTCAAGAATTATAGAAACTTTTTAAGCTGCTTATGCTTGATCTTTCTTTCTGCACTGGACATATAACAACCCAGTAACAACCCAGCCTACATGTTGATCAGGGTGAGCTGGACAGTTTTGAAACTTTGTACCTGTGTTTGTGCGTATGTTTTACGTCATGTTTCATTATTTTTCTCAGAGTTAGCAAGTAACAAAATTTCTCTTTCCTTCCCTCAAAAAAACATAATTGATTTCTTAATGTTACGTAGGACAGTGTTCTAACTGAAGTCTGATATAGCTGCACGCTAAGAAGAATTGAGAATCTTTACTGCATTTTACAAACTGCTGGTTAAAAAAATTCACCCTTCCTCAGCTGGTCATAAAGACCCTTCCCACCAATGGGAACAGTTTCTCTTCCAACTACGCCTTGTCACTTCCTCGTTCTCAATCCCAGTCTGCTTTCTGCTATCCCTCACACTCTGATCTCACTGAATTTAAATTATAAAAAACGCCAATAGAGTCAGTCCCTGTCCATTATGACGGACGTGCAATATTGGGTGGGATGGAGGAATCTGATGGAAGAAACTTTGATTGGTGAACGCAATTCAAAGATTTATTTCTGGATGTGATGCTTTTGAAACGTTCTCTCGACAATGTTATAGCCCCCCACTGGAATCTCATTGCCCAGGCCTTTGGAGCCTATTTGTATTTCACACAGGTAGCCCCCAGGTTTCACCTAGAGAGGGAATCATGGCAGATTTGGGACGCCCTCCTTGTCCCCACCTGGCGCCCATTCAATCATGGCTGGAAACAGTGAAAGGGTTGGTATGTTCTGGAGCAAGAAGCCCTTGGCTAAACCACTCTCCTTCCTTACCAAGGTCTCCTCTCTCAGAGGGTAGTGAATCTGTGGAATTCTTTATCACAGAGGCTGGGTTGTTACTTGTATTCAAGGCTGAGACAGGCATGTTTTTAATCAGTAAGGGGAATCAAGGGTTATGGGGAAAAGGCCAGGAAAGTGGAGTTCAGGATTATCAGATTGTGATATCATTGAATGGTGGTGCAGACTTGATGGGCTGAATGGCCTACTTGTGCTCCAATGCCTTGTGGTCTGAAGCCAAATGCAGTGTCCACTTCATCAACCTGTCAGATGCAGCAGAATCATTTTGCTCATTTAAGTTGTTTGTCTGCAAGATATGAGTCACTGATATTTACTGCCTCTCACTACTTACCCCAGGAAGATGGGGATGGGTCGTCCAGTGAAAAGGCTGGAATCTTTGAGGCAATGTTACACCCATGATGGTATGTCACCATGCCAGGGAACCACGGGCAAGAGGTAGATGCCACTTGGATAGCATTCCACCGTAGACAGAAGGTAAAACAGAAACTTCCGGAGGTCCACGGATTAGACTTAGAGCCCCAAAAGGAGGTAGAACAGAGTACACAATAAAACCACACTGCTTGTCAGCATGGTCCCATCCCAAATCCCAGGAGTAGGGTGAGACACAGTCGGTCTACCCACTCGCAAGGTGGAGATAGATATTTGAGGATCATAGAATCCCTACAGCATGGAAGCAGGCCATTCAGCCCATCAACAACCTCCAAGAGCATCCCACCCCCCTACCCTGTAACCCTGCATTTCCCATGGCTACTCCACCTATCCTGAACACTACGGGCAATTTAGCATGGCCAATCCACCTAGCCTGCACATCTTTGGACTGTGGGAGGAAACCGGAGCAAACCCGCACAGACACAAGGAGAATGTGCAAACTCCACACAGACAGTTGCCCGAGGGTGGAATCGAACCCGGGTCCTTAGCGCCGTGAGGCAGCAGCACAGACCACTAAGCCACCGTGCCGCTCATCTTAAAAAGCCTAATGCCAGGAGCCCTCTGTTGTTTACCAATCAGCCTCCAGGGTCCTGGCTATCATCAGCTATAGTCACAGGCCAGGCAACACTGCCCCTTCCAACCCCAAACTAAGAGTGGTCAGGATACCAAGGGCATCTTTTCTGTATTAAATTTTAGAAAATTGTCAGACAATCAGAAGTGCCCTGCCTTTCTTACCCAAAAACGTTTTAGGGTTGTGGCTCCACTGCAGTCTAATGTCAGGACCGTGTAGCGGGCAGGGAAATGGCCCATGTCACTAGGCACCTCTCTTGTACTGGTTCAATAGGATAGTGCGGTGTATTTATGAGTGAATCGATTGAGCAAACCTAACCTTCCAGTGTAGCTCAATGAGCTGGTCCAGTGTGGGTGAACCAGAAGATCAGGAAAGTCACAAGGTTTGATTTTTAATACCCCCTTGGCTCAGCTTCACTCACAATGTGCATGAAATGGATGCTTTCATTGTCCTACCTCTAATGGTCACTGAAGCCAGTCAGCAAGAGCTCTTATTCCTGATCACTGAGGGCTCTTATGGGGCAGCGGTGGTGTCCCAGCCTCTCAGCCAGGAGGCTGAGTATCAAGTTCCACCCACTCCAGAGCTGAACACATCTGAACAGCTCGGTCAAAAGTATCTATCCCTAGTTACTATTCAATTGACAGTCAGCGGAACAGCACTGGGGCACGGGCTTTGGTTCGGCGATGATGCCGCTGTGGTTGAATGGCCAGAGACCCTCAACATCAAAGGGTGCTCAACGATGGCAATAGACAAACATGGAAGATTGGAGTCAACAGTGGGAGAGGAAGGGATGACAGAGAAGACTGATGAGAACCACAACTCATGCAGCATTTTCTGTACAAATACTTCAATTGTCTACCTGCTCAGAAATCTGATGCGCCTGCCCCACTGATCGTTTCACAAAACACCCTCAAGCCAGTTGGTTACACAGGGGGTGACATTTCCCACATCCAGAGCAGGTCATTTGGAGTTAATCAACAAGAAAAGAGAGTTGTTTTCACTGAAATGCAAAATCATTGGCTTCTCAATGCCTGGCAGAAATAATAATATAAATTGGCCAAGGGTGGATTAATTTGCAAACTAACCTTCTCCGTCTCAGCTGAACGGAGCATTTCAAAGCATCAGTTAAGATGTCTGCACTTCATGGCACATTTGGGACCATCAATTCTAACTTCTTGCCAAAGTTCTTCCTGACAGAAGACATAAAAGGAACCCTCACATTCGTGCCCCCCCCCCCTCCCCGCCCCCTCAGCTGGAGTTCATTTCTCGCTCACACTCTGCTCCAGTTCATAAAATGATCCTGGTAGTGACTGAAATGTATCAGCGAGCCAAAAGCTTCCTCCACAAGAGGCAGCTGGCTCGACACAACAAGTGCTGCTTTCCTTTCTCGGGAGCGGCGCACCCTGGTTGAAGAGCCTACTCTGTGCTCCGAATGCCGCAGCCAGCAGGTGAGCTGTCCCTCAAAGCGACTCCTGCACTCCCCCTCCCCTCAAAACCACAACTGCACCACCCCACCCCAATGCCCAGAATCCCAGTGCAAATTCCACTTAGAAGAGTCAATAGGCAGCACGGTGGCTCAGTGGTTAGCACCGCTGCCGCACAGCGCCAGGGACCTGAGTTTGATCCCACCCTTGGGTGACTGTCTGTGTGGAGCTTGCACATTCTCCCCGTGTCTGCGTGGGGTTCCTCCCATTGGCCATGCTAAATTACCCATAGTGACAAGGGATGTGCAGGCTAGGTGGGTGAGCCATGGGGAAATATGGGCTTACCAGGGGGTGGGTCTCAGTGGGATGCCTTTTGGAGGGTCAATGTGGACTCGATGGGCTTGCTCCTACACCATAGGGATTCTATGATCTTCTATTCAATGAGTCAGGCAAACAATCAAGGCTGATCTTTAGAGCAGTACTGAGGGGATGCTGCACTGTGGGAGATGCTGTCTCCTAAATGTGGCTTTAAACAGAAATTGCTGGAGAAACTCAGCAGATCTAGCAGCATCCATGGGAAGAAAGCAGGGTTAAAGTTTCAAGTCCAGTGACTCTTCATCAGAGCTGGTGCCAGACCTGCTGTGTTTCTCCAGCAGTTTCTGTGTTTGTTTTGGCTCTCCAGCATGCTCATTTTAAATTTGTTTTAAATTAAACTGAGGCCCTGGTCACTTCTCTAAGGGGAAAGTGAGAGATCCCACAAAGCTATAGGAAGGAGTGCTGGCAAATTCTCGCTAGTTTCCTGGTCAATATTCATCCCTCACCAAACAGGACGAACTGGATCCCTTTGCTGTTTGTGGGAATTTACCGTGTACAAATTGGGTGCTACATTTCTTTAATTACAACAAAGCACTTTGACTGTTGTGATAGCAGTCGCCCATTAAGCAGAGGGTCCCCTGCTTCTGTCATCCATGTGTGTGCACTTCACTGACTCGAGCACTCCAGGAACTCCAGGAACCCCCAATCCAGGCCACGTACAAATCATTTAGAAACCTCACAGGATGCCCAATTCATGTGAAAACCCAACGAACAGGAGCTCACATTGATATAGCACCTGCCTTCGACAGCAGGACTAGCAAGAACTGCCAATGCTGGAGTCAGAGATAACACAGTGTGGAGCTGGAGGAACACAGCAGGCCAGGCAGCACCGGAGGAGCAGGAAAGAACATAGAACATAGAACATTACAGCGCAGTACAGGCCCTTCGGCCCTCGATGTTGCGCCGACCTGTGAAACCAATCTGAAGCCCATCTAACCTAAACTATTCCATTATCATCCATATGTTTATCCAATGACCAATTAAATGCCCTTAAAGTTGGCATTCCACGCCCTTACTACTCTCTGAGTAAAGAACCTACCTCTGACATCTGTCCTATATCTATCACGCTTCAATTTAAAGCTATGTCCCCTCATGCTAGCCACCACCATCCGAGGAAAAAGGCTCCCACTGTCCACCCTATCTAATCCTCTGATCATCTTGTATGTCTCTATTAAGTCACCTCTTAACCTTCTTCTAACGAAAACAGCCTCAAGTCCCTCAGCCTTTCCTCATAAGACCTTCCCTCCATACCAGGCAACATCCTGGTAAATCTCCTCTGCACCCATTCCAATGCTTCCACATCCTTCCTATAATGCGGTGACCAGAACTGTACGCAATACTCCAAGTGCGGCCGCACCAGAGTTTTGTACAGCTGCAACATGACCTCATGGCTCCGAAACTCAATCCCTCTACCAATAAAACCTAACACACCGTATGCTTTCTTAACAACCCTATCAACCTGGGTGGCAACTTTCAGGGATCTATGCACATGGACACCGAGATCTCTCTGCTCATCCACACTGCCAAGAATCTTACCATTAGCCCAGTACTCTGTATTCCTGTTACTCCTTCCAAAGTGAATCACCTCACACTTTTAAAGCTGATGTTTCGGGTCTGGACCCTTCTTCAGAAAGACCCTTTTTCTGAAGAAGGGTCCCGACTCGAAACGTTAACTTTCCTGCTCCTCTGATGCTGCCTGGTCTGCTGTGTTTCTCCAGCTCCACACTTTGACAACTGGAAAACATCTTTTGAGCAAAGTGACTGGCAAACAGAATTCCACATGAGGCATCAGGACAACAGGTGACCGAAAGCACGCTGAGAGAGACGGGTTTACAAATAAATTGTAGAGAACGGGGATGAGCTTCAGAGAGGGAATCACAGAGCTTAGAAGTGGAAAGGAATCTACCAAGGTGACCATACAGGCACAGGTTGGGAAAAGCAATGAACTCCCCATGTTGGAGATTACCAGAGCTAGATGAGAACGTGGAATAACAAACAGATCACCTTATGGTGTGGCGCAGCAGGCTGGAGGGGCCAAATGGCCTATACCAGCACCAAGTTCACATGTTCCTATGTATGTACCTCCCCCATTCACTCAGGACTGAATTTGCGAAGGTAAAATCCAAGGCTCCCTCCCTACATGTTGATCAGGGTGAGCTGGATTAGAGCTAACAGAGGATTGAGAGAGCGCACTGATGTGAATCCAGGCAAGTATTTGGCAACTTTGAGAGAAAACACTGGATGGGAAATAAAGGCAAAAAGGAACTGCAGGAAGATAATGACAGAAGTCCTGAATTACTCTAGTGCCTGCCACAACATCAGATTCGGTCTGCAGCCACTGAGGTGGCTTTTGAAGTGTTGTCACTGCAGCGAGTCTGGGAAGCAATGACAGCCCATTGGTGCACAGCAAGATCCCAGAAACAGCCTCACCGTGATGATCAGATAATCCTGGTTGAGCGACGTCAGTCAAAGGCTAAAGATTGGGCAGCAGATCAGGGAGAGGCTCCTGGTTTGAGAAACTTTCGTTACGAGGAAAGATTGGAGAGGTTGGGACTTTGTTACCTCGGAGACGAGAAGTCTAAGGGGAGGTTTGATAGACGTTTTCGAAATCACGAGGGTGCTGAATGGAAGCTGTTCCCACTCGTAAACTAATGGAGAACCCCGGGTAAGAAAGCTGGAATCTTTAGATAGACTGCCTGGAAAGCTGCAATCGAGGCACTTGAGAAGATGATTACTCAGATCAAGACCAATGCACAAGGTTACAGAGAAAAAGCAAGACTGCAGCACTCCCTCTAACCCATGGCTGCTGGAAATCTCCGCAAAAGATCAACCATTGCACCAACGCACTGACCACTCCTTCCAGAAGATTCTGGTGCACAGGCCTCAGAGAAAGATTCAAGGGAATGCTGCAGGAAAGCGGCACTACATTAAACCGCTCAGAGAGCCAGTACAGGTACAACAGGTCCAGTGGCCTCCTTCTACTAATCCCTACCTGAAGAAGAGGACCTTGGCTCACTCTCTGCCAATGCTTTATCCTGAGCTTTTTTTTTTCATTATCTTTGACAGTCTCAGGGACAGGCCAAGGGAACATGGTCCTGAGTTGAAAGCTCAGGCAGAGTGGGAGTTGAACCCACGCGGTCATGATTATTCTAAACCACACACAGCCCACCTCGACCATGGAACAAGGCAGTTCCTCCAGTTTTAAATGATCTGCCCCGGGGCAGATCTTTGGCAATTAGCCTTCGAACCACAGCAAAGTATTCCTTCAAAATAATGCCTAGATTTTTGCGTTCAAGTCTCTGGAATGGAACTCAAAGCCACAACTGCCTGACTCAGAGCCCTGTGCCCTCCTCTCATCCTCCTGCAGTCACTGATGACTGAATGCCTGGGGGGTGGGAAATCTCCAGGCCAGCCCCCAAATTGGCAAATCATCTTCAAAGCGACAATTCTCTGGGCTCTGAAGGATTTTGAGCCAGCGATGTGGTCAGAATTGGGCTAAAATGTTGTTCCAAACTTCGTCTAGACCTGTTAGAACGGCTGGGTAGTTTACATGATCGAGCAATGATCTGACCACATATGAAGGGAATGATGAACGTGAATGGAATGAACCACGTGGGAATTGACCTCTCACCGGGATGGGGGGCAGGGGGTGCGGGTGCTGATCTGTTCAATGGTGATAGCTTTCCCCTCTTCCCCTTGTTACACAGTCAGCGAGTCTCTCTCTGCTACACAGCCCAGCATGCAGTCTGGACAGACCCGCAGCAAAGTTGCTGACTTCCTCTCCAACGGAGGCTTTGCTCCTGCAATTAATTGTCTCTGGTTTTATTGGTGATAAGAATCTATACTGGCTGCATGGGGAGACTGTAAGACATTGGAGCAGAATAATGCCTGCCCTAAAGCCAAGGACATTGATGACCCCAGAGGGGTCTTGTACAACAACTAATGAGAGCTGTCACCATTACTACTACTGGCATGTTCCAGCTACACTAACCAATTGAACTTAAACACCATTAGCTGGTCTAGTGGGATTGGAACCTATCTCCACAGCAACAGCCAAGGAGTCTGGATTATTGGCCTGATGACGTTACCATAGAACATATGAACATAGAACAGTACAGCACAGTACAGGCCCTTCGGCCCACGATGTTGTGCCAACCTATTATCCTCCTACACTACATTACCAATACACCACAATCCCAGCTGCAGTAGAGGCCTCTATCCTAGACTTGTTCAAACTCTTCAAAACAGCCAGAACTCCCAAACTCAGAGTGAGGAAACATGGGGTTGGGGGAGAACAGACATCCAACACCTCAGAGGAATTTTTAAAAATTCATTCACGGACTTGGGCATCGCTAACAGGACCAGCATTTCTTGCCCGTCCCTAGTTGCCCCTTGAGAAGGTGGTCGTGAGCTGCTTTCTTGAACTGCTGCATTCCTCCTGCTGTGAGTTGACCCACAATGCCCTTTGGGAGGGAATTCCAGGATTTTGACCCAGCACCATTGAAGGAATGGTGATATATTTCCAAGTCAGGATGACGAGTAGCTGGGGGGGGGGGGGGGGGAGACTTGCAGGTGGTGGTGTTCCCATGTATCTGCTGCCCTTGTCCTTCTAGATGGAAGTGGTCGTGGGTTTGGAAGATGCTGAGTGAGGATCTTTGGTGAATTTCTGCAGTGCATCTTGTAGATAGTGCATTGCTGCTACTGAGCGTCGGTGGTGGAGGGAGTGGATGCTTGTAGATGTAGTGCCAATCAAGCGGCTGCTTTGTCCTGGATGGTGTCAAATTTCTTAAGTGTATTTGGAGCTGCACCCATCCAAGGAAGTGGAGAGTATTCCATTGCCCTCCTGTCTTGTGCTTTGCCTATGGTGGAGAAGCTTTAGGGAGTTAGGAGGTGATTCTTATCTCTAACCCACGCTTGTAGCCACTGTTGGTTAGTTCAGTTCCATTGCTGGTCAATGGTAACCCCCATGATGATGATAGTCGGGGATTCAGTGATAGCAATGTCTTTAAATGTCAAGATGTGACGGTTAGATTCTCTCCTGTTGGAGATGCTTATTACCTAGAATTTGTTACTTGTCACTTGTCAGCCTAAGTCCAGATCTTGTTACATGTGAACACAGACTGCTTCAGTATCTGAAGAGTCACGAATGGTGCTGAACATTGTGCAATCATCGGCGAACATCCCCAATTCTGACCTTATGATGGAGGGAAGGTCATTGATGAAGCAGCTGAAGATGGTTGGGCCTAGGACACTACCCTGAGGAACTCCTGCAGAGATGTCCTGGAGCTGAGATGATTGACCTCCAACAACGACGACCATCTTCCTATGTGTAAGGTATGTCTCCAATCACTGGAGAGTTTACTCCCTGATACCCACTGAATCTAGTTTTGCTGGGGCTCCTTGATGCCACACTCGGTCGAATGCAGCCTTGATATCAAGGGCTGTTACTTTCACCTCACCTCTGGAATTCAATTCTTTTGTCCATGTTTAAACCAAGGCTGTAATGAGGTCAGGGGCTGAGTGGCCCTGGCGGAACCCAAACTGGGCATCACTGAGCAGGTTATTGCTGAGTAAGTGCTGCTCGATAGCACTTTTGATGACACCTTCCATCACTTTACTGATGATCGACAGTAGATTGATGGGGCGGTAATTGGCCGGGTTGGATTTGTCCTGCTCTTTGTGTACAGGACATACTTGGGCAACTTTGCACATTGTCCGGTAGATACCAGTGTTGTAACTGTACTGGAACAGCTTGGCGAGGGGAGCGGCAAGTTCTGGAGCACAATTCTCCTGTGCTATTGCTGGAAAGTTGTCAGGGCCCGTAGCCTTTGCAGTATCCAGTGTCTCCAACTGTTCCTTGATATCACGTGGAGTAAATCGAATTGGCTGAAGATCAGTATCTACGATGCTGGGGACCACTGGAGGAGGCCGAGATGGATCATCCACTCGGCACTTCTGCCTGAAGATTGCTGCGAATGCTTCAGCCTTATCTTTTGCACTGATGTGCTGGGCTCTTCCATCGTTGAGGATGGGGATATTTGTGGAGCCTCCTCCTCCAGTGAGTTGTTTAATTGTCCACCACCATTCACGACTGGATGTGGCAGGACTGCAGAGCTTAGATCTGATCCGTTGGTTGTGGGATCATTTAGCTCTGCCTATCACTCACTGTTTGGGGCTTCATCTGGTGAACACCTCATCTTCAGGTATGCCTGGTGCTGCTCCTGGCATGCCTTCCTGCACTCACCATAGAACCAGGGTTGATCCCCTGGTTTGATGGTAATGGTTGAGTGGGGGATTTGCCAGGCCATGAGGTTACACATTGTGCTGGAGTACAACTCTGCTCCTGTTGATGGCCCACAGCGCCTCATGGATGCCCAATCTTGAGCTGCTAGATCTGTGCGAAGTCTGTCCCATTTAGCACAGTGATAGTGCCACACAACACGATGGAGGTTGTTCTCAATTTGAAGGCGGGACTTTGTCTCCACAAGGACTGTGCGATGGTCACTCTTACCAATACTGTCACAGACAGATGCAACTGCAGCTCGCAGATTAGTAAGGATGAGGTCAAGTATGTTTTTCCCTCTTGCTGGTTCCCTCACCACCTGCCGCAGACCCAGTCTAGCAGCTATGACCTTTAGGACCTGACCACCTCGATCTATATTACTGCTGCTGCGCCACTCCTGGTGATGGACATTGAAATCCCCCACCCAGAGTATATTTTGTGCCCTTGCTATCCTCAGTGCTTCCTCTAAGTGTTGTTCAACATTGAGGAATACTGATTCATCAGCTGAGGGAGGACGGTATGTGGTAAGCAGCAGGAGGTTTCCTGGCCCATGTTCACCTTGAAGCCATGAGACTTCATGGGGTCCGGAGTCAATGTTGAGGACTCCCAGAGCAACACCCTCCCAACTGTGAAAACAAGGTGCAGGGCTGGATGAACACAGCAGGTCAAGCAGCATCATAGGAGCATCTCTGATTCAATTTTAACCCTCCCAACTGAGTACCACTGTGCCTCCCCCTCTGCTCGGTCTGTCCTGCCGGTGAGACAGGACATATCCAGGGACGGTAATGGTGGTGTCTGTGACATTGTCTGTAAGGTATGATTCTGTGAGTATGACTATGTCAGGTTGTTGCTTGATTAGTCTGTGAGACAGGTCTCCCAATTTTGGCACAAGGCCCCAGATGTTAGTGAGGAGGACTTTGCATGGTCAACAGGGCTGTTTCTGCTGTTGGCGTTTCTGTAGTTTAGGTCGATGCCAGGTGATCCGTCCAGTTTTGTTTCTTTATCAAGGCTTTCTTGTGATTGATGCAACTGAGTGGCCTCAGAAGGTAGTTAAGAGTCAGCTAGTTGCGTTGGTTCTGGAGTCACATGGAGACCAGATCAGGTAAGCAGAGCAGATTTCCTTCCCCAAAGGACATTAGTGAAGCAGATGTTTTTTTTTTCTCAAACAAAAATTGACATGGTCATCATGAGACTTCCAAATCTGGATTTTGTCGCAAATTCGAATCCCCCTATCTATCATGGTGGGCTTCGAAGCTGGGTCCCCAGAACATTACCTGGTCTCTAGATTAACAGCACAGAGCAATTGACCAGCTCCCCCTGGACAGTCAGAAATGAGGGAGGTCATTACTGTCCTCAACGTCAATTCAGAGCGAACAAAATGGGGGTGCATTATTTATTTGCATTCCTGCTGTTTTACTAATAAACACAAAATCAATGCGTTTAAGAGGTGATTGATTCCTGAGAGGAATAAGTATTGTTGATGTGAGCTGAGTACAATGCAGTCAGCACTGTGTCAAGTTACACCTTCCTCTGGGAGAATGCTTTGGTTGTCGACTCTAGTAGGACATCTTCCTGGAAGCTTTTACCTGCCTTGCAGTGCCCCATCCAATCAAACAGCTTTTCTGTTTCCCATCTCTGGCCCATTTAACAACAAGTTAATGCAAGTGTTTTCAGGAAGACAATGAGAACACTTGTTATCCTCAGGCTATTTCTTCCCAGCATTGACCACAAAAATTATCCATTTATCTCTGGAGTTTCCTCAAGAATTTGCTTCCCAAGGCTGTGCAAGTGGAGAAAGAGAAGATATTACTGAGGGCCATTGGATCGGGAGCATGGTGGTATGTGATAACGTTGCTAGACTAGACACCCAAAAACCAGACTAATACCATGGGGACATGGATTCCACCCAGACTCAACATCTCACCCTATGTCTGCATTTCCCATGGCTAACACACCTAACCTGCACCTCCCTGGACACTTTGGGTAATTTACCCTGGCCAATCCACCCTAACCTGCACACCTTTGCTCAACAGGTTCCCTTTATGTTTAAAGGCAGCTGGAGGGCCAAAGGTTCAGTTTAACAGGGCTCTAAATGAGGCCTTCCTGGACTCCGAGCCCAAGTTGGCCATTTTGTCTGACGATGGAAGGTTGGAACCCAGGTAGGCCTTGTAACATTTGGGCCCCATCCAGCCCTCTGCACTGTTTCCACGGTGGCGCCTCCTGTAAATCCATCCTTGTGTCTCAATCCCTCTCCCATCCATTCCCTCTCCTCGTGGACCTTTGCATTTTGACCAGCTGCCAGCTTTTTGTCCTCTTTGCCAGAGACAACAGCTAAAGGAATCACATTAACCTGCTGGTTTCTCCACCCGTGGGCAGAGAGATGGTGACAGAATGCGAGAAGCGAGGCCTCAGATTATTCTTTTTGCCCATCACGGTTTCTGTGTGTCTGACTCATTCTTTCCCAGTCTCTGCCTCAGCTCCTGTGACTCAGTCTCCCTGTTGGACTCTCCCTGCTAATGTTAACACACACACAGAACCATGTGGGTCTACAACATCTGGATCCTTTTACTGGCTCAGTAGTGACTTCCTGCAGATGTAGAAGTATTCCATAAATCAACAGAATGAGGCAAATGACTGGCCTGCTAAAGACTACAATTATAGACAAGAAAGCACATTCTTTCTCATTAACCCTTCAACTGCCAACATCTGATCCTCTTTAATTCTCACAGTATCTCCCATTGTGGAGCAGTGTTGCTCTGTACTGAGATTATAATTTCTTACACATTTGAAAAAGTGTCTGTAACTGGTCAACTTTTATGTCTGGCTCTAAGCTGCTACATTGTACTGCTATTTCTGTGAATGCACAATGGTTATTAAAATCCACAAACACTGGCCTGGTCATGCTTTCAAGAAAAAGAAAATGGATCCAGATGTTTCACTATTCCCAATGTATCAAGTCCCGTGTCATTGCCAGGAGGTGGGAGGGAACTCCTTGGCAAGAGGCCAGACACATCCCCACAGAGGGGACACAAACTCTCTCCTCAAGCACTCGGAGGACACTCTGCTCAGTAACAATGGAGGTGCCAATGTAGACGGCAACCGCTCAACATGTGTAGCTACAGGAGATGGTCAACTAGGCGATGCAACAAAGAAGAAATTTGGAATAAAAACAGATTACAACACACTAGGCAATAGGACAATGAAGAAATCCCAAATAAAAATGAATTAGAGCAAACTAGGTGATAGAACAATGAAGAAATGTAGAATAAAAACAGATTAGAACAAAAAAGAATTAGATCAGACATGGCTGCCATTTAACTTGCAGGAATTTAAAAGGAGGACAGTTCAGGATTTGGGAATGCCAGCTCATAACACTCCATGACTACCTCATTTTCTGGCACAGAAATTATCTGGGGTTAAATCTGATACAGCAAAACTTTCTATGTCACCTTCAATCTGAAATAAAAATTAATATTCACAGAAGAATAAACAGAGAGTTGGAGAAAATGAAGTCATTGTTACCAACACAAGTTTGTTAACACCATGAAAAAACTTGGATGCAATCTACCCTGCCAATAAAAGATCTACTTTGTTTCCCCCCTCTAGGTTACCCATGCAAGAACTCTAAGCCATATTTTTTTAATCTTAAATGCATTAGCATTTGGATGAATTTCCTGTTAAAAAATTCGCTTCAAAAACACAGGCTCCATTGGCTGCCTGGGGACGTCCTGAGGTGATGAAAAGTTGTGATGGAAGGACCAAACTTTTCTCATCGGCAGCCATTTTGAAATGAGGCCTGCAATCCCATCATGCTCTGAGTGCAGCACCACAATAACCAAAGTGTTTTCTTTCGCTGATAATTAAATCAAGTACATCCTCTGGTGATGGGAAACCACCGGCAAGGTCCATTTAAGAAGAAGGGCCGAAATTAATGCATTCCATCTTTCCAAAATGGCAGCTTCTGCTGCTCCCAACAGGGGATGGTCAGGGGTGCAAGGCTGCCAATGCTGTGTGGATATATTCCTGGAGATTTCATCAGATGAACCTGCTGTCTCCATCCACACTCCCCTCACCAAACCCCCACACTTTCACCACTAGTCCCCAGAACATAGTCTTTCCTCATGCCAAATGGAAGTAAGAACACGCTTTAAGATAGTACAGGTGGCTCCAAAACTCAGCCACTACAATTCTCCAGCATGTAGATTTCAGAACCATGCACTCTTTATGACTCTGTATCTCAGACCTAAAACCAGGCCAACCTGGGCACAACCCATTAACCTCCACGCCTGATGTCAATACTCTCCACCATGCAACTGCCAGGTAATTGTTTGCATAGGGGAGGGTTGGAGAACTAGAAGAGAGAGCAAGTGAGTGCGCGTCTTTGAAGAATGGTAAAATGGAAAAAGTTAACGAGCTAGCGAAAGAAAAATGCTTTGATGTATACAGCACTTTCCATAATCTCAGGAGTTTGCAGAGTGCTTTTCCATCAATGAAATGCTTTTCAATTGTAATCACTGTTATAACGTAGGAGATGCAAGATCCAATTTATACACAGCAAGCTCTCACAAATAGCAATGGGATAAAGAGCAGATGATCTGTTTTCTGTTTGCAATATTGGTTAATGGATGGGCATTGGTCTGGGAAACACGGGATCCATTTATCTGTCTTTCTTCACGACAGCAGCATGTCCACCTGAGAGGGCATTTGGAGCCTTTGGTTTTGATGTCTCGTCTAAAAGAGACACGAGAGAGTTGGAAAAGTAAAACTCCTGCATCAGTCTGGAATGTGTCTCAACGTTCCACACAGGAATGAGACATGGAAGGCTTTGGAAGGGGCAGGCACGGCAAGGAATGTCAAAAAAGGGAATGGAGCCTTTAGATTAGTTTCAGAAAGGAGCCAAGGGGACGACCCAAAGTGCAGGTGTACTCATTCATTCCGCTGCCCTTGAAACTCACTGAGAAGCTGTATGGTGATCAGTGCTTGAGCAAAATGGCAACATTGGAAATGCTGATGGCCAAACATACTCGCAACCAAGAAACTTCTAGGAATGTTCACTCTGCGCTTCCCCCCGCCCCCAAATTCTGTATGGAGTTCACAGGAGATCTCTGTTCACCAGTATGACACTGGGAAGCTCCTTGTTTCATGAGCAAAAGCTAAACAGGTTGGGACTCCCTGGAGTTTAAAAAACTAGAGGTGATTTCATTGAAATATTCTGGATTCTTAAGGGGCTTGACAGGGTAAATGCTGAGAGGACGTTTCCCCTCATGGGAGAGTCTAGGACTAAGGGTCACAGTCTCAGAATAAAGGGGCGCCAATTTAGGAATGAGCCAAGTAGGAATTTCTTCTCTCAGGGGGTAGTGGGACTCCTTGCCTCAGAGACCTGTCAGGGCAGAGTCCTTGCATATATTTAAGACTGTGATAGATAGATTCTTGATCAGTCGGGAAATCAAGGGTTACATGGAGAGGGCAGGAAAGTGGATATGAGGAATAGGGTCATGGCTGATCCAACATTGAAGGGTGGAGCAGGCTCTAAGGGCTGTATGGCCTACTGTTGTTCTTAGATCCTAACTTCTGGACTGATGTAAATACAGGAGTACAGGACAGAAGGAGTTAAAGAGCCCTACCCAATGACAAAAAGCCACCAACCTCAGGGACAGTGTATGCACATCATCCAAGATAGCCCAGACTGGTATCTCAATGTGCAGGGGGCAATATTGGTTCAAAAATACAAGACAAAGAAATGTATTTGTCAATCAACAATACACACACACACACACACACACACACACACACACACACACACACACACACACACACAC
>NC_063359.1:34848598-34849833 GCF_021869965.1 Rhincodon typus | reverse complement strand
TCACCAAAAAATAGCAATTATCTGATAACTGTCACATGGGAACCTGTTTGCTCAAAACGGCAGCTACATTCACTCTATTAGACTTCAGAAGTACCAAGTGCTTTAAGACTCCAGTGATCATGAAAAGCATTATATAAATGCTGGACTTTCCAAAGCATTTTGCAGACTTGCTGCTCTAGAGTCAAGACTTGGATGTTTGACTTTCAGGGGGCTTGCTGCAATTATAGGTTGAGGCTGGTCTCCCACTATTTATAGCATTGCCCGTTAACCACACATACTGGCACCAGATTTTCTGGCACCTCCTGGCACTGGAGAAAAACTGAGACAGCAGGCATCCCTCTGCCAGACCACAAGAGAAGATTGGACTCAAGCCCAACTTCACATTGCAGTAAATATAAGCAGCCAACATGACTGACAGAACACCAACCACAAACAGAGCCATTTGTGATCACAAGGATGGGCTGGTGATCAAAGTCAGGAATGGATCACAAGCTCACTTCAATGTAGAGGGTGTGGGCAGAATTGTATCCAGGTGACGAGGTCAGTGATGATCCTCACTGCTGCCACCATGTTGTATAAACTAACTGGATGGCTGCTCGCAATAAACTGGATTCGCTGCCTCCATTCCTCTTTTAGATTGGAACTGACAAGAATTGCTTTGTCTAGTAGTGGTAAACTACAAGGCACTCTAATGTGAAGAGGCCCTTGTCTTAACAAGATGTAGGTACAACTTACACTTGTATGATGAACATTATTACTCAGACTAGGCAGAGACTTGGTAAGTCCATCCCCTTCAGGATTCATAGCAGAGCTCCCACCCATGTCCTTATGGTATCATCATGTTGGGTGGAGCTTAATGCACTAACCCTTTCAGAACCAACCACTTTATACAACAGTAAGGACCTTGCCCATTGTTTGCGGTCCTGGCCAGCCAGCCTGTGAGAGCCACGGCTGCCTTCTTTGGGCTCGACCGGCCCCTGTTCAACGCCAGCCAAGCGCTGCATGGCCAGCACCAGACCTCCCCCAGGATCAAGGTCTCCGGGGTGGAAATCCAGACTCTGAGCAAGGGAAGAGCTCTGCTATGTCTCACACGTCTCTCAGTGCGTCTTCAAGATGCATTGTCCTATGTCTCACATACATTAGTGTGCCTTTAAGATGCATTGTCCTATGTCTCACATACATTAGTGTGCCTTTAAGATGCATTGTCCTATGTCTCACCTACATTAGTGTGCCTT
>NC_063359.1:34848273-34848588 GCF_021869965.1 Rhincodon typus | reverse complement strand
TACATTAGTGTGCCTTCAAAATGCATTGTCCTATGTCTCACGTACATTAGTGTGCCTTTAAGAGACATTGTGCTATGTCTCACATACGTCAGTGTACCTTTAAGGGGCATCATGTTATGTCTCACATATGTTAATGTGCCTTTAAGATGCATTGTCCTATGTCTCACGTACATTAGTGTGCCTTTAAGATGCATTGTGCTATGTCTCACATATGTTAGTGTGCCTTTAAAATGCATTGTCCTATGTCTTACATATGTTAGTGTGCCTTTAAGAGACATTGTGCTATGTCTCACATATGCTAGTGTGCCTTTAAGA
>NC_063359.1:34848018-34848263 GCF_021869965.1 Rhincodon typus | reverse complement strand
TAAGAGACATTGTGCTATGTCTCACATATGCTAGTGTGCCTTTAAGATGCATTGTCCCTTGTCTCACGTACATTAGTGTGCCTTTAAAATACATTGTCCTATGTCTCACGTACATTAGTGTGCCTTTAAGATGCATTGTCCTATGTCTCACGTACATTAGTGTGCCTTTAAAATGCATTGTCCTATGTCTTACATACATTAGTGTGCCTTTAAGATGCATTGTCCTATGTCTCACGTACATTAGT
>NC_063359.1:34847648-34848008 GCF_021869965.1 Rhincodon typus | reverse complement strand
TTAGTGTGCCTTTAAGATGCATTGTCCTATGTCTCACGTACATTAGTGTGCCTTTAAGATGCATTGTCCCTTGTCTCACATACATTAGTGTGCCTTTAAGAGGCATCATGCTACGTCTCACATATGTTAATGTGCCTTTAAAATGCATTGTCCTATGTCTTACATATGTTAGTGTGCCTTTAAGATGCATTGTCCTATGTCTCACGTACATTAGTGTGCCTTTAAGATGCATTGTCCTATGTCTCACGTACGTTAGTGTGCCTTTAAAATGCATTGTCCTATGTCTCACGTACGTTAGTGTGCCTTTAAGATGCATTGTCCTATGTCTCACGTACATTAGTGTGCCTTTAAGATGCATTG
>NC_063359.1:34832347-34847548 GCF_021869965.1 Rhincodon typus | reverse complement strand
TAAAATGCATTGTCCTATGTCTTACATATGTTAGTGTGCCTTTAAGATGCATTGTCCTATGTCTCACGTACATTAGTGTGCCTTTAAGATGCATTGTCCTATGTCTCACGTACATTAGTGTGCCTTTAAGATGCATTGTCCTATGTCTCACGTACATTAGTGTGCCTTTTAGAGGTGTGCTCATGATTTCATGACTGCATCATACCATGTGACCTGAGGTAGAAAGATGTCATACTCCATATTACCTCAGGATCACTAGAATCATGACGCTGTACTGGAAACATAATCCTTTCTTGTAACCTTAAAAGCTAAAGCTAACCCTGATGCTTATGTGCCTGAGGAATGTAACAATTCCATGTAATAATTAGCTGTAATAAATGTCTGTTGGACTCTTCAATACCATAATATCAACATCCAGTTATTACTGGAAGTAAGATATGCATTGCCACAGCAGGTAAAACATCTGGTTGGACACACACTAACACCAGAGGGTAAGATTGGATGCAATAGGGAAGAGGCTGCACTTGGAGAACTGTGTACAGTTTTGGTCACCCTGTTATAGGAAAGACATAGTTAAACTGGAAAGTGTGCAAAGAATATTTATGAGGATGTTGCTAGGCCTGAGTTATAGGGAGAGACTGGCCAGAGCTTTATTCCTTGGAATATAGGAGAATGAGGTGTGATATCACTGAGGTATATAAAATAATGAGGGGCATAGACAGGATGAACACATATAGTCTTTTTCCCAGGGATAAACAAGAGGGCATAGGTTTAAGGTGAGAGAGAAAAGATTTAAGAAGGACCTGAGGGGCAACTTCTTCACGCAGAGAATGGTGCGTATCCCGAATGAGCTGCCAGAGAAAGTGGTTGAGGCAGGTGCAATATCAACATTTAAACAAACATTTTGATAGGTGCACAGACGGGAAGGGTTTAGAGGGATATGGTCCAAATGCGGGCAATTGGAATGAGCTGAGTGGGCACTACGGTCAGCATGGACCAGTTTGGGCTGAAGGGCCTGTTTTCATGCTGTATTACTGTATGGCTCTATTTGAGAGGAATTAAAGAAATGGATGGATTAGACAATGAGTTGGTAATTCAAAGCACAGTCTCAATAATAATGCTAATTCCTTTGCAAACGTTTCATGGGTCTCAATTCGTTAAAAAAAACAATCATTCTGTCCTTAGGAGTCTCAACAATGCTCCAAGGATCTCCAGAAATGAAAGAGGAAATCATTCCAAAATGAAATCATTAAGACATTGCCGAGTCCACACCCAGGAGAAAAATCAAAGAGGCCAGAAAACATAAACAGATTTCTTTTAGTTTCATTCTGAACACTTACTTTTTAACACTTTTTTTGAAAAAATATGAGTGAAAATAAAACATTTGCATCATTTTGGAGATGTCAGTGGCGCTGGCTGGGTCAGTATTTATTGGCTGTCCCCAGTTCTCCTGGAGAAGGTGGTAGAGGCTGCAGTACTGCAGTCCTTGTGATGTAGGGACACCCACAGTGCTGTTAGGAAAGGGAGTGCCAGGATTTTAACCCAGCAACACTGAAGGAGCAGCAATGGCGCTCCAAGTGAGGATGGTGAGAGCTCGCTGGCTCCTTTGCACCTTTTCCGAGAGGGTGCTTGGTGCCATGTCCCATTTCAAAGCAGCGCAGCGCTCCGTGTGAGTTACCAGCTTTAGGTGGTTGCCATTTCTAGCTGGTCTCTAACAACAGGTCTCAAACTGCCTTTGAATGCCCTCCATTGGCTGCCCACTGCTTGCAAGTGAGTAGTTCTTCTGCTCTTTACCCCATCTCTGGCTACACTGCCTAGCTGCCACGTTTCCTGCATTGTCCGCTTCCAGCTGGGTGAAAAATAGTGCCCCTCAGCTGTCAGCCTCAGTACTGCACCCACCACTGAATCAGATGCTGTCACCTCCGGCCCACTCATTGGCCCTGACTGCAACACTGACGGAGCGCTGCGCTGCTTTGAAATGGGACATGGCACCGAGCACCCTCTCGGAAAAGGTGCAAAGGAGCCGGCGAGCTCTCCCTGGTGGCCTGGGTCACTATCGATGCCTCACCCAAACCTTCAGAATCCCTCAAGACAACGGGACAAGAATTGAGGGAGGTGAAATAATGCTGCCTGCTACCACTAGATGGAGCAAGGGGCACCATTGGCATTGGGTGGAAATATTATCCAATGAACCAGGTTGGAGATGTTAGTATGGTGCCTCTGGAGTAAGTGGGACTTGAACGCGGACCTCCTGGATCAGAGGTAGGGACACTACCACCTCAACATAAGAGCTCTGTCAAACCCTCCGTTATCATATTTCTAATCAACCAGTTTGGAGACAACATCACACACATCTGAAATAAGTGGGCCTTGAACCCGGGCCTATTGACTCAAAGGTAGGACACTATCACCTCACCACAAGAGCCCTGTCATTACTGTACTTTCCTTCTCAACCAGTTTGGAGATATTAGTATACGTCTCTGCAGTAAGTAAGTGGGATTTGAACCTGAGCCTCCTCATTCAGAGGTAGGGACACTGCCACCTCACCACAATAGCTCCCTCTAGGCATCAGCTGTACATTTTAGAAGCTTGATACTTGAACATGTTGACCATTCTCCAGGCCAAATCACAAGTGTTTGCTCACAGAGTCTATAATCCCAATGTAAAAATGGTCACCGTGCACGCCTGGTCACTGTGTATCATACTGAGGAGCTGATGCTTAGGAGTTAGCGGCACATAACGTCAGCACCTGCCTCATTCATGTTTTCCCTCTTCCCTTTCGATTTACAACATCCTGATTGTTAATTCACTTTAACTCCGGCAACTCCAGCAAAAGCCAAGGACGAAATGTTTTGTCCCTTTTGAATAAAAGCGAAAGTACTGCTTGGAGATCTGAAATGAAACCAGCGAGTGCTGGAGGGTCTGGTACCATCTATGGAGAGGGAAACAAAAGTTTAAGGTTTCGAATCTTGGTGTGACTCTTCTTTTGGAAACGAGTTCTGAAGAAGAATTGTGTTGGACTCAAAACATTAACTGTGTCCCTCTCAGAATCACAGAATTACCACATTCGGCCTACTATAGAAGCTGTCAGGCCTGCTACATCTATCCAGCACTTCCTGACTTTTTTCCTTTTAAAACTTGCTAGTGATCTTTTGACACCATTTAACTAGTGACATATCTTACACCCTACACCAAATCCCTGGCCAACTTTCTTTTCAAGCATTGAATTCAGAATTTCCCTTTCAGCACCTCACTGATGGTGGGAGATGCTGCCCAGCTATGTTGGAGCTTACAACAAGAGCTGTACATTACCTTAATTGCTACTCACAGACAACAATGCTCTAACTTGTGGTAGCATTGCCCATTACTGCAGCCTTTGAGAAAAGCAGTTGATTTGGATTTCAATTTTAATAATATTGGCACGGGTTTTAGTCTTCACTTCCAGTTAGTTCCACCAGCATTCTGTTTTCCTTCTAAGTTACATTTCTCCTTGTGCAACACCCACATATGGGTGGTATGGTGGCTCAGTGGTTAGCACTGCTGTCCACCCTCAGCCGACCGTCTGTGTGGAGTTTGCACATTGTCCTCGTTTGTGTGGGTTTCCTACGGGTGCTCCGGTTTCCTCCCACAGCCCAAAGATGTGCAGGTTGGGTGGATTGGCCATGTTAAATTGCCCCATACTCTCCAGGGATGTGCAGGCTGGGTGGGTTAGCCATGGGGATTGCAGGCTTACAGGTTTAGGGTCGGGTGCTCTTCAGAGAGTCAGTGTGGACTCGATGGGCTGAATAGCCTGATTCCACACTATAGGGATTCTATGATGATAATACTTTGTACTGCTTAGTGGAATCCCCAGTTGGCATTATGGCCATTCCTTCTGATCCTGTGCTTCTACAGATGAGCTGCAGACTAAGCAGCCTCTGCAATGTCTAGTCATTCCTTTGACATATGTGAACATGTGAATCAGGAGCAGGGTAAGGCCAGCCTGCACCGTCATTCAACAAAGTCATGGCTGATCTGATGTTGGCTTGGATGCACATTCACGCCCATCCACTCCTGATCCTCGGCTTCAGCGATCCATCACCCTTTTGCGTGAACAGTATTCAGTGATACCTCTGCCCTGTTCCCCTGTGGCCCGCCTGTTGAATCATGGATTCCCTACTGGGTGGGAACTGGCCATCGACAGCGGCAAAGACGTCACTGCAAGGAATTCTGGGAGACGGCACTGCAGTCTCCACAACTAGACTGAATATCGCAGAAGAACTGGTGTCAAGGGGTGGTTAGACCCGAAACACTACATTAGTGTAGTGTTCCCCCCTACTCCCTGACTTCCTCCAATTAAAAAAAAGTACTGCAAAGAGGACAGCATCTTTTTTCTAAAGTATAAAAGGGTGGAGTTGGCAGTTGGGGCAGCGGTATGCTCCTCCTGCCAGTTGTGGGAAATCAGGGAGCAGCTAAGTGGTCCCTGACAATAACATCTGCAGGAAGTGTGACCAGCTACAGCTCCTCACAGACTGCATGGCTCAGTTGGAGAAGGAGCTAGACACACTGTGCCACATACAGGGGACAGAGAGAGTGATAGACACTAGCTTTAGGAAAGTGGTCACACCACAGGTCTAGGCAGATAGGGTGACCGCCAGGAGAGGCAAGAGTGCAGGAGTCTCCTGTGGCTATTCCCCTCTGAAACAGGGTTACCGTTTTGGATACCGTTGGGGGGATAGCCTCTCGGGAGATAGTACCGGCAGTAGCCAGGCCTGTGGTACCACAACTGGCTCTGCTGTAGAGCAGGGTGAGGCAAAGTCCAGGCGAGTGATTGTAGTAGACTCGATAGTCGGGGCACAGACAGGCGTTTCTGTGGCCGTGAACAAGACTCCAAGACGGTGTGTTGCCTCCCTGGTGCCAGGGCCCTGGATGTCTCTGAGCAGGTACAGGACATCCTGAAACGGGAGGGAAAACTGACAGAAGTCATTGTCCACATTGGCACAAATGACATAGGTAGGAAGAAAGAAGAGGTCCTGTGAGGACAATTCAGGGAGTTAGGTAGGGAACTAAAAAGCAGGACTACAAGGGTAGTAATCTCAGGATTACTACCTGTGCCATGGGCTAGTGAGGCTAGGAACAGAGAGAGAGTACAGTTGAACAAGTGGCTACAGAGCCAGTGGAGAAGGGAGGGCTTTAGTACAGAATATGCATATTCCCCAAAACTGAAGGATATGAATGGCAGGATTCGGGAACCATGGATGACAAGGAAAATTGTAAGCTGAGTCAAAAGGTAAAAGGAAGCATATGATAGGTTTAGGCAGCTACAAACTGCGAAGCTCTTGAGGAGTATAGAGAAATTAGGAAGGAACTTAAACCCGGAATTAGGAAGGCTAAAAGAAGCCATCAAATGTCTTTAGCAAACAGGGTCAAGGAGAATCCCAAGGCTTATTATGCATTTATTAGAAGAAAGTGGGTAGCAAGGGAAAGAGTAGGTTCACTCAATGACAATGGAAGGAAGTAATGTGTGGAGCCACAGGAAGTGGGAGAGATCCTTAATGAGTACTTCATTTCATTATTCACCAAGGAGAAGGACATGACTGATGTTGAGGTCAGGGATGAGTATGTGAATGCTCTAGAGAATGTCAATATATTGAAGGAGGAAGTTTTGGGTATCCTAAATTGCATTAAGATAGACAAGTCCCCAGGGCCATATGGGATCTACCCCAGGCTGCTGCGTGAGGCAAGGGAAGAAATAACTGGGGCACTAGCAGATATCGTCACATCCTCTCTGAACACAGGCGAGGTTCCAGAGGACTGGAGATTAGCCAGTGTTGTTCCCTTGCTTAAGAAAGGAAGCAGCAATAATCCAGGAAATTATAGGCCAGTGAGCCTGATGTCTGTGGTGGGGAAGCTGTTGGAGAAGATACTGAGGGACAGGTTATATGCATATTTGGAAGAAAATGGACTAGTTAACGACAGGCAGCATGGTGTATACGGGAAAGGTTATGTCTCACCAACCTGATCGAATTTTTTGAAGAGGTGACAAAGATAACTGATGAGAGAAGAGCTGTGGATGTAGTTTATATGGACTTTAGTAAGGCACTTGATGAAGTCCCACATGGAAGATTGGTACAAAAACTAAAATCACGTGGGATTCAGGGTGGGCTGGCTAGATGGATACAAAACTGGCTTGATCATAGACAACAGAAGGTAGCCGTGGAAAAGTGTTTTTCAGACTGGAGACTGGTAACTAGTGGTGTTCCACAGGGATCAGTCTTAGGTCCTCTGTTGTTATAGTATATATAAATGATCTGGAGGAAAATGTGGGTGGTCTGATTAGTAAGTTTGCAGGTGACATAAAGATTAGTGGAGTTGCTGATCGTGCCGATGATTGTGGAAAGGATACAACAGGATATAGATAGGTTGGAGACTTGGGCACAGAAATGGCAGATGGTGTTTAATCCAGACAAATGCAAGGTGATTCAGTTTGGAGGATCAAATTTAGGTGTGAATTATACTGTAAATGACAGAATCCTTGGGAACATTAATATACAGATGGATCTGGCCATGCAGGTCCACAGTTCCCTAAAAGTAGCAACACACGTGGCCAAGGTGATTAAGAAGTCACATGGCATGCTTGCCTTCGTCGGCCGGGGCATGGAGTATAAGAGTTGGCAAAACATGTTGCAGCTATATAAAACCCTCATTAGGCTGCATTTGGAGTATTGTGTGCAGTTTTGGTCACCACATTACCAGAAGGATGTGAAAGCTCTGGAGAAAGTGCAGAGAAGGTTCACCAGGATGTTGCCCAGTCTCGAGGGCACAGGCTATGAGGAAAGGTTAAAAAGACTAGGGTTGTTTTCACTGGAAAGGCGGTGGCTGAGAGGAGACCTGATAGAGGTCGAGAACATTAAGAGAGGCATAGATAGGGTGGATAGTCAGAGGCTTTTTCCCAGGGTTTAAGTTTCGATTACAAGGGGGCACAGGTTCAAGGTGAGAAGGGGAAAGTTGAAGGGAGATGTGCAAGGGAGGTTTTTCACGTAGAGAGTGGTAGGAACCTGGAATGCACTGCCAGAGGAGTTCGTGGAAGCAGGCACGTTGGTGACATTTAAGAGGCACCTGGATGGTTCCATGAATAGGGAGGGAATAGAGGGATACAGACCGAATAAGGGCAGAAGGTTTGTTTTTTTAGTTTAGTCAGGGCATGATGATTGGCACAGGCTTGGAGGGCCGAAGGGCTTGTTCCTGTGCTGTACTTCTCTTTTGTATCTTTTGAGTCCAAAGCGACCCAGCCTGATCCCGTAACCCCACATTTCCCACAGCTAATCCACCTAGCCTGCACATCTTTGGACTGTGGGAAGAAACCGGAGCACCCGGAGGAAACCCACGCAGACACGGGGAGAATGTGCAAACTCCACACAGTCAGTCGCCTGAGGGTGGAACCAAACCCAGGTTCCTGGCACTGTGAGGCAGCAGAGCTAACCTCTGAGCCACCGTGCCACTCCCAAGTTGTTCTATGAAGACACTCCACAAATCAGGATAATGTGTAGCTTTTTACTCTTAACAGAGCCACCTCAGAAATGTGGATTCCACCAGGAAGCTGCTAACTGCTACAAGGCACCTTGCAGAACAGGTCACTTCTGGACTGCACTGTGCTGAATGGTTACAGCACAGATAAAGGCCATTCGACCCATTGTGTCTGTGACAGGTCTCTGCAATCCATCTTGTCCTACTCTGCCAAACGTTTCCTGCAATTGCTTCCTCCTCGGATAAGGATTCAACTCCGTATCAAAGGCCTCAGTTAACTCTGCCTCCACCTCCCTCCCAAGCAGGAGATTTTAGATGCTGTGATCAACTTAAATTTATGTAGCTCCTTTAGCAATCCAAGGCACTCCACAACGGTGTTGTCGAACAATAAGGGGACGCTGAGATAGTAACACTGGTGCCCACTGGTGGTTTAAATGAAGCGATGAGTGAATGAAGTTAAGTTCAGACAGTCAAAGGTCAGTCAGGGTCCTCACAGCAAGCACAGAGACCTCAGACAACAAGGTTATAATCAATCAAACTACTGCTTATATCTAATCTACACGACAACCCACTGGATTTACAATGGTCTCACAGGCTGTATTGTAAACAACTTTTCTAAGAACCATTAAACAAATGGGTAAGTTACCAGTAAAACATATTGCACTCCAGCTCACTGTGATACATTATCCAAATATACAAACAAGGCCATTAAATGCTGGGGCCAAAATATTGATCATTGTCAAAATCTGATTGTCATACACGTAAATAGAGAAAAAAAAGCAAATTCTGAGCCATACCTTTGGTCAAAGAAATACTTTACAACACTGAATTTGTGAATTCTGTTTACACAACAGGAAATACGAGTAAATGGATCAGACTTTCCAACAGTTGATTAATAAAGCTACCACTTTATTCCTAAAACAACGCTAAGGTCCAGAATAGTGGGGGGTGGGTGGCTCAGTGGTTAGCACTGCTGCCTCACAGCACCAGGGACCCAGGTTCAATTCCAGCCTTGGGTGACTGTGTGTGTGGAGTTTGCGCATCCTCCCTGTGTCTGCATGGGTTTCCTCCCACAGTCCAAAGATGTGCAGGTTAGGTGGATTGGCCATGCTAAATTGCCCCTTACTGTCCAGGGATGTGCAGGCTTTGTGGGTTAGCCATGGGAAATGCAGGGTAAAAGAGATAGAGTAGGGGTGAGAGTCTGGGTGGGATACTCTTCAGAGAGTTGGTGTGGACTTGGGCTAAATGGCCTGTTTCCACACCGTACAGATTCTAAACAAGGAGTGCACGAGAGGTCAGGATTAGAGCAGTCCAGATCCTTTGGAAGTTTATGGTGTTTTGGAGAAGATTATAGGAAAGGGTGAGATCGTGGAGCAATCTGAACAAGAAGGGTTTTAGAATCAGGATGTTGCTTGACCAGGAGCAGGAGACAACAGAGACTCACTACATCTCACCACAATCTTTCTCTGTTTGTCATACTTCAGCCTGTGCTCCCTGTTATCTAAAGAGCTGGAAAACCCTCTGGCCTTTGGTGCTAACCATGACTCCCTGGGCAGAACTCCCAGCCTTGGGTGGGCCTTACACTGGCTGGGGGAGGCAGGGCTTATCTTTGTCCTATCCTGCTCTGTCCCAGGGGTCCATCACTTTAACATGAGAACAACTTTAACCAGCATGTTTCAAAGGAGGAAAGGAACAGGTGAACTGACCTCATCATCCTTGTACCAGGACAGGTTCTCTGCTGTCAACACAAACCAGTATTCCTTGGATCCTCCCTTCATGATGCCGATGTTGTTGATGGTCAGCCAGCCCTTCCTGATCACCTGAAACAAGAAGGCGGGTAGAATGAACATTCAGAAAGGATAGTAGGTCAGCCCAGAAACTTGGGCGTATAACACAGGACCTGGCTTCATACACGGTCTAGTGTCAATCAATGCGTGTTAACGGGAGAGTTAAACGCAGAAAGGAAAACACGGTGGTCTCTATACAGATACAGAAAAACGGGTAGTCGATTAAAAAGGTTAGAGTCAACTTGAAGGTTTTTGATGCCAAGATCAAATTTGAGAGAGTGGAACTCGATCAGTCTCTATAACCATCATCCCTCCCATTTCCTGAGGTTAAAACCCTCACTCAAATTCTTCTCTGTGGATTGTTGGAAACTGTAGCACAAGTCAAACAGGGTTGGGAGGCACTTTGATCAGAACACCATCCCACTTCCCAGGGTCTCTGTCCCATTTATCTTTCTGCTCTGGTGAGAGATGGGCCTCCAGTGTGGGCAAAGATAATGGGCAAACATTTAATGAAGCTGTGTTAGGCAAAGAATCAATTATTAGTTTTCCCCATAGGAAATAGGCCCACGCCACCAGGAAATGTAAAAGGCTGTGCTTTACAGGAATAGGACTCAGAAAGAAACCGAAACAAGTCTTCCTGCCAGGTCACATGATGGCAACCCATCAGTGAAAAGGAGGAGGTCTGTTTCCACCCCCACCCCAAGTTTCCCAATTGGTTTTTGTCTTTTCCAGTGGGAGTCAATGAGAGTTTTGATTGGAAACTGCAGAGATTTCCATCTTCAATAACAAATTAACCCAGCCACCCCACCAAACAAGTTAATCCAGCCACCCTAATAAACAAATTAACCCAGCCACCCCAAGATTCCACAACCAGCCCCCAATCCACACAGAATTTCATCGACTGTAGGTATACATCACATCTAAACTTCGGCTCAGTATCAAAACCTACACAAAAAGCACAAACCCACTCTTCATGGAAGCACAAGGCATCAAGGAGGGGCAGTGAGGGGAGCTGGGAGGGGGAGTCAACAGTCAAATTGGTGAAAAAAGGCTAAAGCTAAAACAAAGGGAAGATAGAAAAACGAAAAAAAGTAAACAGCAACATGCAACTGTACAGAGGGACCTAGAGCCATTGACTATGAGCTCAAGCTACATAACTAAACACACAAAACGCATGGTCAAGCAGATGTACATCTGGGTTCCACCAGGAACTGAAACAATGCTGCAGCGAAGATAGGATCACAGCACTCAGTTAAAGCAAAACCCTGCAGTTTGATTAAAATATGCATTGGTTGCCAGTTGTTTGCCAGCATTACCAAACAGTTCAGGGAGAAGGGCAGTCCATCCTTTTCATTATTTCCTCAGAATATACTGGTGATACAAACTGAGTCAGCTCAGCCTCCTGTCAGGGAGACAGTGGAAGGAAGAGACATATCTCTGCCTTAGACGTTTCTCGCTCAATACAGAGCACCATCACTGACAAAGTCACAGCTAATTAGCTCACATAAGCAGCAATGGACAAAGACAATATCTTCATCTGTGACTGCGGGCTCACTTTCCAGAGAATTTAACCCTCCATCGAGTGTTTCAGAAATACACAGCGGCTTGGAAAGCGAACATTTCTGAAGAAAGGGCAGTATTGCTGGCACTCTCCCCTTTGCATTCAGCAGGACAGATACAAGAGTGGCCAATTTCAGACAATCACTACAGTTTATTGCACAGGAGAAAACGGTGCCGATTGGTTGCCAAGTCAAATCTGATTGACCAAAGTGTTGTCATGGAGATAGTGAGGGGAAAGTGCACTAACAACCATGTTAAGAATCAATTTAATACAATCAGTCAAACTCACAATGTGGCTCATTTATGCTGGCTAGTCGTGACACATATTCGCACACCAGGGACCTGATCTCTGCAAACAAAACCAATAGCTTCCAGTCTCTCACCATCTTTTTTAAAATTACCTGGGAGCATGGGGAGCTTTAGCCATGACAACACTTTGGTCAATCAGATTTGACTTGCCAACCAATCAGTGCCATTTCCTCTTGTGGTCTACATTGTTGTGATTTGTTTGACATTTGACATTCTTGCTTTTGTCCTGACGAGGACAAGACAAAAAAATCTTCGACAATATGTCTCTCTCTTGGGCAGTGTTCAAGCAGCAGCTCAGTAATGTCATGAGAGAGTGTTAAGGGGACTATCTTCTTTATCCTAACCTTTACCAAGAACTCAGGGTCAGGAGACCATTCAGCCCCTTTAAGCCTGTTCCACCACATAATTAGATCACAGTTGATCTGGACCACAATTCCATCCATCTGTTTTCCATATTCTGTCTAAAAAAATGTGGTCATCTTGAGAATTTCCAAACTTGAAAAGACCAAACATCCAGAGTTTATTGAGGGAATTCCAGCATTTCACTCCCTGAAGGAGTAAAAATGATTTTTAATTTCACTCCTAGGTGGCCTAACTCTAATGGGTAAGGTCATGCTCTCTTGTTCTGGATGACCTTTCTTTGTGCTCTTTATTCTTTCATGGGATGTGGACATCACTGCCAAAGCTGGCATTTGGTGACCATCCCTAATTGCCCTTGAACTGAGGGGTTTGCTGGGCCATTTTGGAGGGTGGTTAACAGTCAAACACATCACTGTGGGTCTGGAGTCACATGTACATGGACCAAGTGAGGGCTGCTGATTAAAAGTGAAATACTGCCGGTGCTGGAAACATGAAATAAACATAGAAAATGCTGGGGAAACTCAGAAGGTCAGGCAGCATCAGTGGGCAGACAAACAGTGTTAATGTTTCGCATCAAATATGACCCTTCTTCAGAGTTCAGGAAGGTAGATTTCCGTCCCTAAAGGGCATCAGCAAATCACGTTGGGTTTTACAACAGTGGATGACAGGTGTTACAGTAACTGTTACAGAGACTAGTTTTATGTTGCAGATTCATTAATTGAGTTTATTTGGTGGGATTCGAACCAAATTTGAACCCACCCAGATGTAGCTCCGACACTTAACCTGCGTTTCCACAGCAACAATATACTCACCATGATTTCATCCTTCACAGAGTAACCATAGCAGATGTAAAGAAGCCAAGCAGAGGAGTGGCAAGAGGGAGGTTCAATAAAGAAAGGGAGAATATAAATGAACCTGATTATTACTCTAGTATAATGGATGGCATTTGCTTACAGTACAGACCACTTACAGCAAATACAACACATTTACTTCTTGCAGCTCATTCAAGCCATCATGGCTTATGCTGTCTTCAGCTAATAATTTAAAACTGTGGCAAACTTGGAAAGTTAAATGGACAAGAAACATTTGCGTCGTATTTTAAAAATGAAATGGAGGTCTGAGGGAAAGAGAAGAGAAAATTGTTAATGATGAGAAGATTTCAATGGCTCAGCAAAGAAATATTTTCAGAATCTCAAAGATTTGAGGGAAATTTGAGTTCAAATTTGGTTTTAATCATTTGAACCAGCGTTAATGCTTAGTAAATGCATCACTTGAATGAGCTTCATTATCACAAACATTACCTGGATGAGAAAGGAAAAATGAAAACTGCATAAAAGAAAAGCAACCGAAAGAAAAAACTTAAGACTAGTGCAGTTGAATAAAGCTCTTAAAAGGGGGGAGGTAGCTGTAGAATTTGTAGCTGTGTCGTATTTCTCCTTCCAATTTTTGCCAGACTCCTTGGCAATCGGCAGCGAATGTCACATTTCTTTTCCACACGTTCAGGACATTTGGGCTATGGTTTGCAGGTTGTCCGATTGGAATCATGACCCAAAGGCTCTTCCCCCTGCACCCCCCTCCCCTCCCCCAGCCCCTAATCCTCCCCCAAGATGACCGAAAGCCGCAACACCCTTTCACAAATGCTAAACGTGCACTTCAACTGTAGCCTAGTCACTGACAGGTTGGACAGAGAGAGAGAGAGAAAAAGAAACAGAGAGAGAGAGTGAGAGAGAGGAAGAGAAAGAGAGAAAGAGAGAAAGTGAGAGAGAGAGAGAGAAAGAGAGAGAGTGAGAGAGAAAAAGAGGGAAACAGGAAAGTATTGCATAGGTTTCAAACAACTGGAATGGTCTGGATTCACTTCACAGGCCCTGGCACACATCCCTGAAGTTTATGCCTGTAACTGGAAATATTCAGTGAGGCCTGGAAATGGCTCAATGAGGAGCAGGAGTAGGCCATTCAAGTTTGCTTCACCGTTCAATAACATAAAGGCAAATCTGATGTTTGAATTTATCCCTCTGGCGTGGAGCTGAACAGAGTAGGGTTAACCTTTCCTTAATACAGTCTATAATTGGCCTCGATGCCCCCTGAGCTAGAGAATCGTTATACCAATTAAGGCTCCTCCCTCCAATGGTTTTCCAGGGAGTGTTTGTGATCCTTCCGGTCCCAGCACCATGCCAGCTACATCCATTCCCAGCAGTTCTGGCTCCCACATATAGACTGGTGACACAATGGAAGAGGCAAAGAGAGATGGAGCAAGGGCTGTCGCTCAAAAAATGGTGGCCATGAAGAGACAGTGAGTGTTAAACTGGGCACAGGCTGGGGCACAATACTAAGTACGTTTGTGATCGGAGTTCATGAGCACTGAATCCCCGCCCATGTCCAATTTCACCCAAGACGTGGGGATAAATGGGAATCCGGGGAAAAACAGACTCGAGGAGAATTCCCTGAAAAGGGAGAGGATTTGGACAGGCTTAGTGAGTGGGCAAGAACATGGCAGATGGAATACAATGTGGAAAAGTGTAAGGTCATCCACTTTGGTAGGATATACAGAATATTTCTTAAATGGTAAAAGGTTGGAAAGCGTAGATGTGAAAAGGGACCTAGGTGTCATTGTTGACCACTCGCTGAAGGCTAGCAGATAGTTAGCTATCAGGAAAGCTGATGGAATGTTCGTCTTTATTGCTGAGAGGATTTGAGTGCAGGAGCAGGGAAGTTTCTCTTCAGCTGTATAAAGGCTTGGATAGACTACACCTGGAACACTGTGTCCAGTTTGGATCCCCTTATCTCAGAAAAGGTATTAATGCCAAAGCGGGAGAGCAACACAAGTTCACCAGACTTGTTCTCATGATAACAGATCCATTCAACGAAGACAGACTGAATAATCTGTGCCTTGTTGTGTAAAGTTTTGGAAAATGAGAGGTGGTCACATTGAAACCTGGGAAATACTTAAAGGGATAGCCAGACAGACAGATGCGGGTAAGGGGTTTCCCCTGACTGAGGAGTCTAGCAACAAGGGCCACAATTTAATAACAAAGGGAATGCTACATCAGAGCAAGACAAAGAGAAAATTATTTACTGAGAGGGTGATGAATCTTTGGGACTCTCTACCCCACAGGGCTCCACAGGAAACTCAATCTGTGACGATGTTTAAAGCAGTGGGTTGACAGATTTCTAGTCACCAGTGGTGTAAACCGTTTCAGGGATAATGTGGATAAAAGGCACTGAAGGGTTTTATCACCCATGATTAAATGGCTTGGTAGGGTTGATGGGCTGAAAGGCCTGCTCCGGTGTGACTGAGTGAAGGGAATGTGTTCTTCAGGGCGAGATGGTTCAACGGATGTTGGAAAGCATTGCATCAGTGAAGCACTAAGCTGTTTGGGCCTATTTTACTCACTCAACCCTCCGAAAGAACAGACTTCGAACTTGGGGCCCTTGCTGGTCTGTGGATCCCAATGCTGCACTCAACAGAATAGTGAGCCATGACATTCCCCTTGTCAATACTACCATCGGTATGCACAATGGTGGAAGCAACAACAGTTTGTATGTGTGTATGGGTATGTGCACCTGCAAATGTTTGTGTCTGTGCGTTTCTGTGCCTGCACTGGCTTGTTTCTACATGCATTTCTGTTTGTGTGTGTGCACGTGTGTTTGTGTGTGTGCACGTGCGTTTGTGTGTGTGCAC
>NC_063359.1:34808315-34832337 GCF_021869965.1 Rhincodon typus | reverse complement strand
TGTGTGTGCACGTGCGTTTGTGTGTGTGCATGTGTTTTTATGTGTGTGCACGTGTGTTTGTGTGTGTGCACGTGTTTTTGTGTGTGTACACGTGCGTTTGTGTGTGTGCACGTGTGTTTGTGTGTGTGCACATGCGTTTGTGTGTGTGCACGTGCGTTTGTGTGTGTGTACGTGCGTTTGTGTGTGTGCACGTGTGTTTGTGTGTATGTGTTTCCCTGTGTGCGCACATATACGTGTTTGTGTCTGCATTCACGTGAGCATGTGTGCATTTGTGTGTGCATGCAAATATGTTTGCGGGTGCATGTGTGAGAGAGAGAGAGCACGTGTGTTGGCTATGCAGTCCTAAATCTGTCCCATTTCATGCCACAGTAAAGGTTCAGAGACCGCAGTGAAGATATGCATCAGTCCTTTGGGGGCACGTTTAAGTTTGGAATTCAACGTGAGCAGACCCAAAGCTCTGTTTTGGCCTTCAGGCCAGTAATGCCCAGTAGCCCCAATGTATCCTAAAGCAGGCGCTCCCTGTTACCCAGTGAATACCTGATTGCCTGCGGCCTTCTTCTTACTCAATTGACTGCTCCTCGGTTGGGCACTGTGAAACAAACAGAGAAATATTTTAATAAAGAGATCTTCATGAGTGCAAGAATTAAAAAGAATATCTGTTGAACATTCACACCATCTGCTGAGCGATGTGGAAGTCATGGCAATAAACGCAGGTAATCAGTGAAACAGAAATATCATCAATTCACCACAATCCCCGACAGATAAAATGCCCCCTCTCCTGAAACAGCTGAGTCATGGTGAGCTCAGTTTCCTCATGAACCCCTCTGGAGAGTGGCAATTCCTTATGAATCATCCTTAATAGAGAGCTGCTGGTGAACTGGTTAACCACAGGGGCATCACAATTCAGTCCAAACATGCATCGCTTCAATCCTGACACCAGCACACATGTGTGAGTGTGCACACTTGAGCATGCACACAACAGGCAGGTAGCGAGGGCAGGAACAACAGGCTTGAGATGTGCATTCCCACACGTAAAAGCCATTGCTAGCAATCTGTGCGGTTTCAAGAGAAATGCGATGCCCTCATGGTTAACCAGCTCAGCGCCTCATTCATGAGAAATGGTCAATTACTACACAGTCCCATGAGTCTGCACAGACCGGCGATTGGCACTGCAGCCTGACCCCACCCCCTCCCCATCCCCCCACCCCGCCCCCACCCCGTCCCCCAGCCCCATGGTATTGCTGAGGATGGTGCACAAAGGGTGACACATTCCACCCATTTAACCAATGAAGAAGCCACATGTTGACCATTTGGCAAATGTGGAATTAACCACAGTTTAGAGAGGACAGTCTTCCTCACTCCATGGTTAGCACTTAGGCTGTGGATTAAATATTCACTTACTTGGCAAATCCAATGAAATCCTCATGGTTTGTGTTCATGTAAGACAACTCAATGTCTATCAACAGCATGACCTGAAAGGAAGAAAGCACAGTCACTGAGCCCAGCTCTACCAATGCAGCATGTGACATAATGTGACCACCACAGGCGTGCAAGATCTGCACTTGTGAATAAATGACAACAGGCCTTAGTGAACAATACTATGCCCAGAGGATTCTAAGACAGGGCAATGGGTTAGGTTCCAGGTTCCAGCTCCAGGTGATATCCCCACTGCCAGAGCTCCTTCCACACATGTTTGGGAACCACACTCGGATCAAGGCAGAATTCCCTTTATTCCGTAATCAGGAATGCTGGAACAAGAGATGAAGGACCGGGACAGGCAACTTCTCTTTGCCCGAACAGCCTTTTGAAACAAATTTGCCCAAAACAAAAAACTACCTTACTGCATTTCTAAATGAAACACTAAGCGATTTGATCACAGCCTCTGGTAGAATGTAGAATTTCCAGATATAATAGATTAAATAAATGTATTTGATATATTGTATTATAAACTTACAATTTTAAATTTATAATATTTAATATTTAAGTATTTACAATATTTAAATTTATAATAATACATAAATTACAGAGAACAAAAACAAATAATTAAAACAGACATAACTCTGAATTATCAGATTTTTTTATCTTGTTGTAAAACTATAAATTTGGCAGTAGTCATCTTCAAATCAAACCTTAACTTGAGAAACCTAGAATGGAGGTAACTTTTTCCAACTATTGATTCTCCTGCTTAATAAAAATGGTCTTACTTCTGGAAATAATTTATTATTTCTAATATAGTGAAGGCAATAATGTTCACCACCATTAAAATCCATTCTTTGTACATAAAGCATTACCTCTAGCCATTGTGTAGCAAAAACCACCCGAACAGGAATACTTACAGCAAGGTGACACTTCTCTAATAAAATGGTCATTTGAAAGTGTAAAGTGTGTTATAATGACATAACTATCCACCTGAACTATCTGGGACACCTTTAGTAGATTCACAGACACCAATCCTCCTTATTGTATTAGTCTAGGTCACTGTTACCAAGTGGGGAAGGCAAAGTCTTTGGCAGAAGTTATGCTCAATCTTGATATACAGCAACATTTATTACATAAAATAAAACAAAGAACCACTGGAAATCTGAAACAAAATGCTGGAAATCTGAAACAACATGCAGAAATTGCTGGAGAAACTCTGGCACCATCTATACAGAAAGAAAACAGAGTTAAACAGAACTAGTCCAAGAGTACAAAAACCAGGAGTCACAGATTCGAGTTAAGTGCCAGAAGGATTAGAGGTGTGAGGAAATACTTTTTTTTGTTGCAGAGGGTGGTGGGTGTCTGGAATTCGCTGCCTGAGTTGGTGGTAGAGCCAGAGACCCTAAACTCTTCCAAAATGTAACTGGATCTGCTCCTTAAATGCACGGTTATGGGCCATGTGCAGGCAGATGGGATTAGAAAGGGCACCTGGGTCAAAATGCACAAGATGGGCTAAATGCCCCCTTCTGTGCTGTATCACTTCTATGGTTCCATTCCAATATCGGTAGTCTTTTGCTTTTATTTGACTGATTAACTCTTCCCAGGAACAGTTCTTCAAAAAAAAAATTTTCTAATCAGAGACATTATTACACACCTCTGGGGCAGGTGGAACAGGAACCTGGACCTCTTGGCTCAGAGGTATGGATACTACCCCGTATCAAGACAGCCATCAGAACAGTCATTTATCATTTTTAAAAAATTATCTTTTACTCTTTCAATCAGTTCATTTTCGACTGATGAGTGGAGCATGTCATGTAGTGTCAGTTACCCATTCAGGTACTAACTGCCTTTATTTTATTCATTCACGGGAATGTGAGCATCACTGGCTAGGCCAGCATTTATTAGCCTATCCCTAATTGCCCAGAGGGCAGTTAAGAGTCAATCACATTGCTGTGGGTCTGGAGTCACGTGTGTGCCAGACTGGAAAAAGATGGCAGATTTCCCTTCCCTAAAGAGCATTAGTGACACAGATGAGTATTGGCGATGGTTGCTATTAATACACTTAATACAACATGATGATTAACTTTACATCCATGCGATTAAACAGAGGTCTTACTTTTGTGGGATTCCCTTTTTTGTCACGTTAATGTGATTCAACCAGGAAAAAAGTTTGGGAGCCACCGACACATCTCCACTGCAGCTGCCATCACCCAGACCAGAGCCCGCGTACCACAATGCACTATCCCCACGCGAAAGCCGCAGAAATTCCACAAGAACCTATAACACTGGGGGCTAAACCCAGAACTGGAGATTTTCCCTTGCATTCTGTAATGCAAGAAGTCCTCCTGTCGCCTGGAAACCTCTTTAAGATAGCAGCCAATCGGCTGAGGGTGGCGGCCATGTTGGCTCATCAGAATTTTCGGCCCTGAGCCACCTTCATCACATGATGTTGGTTGTTTTCTTCATCCCCCACTGAGCTCAACAACTCAGACACGAGGGTAACTTCTTAGAAGGTTCTGGCCCTCTGGTGAAAGAACCGGGAAGGGAAGATGAAGAGATTACATTTTTAACTGAACTGTAAGCAAGTGCTTTTGTGGACTGTTACCTGAAAAGGTGGAGGGGAAACAGAACTTTTCCGAAGAAATTTGTATAAATATCCTCAGAGGGGACAAAAATTATTTGCACCATATTTTTTAAGAAAGGCAAACTCTGAGGAAACATAGAAAATAGGGGCAGGAGTAGGCCATTTGGCCCTTCGAGCCTGCACCACCATTCAACACGATCATGGCTGATCATGCAATTTCAGTATCCCATCGCCACTTTCTCTCCATACCCGTTCATCCCTTTAGCCACAAGGGCCACGTCCAGCTCCCTCCTAAATATATCTAATGAACTGGCCCTGACAGCTTTCTGTGGGAGAGAATTCCACAGGTTCACAACTCTCTGAGTGAAGAAATTCTTCCTCATCTCAGTCCTGAGTGGCTTAGCCCTTATTCTTAGGCAGTGACCCATAGTTCTGGACTTCCCCAACATTGCGAACGTTCTTCCCACATCTAGCCTGTCCAGTCCTATCAGGATTTTATATGTTTCTATAACATCACCCCTCATTCTTCTAGATTCCAGCGAATACCAGCCCAGTTGATCCAGTGTCTCCTCATTTGTCAGTCCTACCATCCCGGGAATCAGTCTGGTGAACCTTTGCTGGACTCCCTCAATAGCAAGCATGTCTTTCCTCATACTAGGAGTCCAAAACTACACACAATACTCAAGGTGTGGCCTCACCAAGGCCCTGCATAACTGCAGCAAGACATTCCTTACTCCGATACACAAATCCTCTCGTTCTGAAGGCTAGCATGCCATGAGCTTTCCTCACTACCTGCTGTACCTGCATGCCAACCTTTAGTGACTGTTCCACCATGACACCCAGGTCTCTCATGGAGGTATGAGATTGTCAAAAGTGTCTATGCAACTAATGCAGCAAATATATAAATCAATTTTTTTTATACTTGTTAAAAGCTGCTTTGGTTTAAAAGTAATTTCCTTTTATTGTGAATTTGGATATAAACTATATGTATACAACTCTGATAATTTCAAAATAAAAATAACACAAATAAAGTAGGGACAACAGGAAAGGACAGAGCAATGGGCTAGTACAGCATAATGGGCTGAGTAGCCCCCGCTGGCATTGCCTCATGCCACAGTTCTATGATGTCAGTATATGTATACGCTTTCTGATCTTTTTCTCTCTCCTGAAATCATCAATTCGTCCAATACTCACAGAAATCCTGCAACAGCTGTTCAATGGCATCACATGCCACTATATTCAGAGATAGTAGGAACTGCCGATGCTGGAGAATCTGAGATAACAAGGTGTAGAGCTGGATGAACACAGCAGGCCAAGCAGCATCAGAGGAGCAGGAAAGCTGACATTTCGGTCTGGAGCTTTCTTCTTTTTCTGAAGAAGGGTCCAGACCCGAAACATCAGCTTTCCTGCTCCTCTGACGCTGCCTGGCCTGCTGTGATCAGCCAGCTCTATACCTTGTTATCTCACATGCTGCTATATTGATGTGTTGCATACTGAAACAATAACTTTGATGCGCACAGACTTGATGAGAAGTTTCTCAAAGTTGGAAGTGTATGAGAGCTCACCAACAGGAGATGTTTTGCCTGCAACCCAGTTGGAAATACTAAAAAAATTAAATGTACTTTTAAAATTCATTCACGAGGCATGGGTCATCACTGTCCAGGTTAGTATTCTTTGACTTCCAATACTATTTTGAGGGCAGTTAAGAGTTTGTGAGTCTAGAGTCACATGTGGGCCAGACCCGGTAAGGACAGCAGATTTCCCTCCCTGAAAGAAAGATATTAGCAAGCCAGATTTATTGATTTGATTTATTATTGTAACATGTACCTAGGTAGAGTGAAAAGTTTTGTTCTGCATGCATTACAGGCAGATCATACTACACAAAGATCATAGGGTCAAAAACAAAGTTGCTGGAAAAGCTCAGCAGGTCTGGCAGCATCTGTGAAGGAGAAAACAAGAGTTAACGTTTTGGGTCCGATGACCCTTCCTCAGACCCTTCCTTCACAGATGCTGCCAGACCTGCTGAGCTTTTCCAGCAACTTTGTTTTTGTTCCTGATTTACAGCATCCGCAGTTCTTTCGGTTTTTATGAAGATCATAGGGTGATTGAGCAGAGCGAGGAATACAGCATTAACGGCTGCAAAGAAGGTGCACCAGAAGCAAGATCAACTTTAGATTTGAAATTTGAGAGGTCCATTCAGAAGTCCAGTAACAGCAGGGAAGAAGCTGTTCTTGAATCTGTTGGCATGTGTGTTAAGTTTGTGTATCTCTTGCCTGATGGAAGAGGTTCGAAGAGATGACAATTATGACAATTAACAATGGTTACATGGTTACCATTAGGGCTGGCTCGTCATTCCAGATTTTATTGGGCTCAATGTTCACCATCTACCTGAATATAAGAGGAAGACGATCATGTTGCAACTATATTTAATGTTAGTTAGGTCACACCTCAAATACTGTGTGCAGTTCTGGTCACCACACTGTAGGAAGGATATGACTGCACTAGACAGGGTGCAGCAGAGATTCACCAGGATGTTCCTGGGCTCAGTTAGGAAGACAGACTAGAGAGGCTGGGGATGTTCCTTAGAGGAGAGAAGGATGAGGGGGGATCAGATTGAGTCTGCAAAGTTCTGAGGGACATGGATTGTGGACAGGAAAAAATGTTTCTTCTTTGGAGAGCAGTCACTCACGAGGGGACGTGGTTTAAGGTAAGGGGTAGGAGGCTTAGAGGGGAGTTGAAGAAAAAAACATTTCATCCAGAGGGTGGTGGGAATCTGGAACTCAGTACCTGAAAGAATGATCGAGACAGAAACTCTCAAGAAATATTTAGATGAGCACTTGAAACATCACAGCATTAAAGGCTATAGACCAAGTGTTGGAAAATGAGATGAGAACAGATAAATGTTTGATCATATACCATTATACATGCAGGTCCAAGCCCACTCCATTGTGCTGGGCCTTTACAAAACAAAAGTGAGCCAATCTGGCCATTCCTGATTCCATACCTGCTGTTTTGTTCTGCCCTCCCGATCTCGGATGTGAGTGGTTACGATTCGGTCCATTTCCTCTCGTAGGTGCGGATACTGGCCCAACTGTAAGAAAGAACCGGGCAGAGAAGTGGAAAACAGGCCCGATGCCATTCCCCCCCAGCAAGGTACAGCAGTTAAGCATCTAACACAGGAGCTCCCTGCAACACAGTACAGCAGCAAACTGACCAGGTCACCCAGTCAGATTCAGTTCAGTCTAGACTCTCATGACAGCGTTGGGATTACAGCAGATTGGGAGTTATACTCCAAACACCGACCTTATCAAATTCAATAGATTTTTGACTAAAATCAAATTGAGAAACCAAATACAGTTTGCTCCAGTTCAAAATTTCAGTACAACAAGGGCACTCTCAAAGCCAATTCTGTTGAGTCCCCACGGATTGACGCATGAAAATGTACAAGTTTCAGAAATTCTGCTCTCCCCATATCGCCAGTTTGCTGGAGTTCTGAGAAGTACAGAAATCGGTCGGTGCACAGTTACAATGCCACAAGGAGCTGGCAATGAGGTGTGTAGGTTGGCAGGTTTGTACCAGTTTGCCCCAATCTCGTCAGAACGGGGCCAGGGACACCTCCACGCTTGGACTGAAGGAGAGCTGCAGAGAGGGGTCTTCCCCCTACCCTCCTGTCTGACCACCCCTCTGGTTGCACGGGGGCAGGCTTGGGGAATAGAATCAACAGTCCACTTAAAATCTTCGCTGGAGAGCAGGGGATGAGTCAAGTGGAGCTTTGGACTATAGAAGATAATTTTAAAAAAACAAACTGCAGGTAGAAATTTGTTTGAACAGGATCTGAATATTCATACTCTGCTTTCTGAATGAGCCAGTAGCAACTCTGAGGACAGTATAACCATGAACGTTAGGCTTCAATTTGAACGAAAATTCAACTCCTTCACATATTAAGCAGCAATTGTATCAATTCTAATGCAGTACTGTAGAGCAATATGAACTCCAAGTGTTTTCCACTGGTTGCAATTCCGTTACAAATGCACAAACAGACACACAGAATATAAACATGCAAGCAGGCAGCCATGCAAGCTACAGAGAATAACACTTGGGGAATAAATAGAAGTGGAACAGGTTAGTAGACAAGATGGATAAATGACAACAAATAGGCAATTGAGATATGTTTTAAAAAGGCAATGTTGGCCTTACAAGAAATATCAACTTGGGCCTTGAGCAATAATTAAAATGTGCTTCCCAAACTTCCCCTCTTTTTGGAATTCAATGGGTTGAGTAAGGTTGCGGAATTAAATAGTTTCCCTCCTTTGCATCCACTGACCGTTCGAAAGAACCGGTGTGGAAGTGAGGTATGGGCAGGCAAGCAGTAAACCTGGGCTCCCCTACACTGCCCTAGGCTGGAAAATCACCGGCTTTCTCTTCGCACTGGCTCACATCTCTTATTAAACGCCAATTCGTCTTGTGTTTCCTACACCCCTCCTCACCACCCTTCCTTCAGAAGCAACAGCAGAGTTGGGAAGGAGAGTCAATAGGCCATCACGCACTCCCATTTAATTTTTAAAAAATCGTTCTGATTAGAGGTGCAACAAATGCTGGCCTTGCCCACGTCCTACAAAGGAATAAAACAAGATCAAATCGTCCAGAACATTTCATTCTCTGAGGGGAACTAAAATGAGGCAATCAGTCCCATCCTATTCACCTCAAAATCCACACTTGGCATTCTGACTCACCAATAACTATATCTAAACCATTGGGGGCTGTGTAGCTCAGTTGGCTAGACAGCTGGTTTAGGATATAGAAAGTAACACCAACAGCATAAGTTCAACATCTCAGACCCAGCTGAAGGACTTTTCTTCTCAATCTCTCCTCTCACCTGAGGTGGGGTGACCCTCAGGTTCAACCACCAGTCAGTCATCTCTCTCTCATGAGAGAGCAGTACTTTATTTTTATTCTAAAAAGTAGATACTGTCAATGAGGGACCAAACTGAGATAACAAGGTGTAGAGCTGGATGAACACAGCAGGCCAAGCAGCATCAGAGGAGCAGGAAGGCTGATGTTTCGGGCCTAGACCCTTCTTCAGAAAAAATGAGATCTTTTGTAATGGTGAGAGCGTTCCAGACTAGGTCTGATCAATAGTTTTAATTCAGGGAGATTATCCTCCTGTCCACAGCCCACGCACTCAATTCATACAAAGTGAAATGGAACTGTTCCACTTCCCTCTCTCACCAGTATGTACCTAATTATTAATAAAGCTGAGACTTGTGCCTTCAGGCAAAACATCAACATTTAGCAAACAATTATTGCAGTTCTAAAAATGCCGGATTAAGTTGAACGAGAAATTCACTGACCATACCTCACCTCCACACCAGTTCTTTCGAACGGTCAGTGGACCTCATCTATCAACCTCTTACTTACGCTTTAATGGCATCATTAGAATATTTGAAATCTTATGGGTTAACAACGTCAACGAAAAGAGAGTAGAATATCATGCAAAGATGTTAGGAAGTCATCTTGCCATACCTCCCATAATAACATGCAGCTTTCAATTCTATCATTAAGAATAAGGTTGCGTTAATATTTTCAACTGATCCCACAGTTAAGTGGATCGTTTTCCAAACTGGCAAGGAAATGTAAACATTTTTTTTAATCTGTAAGGAGTCTTGCTGTTACAGTAAAAGGTCATTATTTATGGCCACATTTTGCTGTAAATAGGAAGTAGCAGAAACACAAGGTAGGCTAACCAGTGTCTGAAAGAAGTTAGGGATAGTGTGTCTGTGCCTTCATTTAGCTCAGGTCCAGTTGGTCATGCTCTTGCTCCCCAACTGGACCAGAAGGTTATACAGAGTTCAAGACACAAAAAATCGAGACTGACACTCCAGCACAGGCTTGAGGGAGGGCTGCAATGTTTGAGGTGCCATCTTTCAGGGGAGATGTTAAATCGAGGCGCCTGTGCCCTGGATGGTAGACATAAAGGATCCCATGGCAGAGGAGCCCACCCCCAATACTCCACCAAATATTTTCTGCTCAAACAACGTCACCAAGAAACTAGACTAGGATCTGACCACTTTGGTCTATCAGAGATTGCAATCTACAAAATGGCTACCCCTCTTCCTTATAATATTGACCACACTTGCAAACACTTCACTGGGACATCACAAAAGGTACTTCTACAAATGCAAGTTCTTTCCTAGAGAACTGGCTTATCTAAAATTGCAATTTTTCCTGGGATGTGGGCTAACATTTGTTGCCCATCCCTAATTGCCCTTGAACTGCGTGTCTTGGTGGGTCAGTTAGGGGGTAGTAACCACATTACTGTGAACTTGCAGTCACATGCAGGCCAGACCTAATAGGGATGAGTGATCTCCTTCCCTAAAAGACAGGTTTTTAATTGTAGTGATTGGAAAGAGGTCAGCCAGGTGGACCTCATTGGAATATGGGTTCCCTGACTGGGGCTGTTAACCTGGTCCAGTCAGGGAGTCCTGGCTGACAAATATAAACAGGAGTGTCATGGGTTCTGTTCAGTCTGGCGGCCAGCTCTGATATAGCTGGGTAAGTGTTGTGCACTGTGCACTGTGCGCTGGTGACAAGGGAAGAGCATGCTCCTGAAGAAATTCACTCACAACAGTCATCTTTAAGCTGGGGTCAGCATTTCTGGCATCATGCCATTATTTGGGAAGCCTGACTCATTCAATCCTGCTGTCAAAGACTGGGCCCAGTATGTGGAAAGAATGTTTTTTCTTCTTCTGAGCAAATGACATTGGGGCAGATGAAAAGCAACGAGCAATTCTCCTGCCAGATTGTGAACACACAGCTTTTGTGGTTATTAGGAACCTAATTTTCCCTGAGGCAGCAGATATGAAAACCTGTCAAGAGCTGACGGATTTATAGAGCCACCAAGTCAGACAGCTGTACAGCATAGGTACAGACCCTTCGGTCCAACCTGTCCATGTCAACCAGATATCCTAAATAAATCTAATCCCATCAGCCTCCACCACTTCCTCTGGCAGCTTATTCCATACACATACCACCCTCTGCATGAAAAAGCTGTCCCTTAGGTCCCTTTTAAATCTTTTCCCTCTCACCTTAAACCTGTGCCCTCTAGTTTTGGACTCCCCTACCCTAGGGAAAAGACCTTGTCTATTCATCCTATCCATGTTCCTCATGATTTTATAAACCTCTATAAGATCACCCTTCAGCCTCTGACGCTCCAGGGAAAATAGCCCCAGTCTATTCAGCCTCTCCCTATAGCTCAAATCCTCCAACCCTGGTGACATCCTTGTAAATCTTTTCTGAACCCTTTCAAGTTTCATAACATCCTTCCTATAGCAGGGAGACCAGAACTGCACGCAGTATTCCAATAGTGGCCGAACCAATGTCCTGTACAGCTGCAACAAGACCTCCCAACTCCTATACTCAATGCACTGACCAATAACGGCGAGTGTACCAAACACCTTCCTCACTATCCTATCTACCTGCGACTCCACTTTCAAGGAACTATGAATCTGCATTCCAAGATCTCTTTGTTCAGCAACACTTCCCAGGACTTATCGTTAAGTATATAAGCCCTGCCCTGATTTGCCTTTCCAAAATGCAGCACCTCACAATAATTTAAAGTAAACTCCAGCTGCCACTCCTTGGCCCATTAGCCCATCTGTCCACTACACCTCCAATTTTGGTGTCATCTGCAAACTTACTAACCATACCTCCTACGTTCACATCCAAATCATTTATATCAATGACAAAAAGCAGTGGACCCAGCACCGATCTTTGTGACACGCCGTTGGTCACAGGCCTCCAGTCTACAAAGCAACCTTCCACCACCACCCTCTGTCTTCTATCTTCGAACCAGGTCTGTATCCAAATAGCTAGTTCTTCCTCTATTCGGTGTGATCTAACCTTGTTAACCAGCCTACCATGAGGAACCTTGCTCAACGCCTTACTGAAGCCTATACAGATCACATTCACTGTTCTGCAATCCTCATTAATCCTCTTTGTTACTTCTTCAAAAAAGCTCAATCAAGTTCATGAGACACGATTTCCCACTTACAAGGTTAAGGTTTAGTTAAGGAATATTATGACCCCAAGCCGCCTCTAATTCTGAGAAGCTATCGGTGTTGCCTAGAAATTCGAGAGCCAGTGGAATCTGTATCAGGATTTTTGAACAAGGTTAATGTGACTGGCAGAGGCATGTGACTTTGTTTAACCCTTAATGAGATGCTGAGAGACCGTTTGGTATGTGGGTTTAATGATGGAACCACGCAAAACAGCCTACTAGCTGAAGCCAACGTGGACATCAAACAGGCACTGCAACTGGCTTTATCATTGGAAAATGCAGCAAGTGGAGCATATGAGTTACAGGGTATTCCGATGGAAGTAGACACCCTGGCAAGGCTGACTGAGCTTGGGGGACATCACTTGAGTAAAGGCGATTGTACAGCCTCACTCAGGACATATCCTGAACAGAGGGACTCTAGGTCAGCCCACAGCAAAACCCTAAAGCAAAGTCAAGCCTTAGCTGAAAGATTACAATTTTCTTCAGGTTCGGGGCTGGCGAGCCATTGTAATTGTTTCTGGTATGTGGACTCGAGACAGTGAAAGAGTCTCACTGGACTTAAATTGAGTAAGAAAACTCATAGGCTGGTAACCTGGAGAGTGTACACCCTGGAAAGCCCATCTACATCTGGCTTGGAACAGTTAAATTGCTTAGCAACATCCAAATCAGAACCAATCAAAATAAATATCTGGTTAAATGGTCACCCGCTTCTAATGGAGGTCAATACTGGTGCGGAAGTTCAATGATTGCAGAGCCTGGTTTTATCAAAATTTGCACTGGACTGCAACACTTAATTTGCGCAAGATCTCAGCTAGATTGAGAACCTACACTGGGAAACCTTTATAGATCAAGGGTACAGCTTCAGTTGCAGTCTCAAAAGAGAAGCAGTTAGTTCAATTACCACCATTTGTAGTAAAAGGCTCAGGCCCAAGCTTGATGGGGCAGAATTGGTTGAGAAACATTCACCGAGATTGGCTCAACATTTTTCAATTAGAAAATGGCTGCCTGAGTGAAGTCCTAATTAAGTACCCAGAGGTTTCAGGAAGGTCCAGAGACTTTTTAAAAGAGCCAAGGCCACCTTGCATATTGACCAGGAAGCAATCCCATGATTCTGCAAGGCCCACCCACTATCATTTGCCTTACAGGCAAAAGTAGAGGCAGAAATCAGGAGGCTGGAGAGCGAAGGAACCATCAAACCAGACCAGGCTTCAGAATGACCTGCACTGGTCGTACTGATTGTGAAGCCTGATGGGTCGGTTCGTCTTTGTGGGGATTTCAAACAAACGGCAAACAGCTTCTTGCAGCTGGATAAATACCCAATCCCTGGCAGAGGATTTATACGCAAAGTTGGCAGGAGGGCTGTCATTCACGAAGCTGGACATGAGCAATGCATCCTTGCAATTGCAGTTAGATGAGGATTCCCAGAAATATGCTACAATTAATACCCATTAGGGTTTGTACCAATGTACGAGAATGCCATTTGGGGTATCGTCAACCTGTGCGATTTTTCAGTGAACAACAGAGAACATTTTACAAGGTCTATCCAAGATTGCCATTTGTCTAGGTGACTTGCTAATAACCGGGAAGACCAATAAGGAGCCTTCCAGGTGTAGAAGGGAAAAGTGGGTATTCCAGGCACCCCGAGTGACCTACTTGGGCTAGAGGGTTACAAGACCAGGTTACACCTATTGGACGATAAAGTGAGGGCAATCAAAGGTGCTCTGGCTCCCAGGTCAGGTCCGGAGCTTAGGTCTTTCCTTGGGCTGCTCAATTATCACAGAAAGTTCATAAATAACCTGGCCTCCATCCTGGCACCTTTGCACCAACTCTCAAAAAATGGTCGGCCTTGGAATTGGTCACATAGCTATGCCACAGCTCTCAGGGAAAGTGAAGAAATAGCTATCACCCTCTAAGGTTTTAGCACACTATGATCCCAAGTGAGATCTGGTATTGACACGAGATGCCTCCCTGTACAGCATTGGGGTAACATTAGCTCAGAGGTGGCCCAATGGAGAGGAACGCCCAATAGTATGTGCATCCAGGACTTTGGCTAATGCAGAATGTAAATACACCCAGAAAGAGAAGAAAGGTTTGGTGGTCATATTTGGAGTCAAGAAATTCCACCAATACCTCTATGGACATAAATTTGTAATAATAATTGACCACAAACCACTGCTAGGTCCACTTAAAGAGGACAAGGCAGTGCCACCCATAGCTTCAGGCCAAATTTGGTGATGGGCTTTAATTCTGTGTGTATAATTATAAGCTCAAACATCATTCCCAGGAGGCCAAGTAGCAAATGCAGATTCATTGAGCCACCTCCCGCTGCCACATCTACTACCAGTGGGACCGATGATGGAAGAGTCCATAATGGTTTTAAATTTTCTGGGCACACTTCCAGTCACAGCTGACAATATCAGCCTTTGGATGAAGAAAGATCTGGTCCTGGCAAAACTGAAACAGCTGGTGGGGATGGGGGGGAAATGAAAGAGCAACCAGAATCGAACACCTTTTGGACCCAGAGAGACCAAATCACAGTAGAGGACGGCGTATTATTATGGGGAGTAAGAGTGATTGTCCTGAGCAATCAGGGAACTCATATTTTATGAGGTCCACCTGGCTGACCTCATTGCAATTCACTGCATTCCATGATTATACCACTGGGCCACTGCCTCAACGTCAGTCCCTATCCTGCTCCAAGCACTCAGAGCAACATTGTTTCTGGTGGAGCTAACTGAAGCCTTCTTCTTCTTTACAAAATGGTCACAACGAAAGAGACATCAACAGGCTGAACTTTCACACATTAACACCTTCTCCACTTTGATCACTTCAACCAAATATTGAACCTTCCAAACACATTTTTGAAGTGGGCAGTACGTAGAATGCAACTTTTTCCACTGATTAAGGCCTTTCAGTGACAACAAAAGAGCCAGACACAGTTACATCCCAGATGGACCATCATGGATTCCTGCTCGACAGAAGTTATGATCTAACCCAATTCTAAAAGCTTATTTCAAGCTATCCTCACAGCTTCCTCTCAACATTGGCTTGGACAGAACTGGAGGTGAGCATAGTCCTTGACACCAGAGCAATAGCATGTTTGCATTCAATGCTAATGGTCAGAGATTAGGAATCCTGCAGGGAGTAACTCACCTCCTGACACCCCAAAGTCTGCCCACCATTGAAAAGGCAGAAGTCAGAAGCACGATCAATTCCCTGGATGAGTGTGCCTTTAATAACATTCAAGAAGCTTGACACCATCCAGGACAAATGTTGATTTGAACCACTTCCACAAACATCCACTCCCTCCACCACCAACGCTCAGTAGCAGCAGTGTGTACTATCTACAAGATGCACTGCAGAAATTCACCAAAGATCCTCAGACAGCACCTTCCAACCCCATAACCCTTACCATCTAGAAGGACAAGGGCAGCAGATACATGGGAACACCACCACCTGCAAGTTTCCCTCCAAGCCATTCACCATCCTGATTTGGAAATGTATTCCTTCAGTGTCGCTGGGTCAAAATCCTGGAATTCCCTCCCTAAGGGGTTCCAAGTTTCCAACACACTTTGTGCAAGGAAATGCTTGTAAAGATCATCCTTTCAATGCCCTACTTCAGTATTAATTTGGTCAACACGCTCAGCACTGTCATTACACTCCTCTGGAGCAAGTGGGACTTGAGCCTGGGTCCCCTGGCCCAGAGGTTGGGACACGACCACTGCATTATGAGACCCCAGAATTCCATTGCAATTCCAAGATCACTTTGGCAGAATTCGAACCTTGCCCCTAGAGGATTAGCCTGGGCCTATCTGGATTATTTCCAGGAACATTACCACTGCACTACCATCTCCCGCCTAACCACAATTTGAAGTTTTATCATTCTTACTTTGTGTCAAACTAGAACACATTGACTGCAGCAGTTCAAGAAGGCAGCTCACCACCACCTTCTCAAGGGCAACTAGGGAAGGACACTAAATGCTGAGCCCAGCCAGTGACACCCACATCCCATGAAAGCATATTGAATAAAGGAGGAATGAAGTTACTCAATCTGAACTGCAGAGAATCTTATTGTTTGAGATAGTGATGACAATGATAAATGTCATGATGGAGCACCAGCATTATAAATGAAGAACAGATTGGTCAACGCAGTGTTGACAGATGATGGAATCTGAAGATGAGGGATTTATTTGGTAAAAGCCATTGTCAAATGAAGTTGTAAAGGAGGCCAATATTTCCTTTCCAAAGCCACTACAGCCTTTTGTTGGGGAAAGAAGGAGGAATGTGAGCGATGAGACTTCAGTGCGAAGCTATCAGTTGGTATGAGTGCGACACTGGACAAAACAACACCGAGGTGCAGTTAATCCTGACAGTGAAGCTACACCTCAAGGATAACCAAACTAAACTGCTGGCTAATGACCCTCCTGGTCTGGAGTGCTCTCACATAAGCTGTCAGCTTTGAGGCTACACTGATAACTTCCTGAAAGCCATGAACACACCTCATGCTTTTCATCATGCATCAAATCCACACTTAGATCAAGCAACACGTGGGGAGCAGGAGGAGACCCGTCATCCTCTATAAACCTTTTCAGCCATCTCAACTCCATCACCTCACCTTGGTTCCGTGTCTCTTAACAGTTTTACCCACCAAAAGCCCATTTCTATTTGACCATCAACCTCAACAGCTTTTTGGGGGTAACAAAGTTCCAAGTTTCCAACACACTTTGTGCAAGAAAATGCTTCTAAAGATCGTCCTTTCAATGCCCTACTTCGGTATTAATTTGGTCAACACGCTCAGCACTGTCATTACACTCCTCTGGAGCAAGTGGGACTTGAACCTGGGTCCCCTGGCCCAGAGGTTGGGACACTACCACTGCATTATGAGACCGCAGAATTCCATTGCAATTCCAAGATCACTTTGGCAGAATTCGAACATTGCCCCTAGAGGATTAGCCTGGGCCTATCTGGATTATTTCCGGGAACATTACCGCTGCACTACCATCTCCCGCCTAACCACAGTTTGAAGTTTTATCATTCTTGCTTTGATTTTCACTACCAGAGGCTGGCTCAGTGGTTAGCACTGCTGCCTCACAGTGCCAGGGACCCAGGTTTGATCCCACCCTCGGGTGATTATCTGAGTGGAGTTTGCACGTTCTCCCTGTGTCTCTGCGGGTTTCTGCCCAGTGCTTTAGCTTCCTCCTGTGGTCCAAGGATATGTGGGTTGGCAGTGGGAAATGAAGGGTTGGTATGGGATGAATGGCCTGCTTTCACACTGTGGGGACTCTATGAGGAATCTCTTGATTGACCCTATCAAATTGTTTATTTAACTTAATTCACAGGTCACCCCCTTGGTTGTCACCAGGTACAGGGAACACACAAGGGATGGTTGTTGGATCATGCTGTTTAACCATCCTCCAGACCATTCCATTCCCTGAGGAGAACTAGGATGATGCAATCAGTCCCATCCCTTCCACTAAAAGTCCACGCCCTGGTGCTCCAACTCACTGATAACCACATCCAAGGTATTCCAAGATTGTTGGGGTTAGCTAGCTCAGTTGGTTGGATGGCTGGTTTGTGATACAAAGTGATGCCAACAGCGCAATCTAATTCCCGCACTGACAGAGGTGACTATGAAGGTCCCACCTGCTCAACCTCACCCTCCTACCTGACGTGTGGCAACCCTCAGGTTAAACCACCACCAGTTGTGTGTCTCTCTCTCTCTTTACTGAGAGAGTGGTCCTCTGGGCCTATTTACTGTTTCAGCCTTTGAAGGCTGCCAATAGCAAGAAGAAAAAGTGCTCTTTTTGGAAAGAAAACCTCCCCAAGGAAAAATAAATCACAACATTTTAAAAGAAATGCATCTGATTTCAATTAAGGTGACATTTCTGGGAGTTTTGTTGATTCCCTCTGGTTACCCCAGCACCGTTCACAGAATTCCTCAAGCAGACCCCTGGGGAAGCCATGCCTGTATAGGCCAGAACCACGGTACACATGGAAATGGGAGGGTTGGGAGGGTGACAGATTGGGAGGCGTTGGGCTTAACAGTGGGAGTAGTCCACAGTTCCTTTGTTCAACCAGGCAGAGCTCTGTTGTTTCTAACCCAAGGAAAAGCCATTAAAACTGGTCCAACCCGTCTTGTGCATTTCAAAATGGAGAACTAGGGTTATCAATACATTCCAAATATTACTGGATTTTCCGTCTGGGAAGAGATCCGGCAAGTGCCACATTCTTCAACAATTTGAGGCTTTTATTTTAGTGGGTCCGTAATTGGGTGATCCTTGTCAGTCAGTCAGTCAGGCTTCAAGGCCCGAAACAGCATGGGCCTCACAAGCCCTAAGCAGCCCAACCAAATGCAGTAATCTGAGTCTAAGACGAATAACAATCTCTATTCAACAGTGAACACAACTCATCGCCCTCACAGATAAAAGCAATGCGCATCCTAACCAACTTGGCAACAGCCTGAATTCCAGTAATCGGGCCTGCTAAATTACACCCATTTCAGTCACGTACAGAGGAGTAACTGTATTGAACTAGACACTAGAAGCCTTTGACAGGGTGTTAAAATCTACTGTCACAATACTAGAGCATTATCTGATTCCACTTTTGTTTTAAACACGTCAAAAATGTGGAATGAAATCAATGAATTGGAACAGAAAGGCTGAGGCTTTGCTGAAGCTTCCCTGAACTCAAAGGAATGGTGTTTGGGCAGTGGTTTGGACAACTCAGGCCGAAGATGACTGCAGCGTGCCCATGGCTGAGCGATTCACTCTCGCTGGGGTAAAGTGAATCTGATATATTGAAAGTCATAAAGAATTTCAATTTTCACTCCAATTAAAAGAAAATTCCACTTGTAGTGATTGTAACGAGGTGAGCCAGCTGGACCTCACAGAATATGAGTTCCCTGACTGGGGCTGTTAATCTGGTCCAATCAGGGAGCCCTGGCTGACATAAAAGGGTGAATGTCAGAGATATTGAACCCCTGTACATTGGACTCAGTGAGAAGCAGTGCTATTGTCAAAGGCTACGCGTTTGTAAACAAAGGGTGATTGGTGATGGGATGCCGGCCTCTGATGAGTTATTTCACCACTTAATAAAGATTTTGGAGGTGACAAAACTGACATACTGTGCCAATGTAGATGGACAGCCAATTGCAACTCGTGAAATGTTCATCAAATGGCCATGAGCAGCACACGCTCAGAAACTCAAGGGTGAGGATCTAGGTTTTTGTTTTAAATTTGTTCATGGAATGTGGATATCACTGGCACTCATTGCCCACAGGGCACGTTGCTGTGGGTCTGGAGTCACGTGTAGGCCAGACTGGGTAAGGATGGTAGACTCCTTCTGCAAGGAGACAGGGGTGATCCTGATGGGTTTATACAATTGACAGTGATCACCGAGTCAATAGTAGGCTCATTTTTTAAACCCAGATTTTTATTGAATTCAAATTTGACTGCCTACCATGGTGATTTGAATTAATAACCCCAGAGCATTAGCCTGGCTCTCTGGTCCAGTACATTACCATTTTGCCAACACCTTGCCTTGTGAGAAGCTGGTTATAAAGTAGAATAGTTAAAGGCCTGTTTGTCTATCTTCCATCTCCATATCGTACAGTACGCAACAGTAAGTACAGAGAAATGATCTTCGGCAACTCAGTAAAACTCACAACCTCTTCAGGAGTGAAATGAAGATGAAGAGCTATCATGGAGCTTCATCCTAGGGATTGCTCATGAGACAGAGACCGCAGCCCTGGGCCAAAGCATTTGATAGAGATCATTTTAAAACAAACAGCAGATAAACTTGGAAGATGGGAGTCAGTCAAAGGCCTCAGAAAGAGCATCATGTATGTTTGTATGAGTTTGGAAATGAGAGGGTGCAGACCAGCCCAGTATCTGTCCACTGAAATACAGCTGATTCACATAGCCCAAATAAAGAAGACCCTAAGCTGACATCCTTCTGAAATCTGAAGCTCACATACAACAGGAAATCTTAGTCAGCATTGCCTTAGAATAAAAAAGGCACCATTTTAATTTTTGAGTTAAATAAATTAATGGAGCAAAGGCAGGGTTCATAGAGAAGGATTTGACCTTTTACCTTTTCGGTACACTTTCTGATGGTGCCGGTGAGTTCGCTCACTACCATATCTACGCACTTCAAACATGGCTCCTTCAGCTTTTGGATCTGCTTTTTCACTATAGCCTCAAAAGCAAGGTCAGGGGTGAAGAGCCCAGTTCTGCATTGCATCGTGGGAGGAAAATGACAACAAGGAGGGCGAGGGGAGAAGGTGAGGGGCATCAGGGTGTGGGGGTGAAAACATGGGGATAGGACATAAAGCAAAAGGAAAAGTAAGACCTTGGTTACCTACAAAGGCTTTCAAACTGGGAGAGGGGATGGGAGGGACAGAGTGGGTTGGTTGGGGCAGAGGAGAAGCACAGGCTTTAATAAACAAGTACTCAACAGATTGGGAGGTTCAGTTTCAAATCAGCTTCAGGTGCTCCATTAAGAATTGGAGACCAAGTTAAAGATTTGTTGGCTCAGCTCGTGCCCAAACCTCTTGTTAAAAGCCACGTGAAGTGATTTGTATTGTCTTCCAATGAGTTCAGGAAATTTGGCTGCAAATTGACATCAATTTTGCTCAACACCCCAACTATTTCTCCAGTGAGACTAATCTCAATATCGGGGTGAAGGGTCAGTGATCATCATTAGGAAGAGCAGGCATCCCAACACCACTCAGCACCACGGATATGCTATACAACCCATGGTGCGTGCAACACAACATGCGAGGTAGGCTCTCATACCAATGGTGTTCACTTTACCCTCTCTACATCAGAAAGAAAAGAAAGCTTCCTTTTGATAGCACAGCCAGTCATTCCCTCTCCTGGATCATGTGCCTCTGGTAGTTCAGGGAGATATCTGGGTCACTGTCGAGCTAATGGATGATGAGGATGGAAGGGCTCTGTTATGTTACTTCTTTAGAATAATTGCTGTCAGCTCTTCATAGCCTATTCCTCAACCAAGCTTTTGATCACCAGCCCCAGCACCTTCTTGTTTGGCTCGTGGGAACATTTTGCTTGACAACGATCCTGAGAAGGGCGAGGAATGATTTACTGTGTTAAATAAGCACAATGTGCTCTGCACGCACAAGAAAGAATCAGCAATGTCAGAGCACTGGGGCTGAGGTTGGGGGTGGGGATGTGGTTAAGTAATCATACAAACTGAGTAATCATAGCCCTCTGAGGTTGAGAATGTGAGGAGACAAGGTCACCTCCCAGCAGAGAAGGTTAACAGGAGTTGGAGCTGAAGAGGGCTTTGGCAGAATGAGTTCAGTAGGAGATAGTAGGAACTGCAGATGCTGGAGAATCTGAGATAACAAGGTGTGGAGCTGGATGAACACAGCAGGCCAAGCAGTATCAGAGGAGCAGGAAGGCTGACGTTTCGGGTCAGGACCCTTCCTCAGAAATAGGGAGGAGAAAGGGAGCTCTGAAATAAATAGAGAGGAGGGGTGGGGTTGGGGAAGGTAGGTGGGATGGTGAGAGGTGAGTGCAGGTAGGCAGTGGTGGGGATTGGTCAGTGAGGTGGGAGAGAACATAGACAGGTTGCGTCAGGTCAAGGAGGCGGGGATGAGAGGGAGGGTTGGTCATGGGATGAGGCCGGAGGTGGGGAGATTTTGAAACTGGTAAAGTCCACATTGAGACCATTGGATTAATTGAATAGCTTTCCAAAAGAGCCAGAACGAGCTCAAAAGGTGGAATGGCCAATTCCAGCACAAAGAGGTTAGGCGCTATACAAATGAAGCCATTTTCAATGATGTTCTAGCTGCCAGGTTGAATTGTCCTTGTGCTACATACTGACTGCTCTATCAGCCCTCTCAATTTTAAGACAGTCAATGTTGTATCTTGCTAAACATTTTGCTTGGGAATAATTTCATGTCAATGCTTTTCTTAAGAAAACAAGGTTTATGGACGTTGATTCTCGTTAAATATATAAATAGCTGCACTTCAAACAGACCTGGCAGGGGAATACGGATGTGGGGTGGAATGTTGTGCAGATGTTGAACAGGCTGTGGCACAATTGAGATGATCTCAAGATTATTCCAGGCTGCGCAGTGGGAATGACTATCTGTGAGACCAAAACCGACTCTACGTTCAAAACAAGGAATTGTCACACAAACCATTTCTGCAATAGTTAGGGCTCGAGTGGATTAGCTGGCTGGTTGAATACTTGTTTATCAGGTGCCTGTGCCCTTCCCTCATAATGAATCCAGGAAACCATCATATCCACTGGTGCAGTCTTGAGCCATTTTTAAACCCAAAGTTAGCATCAGCTGAAAACAAGGCTCAAATGAAGAACTCCTGGGGCAGGTTCTGACTCAATAAAACTTGAAAGAGGCTAGCTTTGCCTTTGCACCAGCCAGTCGGGTTTTGAGTCTGGAAATCTCAAGGAGGGGGAAAGAAGGAAAAAACACAGGGTCCTATTCCTTCCCTCCCCTTCCCCCCCAAGAAAGTCATGCTTGTGCCCCAAGGTTAGTTCTGAAGGTTTTCAAAAGAAAGCAAATGCTCAAGCCACGATTTCACACTCTTATCCTGTTTCCCCTGCCCAATTTTTGAACCTTCTAAAGTTAGGGCATACACCCATTTCAGGCCTACTTTTGTCCTCCCAGTCACTTCAGGTCCCCCCATGTTGTACCCGTTATTGGGGAATGGATGACATGCTGATGTATTTCCAGCTGGCACTTTGGGAGCGGAAACAGCTGTGAAATAGGTGTTTGGACTTAAAGGGCTCAGTAACATGGCTCAACTGGTCTCGTCTGCCAAACAAAATCAGACCGTGTTAACCTGACCCAACAAAGTGTAATGAATAAAGGAGTCCCAGATGCTGTTAGAAAATATTAGTTTGTTTTACATTCTCTCCACCCAGTCTTTTCCTGATTGATGTCCCTCCCTCCAGCCCAGCCCTGTGCATTGCTCCAAAGCAGACGCCCACCTCCATCCTGACATCGGTGGCCAGGCCTTCAGTGCTCTCTGCCCTTCGCTTGAGGAATTTCTCTCCCTCAAGCCCTTCACCTCTCCCTCTCTTTTTCAAGGACACCCTTTAAAAAAAAACCTGTCTCTTTGACCAAACGTTTGTCCACCTGGTCCTTCAGCTCCTTCCTCAGCACAATGTCAGTTTATTTGCTTGTGCTCTTGCGGGCGGTTTGACCACCTTTTGGACAGGCGGTACAAAAATGCGGGTTGTTGTTGTCAAAGTAGCGAGGGAAAGGCACTCGTTAGGAAAGCAGTGCGTTCAGACCATGGCATCAATCATGTTTATTTTCATAAAGTTTTTAATTTCAAAACAATATTGACCTAATCTGTTAAAACTCCTGCTTGAGTTTTAATATTATATCCAGGAAGAAAATTGAATATTAATGATAGAAGCTGTGCTCTGGTCTGCAGTCATGCATGCTAAAATATTGACTAGTGCCCTCAGCCAGGTTACTATCAGTCGCAATAAGGCCAAACACCCAAAGAACACTCTGCGGAGAACTTTCTGAAGATCCAAGACCAGGCAGCAAGTTTTTTCAGGACTCTGTGATAAAGCAAATTACCTTCTTGGTACACTGCCTAACCGTACTGATTAACTCATTGATAACCATGTCCACACATTTGAGGCACGGCTCTCTGATCTTCAAGATCTGCTTTTTCACAATCGTTTCAAATGCCATGTCAGGAGTGAAAAGACCCGTTCTATCAAAGTGAGGAAAAACGTCAAAGTATTGAACAATCACTTCTTTTGTTTTTTTTTTCAGAAAAAAATATACACTTTTCAGGGGAAAAAAAAGCACAAGGTTAGAAATTAAAGAGGACCATTTCGGACAACAGAATTCTTCCGAGCTCAGTGAAGTCCCTTTTGTGAAATTGCCAAGGAGATGGATTCTTGGGGAAGGATGGAGGAGAGGTAATGAAACACTTGTATCCAGTTGGAGT
>NC_063359.1:34796396-34807815 GCF_021869965.1 Rhincodon typus | reverse complement strand
ATCCAGCTCTACACCTTGCTATCTCAGATTCTCCAGCATCTGCAGTTCCTACTATCTCAGGAGATTACACAAACCAGGATATTGGGATGGGTTGTCATATGATGAGCTGTTGAGGACTCTGGGTCTGTACTTGATGGAGTTTAGAAGGATGAGGGAAGATCTGAATGAAAATTACATTGGACATGGATAGAGTGGATGTAGAGAAGATGTTTCCATGAGTAGGAGAGACTAGGACCCGAGGGCACAGGCTCAGAGTGAAAGGATAACGCTATAACTGAGATGAGGAGGAATTTCTTCAGCCAGAGGCTGGTGAATCTGTGGAAGTCATTGCCGCAGAGGGATGTGGAAGATAAGTCATGGAGTGTATTTAAGGCAGAGATAGATAGGTTCTTGATTCTTGATAGTGGGGAGGTGATGGCCTAGTGGTATTATCGCTGGACTGTTAATCCAGAGACCCAGATAACGTTCTGGGGAACGGGGTTCAAATCCCGCCATGGCAGATGGTGGAATTTGAATTCAATGAATATCTAGAATTAGGGATCTAATGATGACTGTGAATCCATTGCCAATTGTTGGAAAAACCCATCTGGTTCACTAATGTCTTTTAGGGAAGGAAACTGCCATCCTTACCTGCTCTGGCCTACATGTGACTCCAGACCCACAGCAATGTGGTTGACTCTTAACTGCCCCCTGGACAATTAGGGATGGGCAATAAATGCTGCCCTAGCCAGTGATGCCCTCATCCCGTGAATGAATAAAGAATAAAGATTACTAAGAGGGGTCAAGGGTTATGGGGAGAAGGCAGGAGAATAGGGTTGAGAAACATATCAGCCATGATTGAATAGTGGAACAGACCTGATGGTCTGAATGGCCTAATTCTGCTCCTGTATCTTACGGTCTTGTGATTTGATCAAATTTTACAAAATACCAAAAAAACCCCCAAAAAATTAAGGGGACAGATGTGTTTTTTGTGTAGAGATAGTAAGAACTGCCAATGCTGGAGTCAGAGATAACACAATGTGGAGCTGAAGGAACACAGCAGGCCAGGCAGCATCAGAGTGGCAGGAAAGTTGACGTTTCGGTTCGGGACCCTTCTTCAGAACATTTTTCATGGGATGTATGTGTCAATGGCAGGGTCAGCATTTGTTGTCCATCCCTAATTGCCTTTTGGACTGAGTGACTTGCTGAGCCATTTGAGAGGGTAGTTGGGAGTCAACCACATTGCTATGGGTCTGGAGTCATGTGTAATCCAGACCAGGTAAGGATGGCAGTTTCCTTCCCTAAAGGGAATTAGTGAACCAGATGGGATTTTAGAGCAATCAATGACGTTCCATGGTCACCGTTACTAAGACCAACTTTGTGTTTCAAATTTATGAACTGAATTTGGATTCCACCTTTTGCTGTAGTGGGACTCGAGCCCATATTCTCCCAAACCTTTAGCCTCGGCCTATGGATTACTAGTCAAGTGACCCACCTACTGCACCACCATCTCACCCTGATTTACGTTTATTTATTCTTTAGGTGTATTTTACTAAATCGTCTCCAGACTGTTGGTGTTGCAGGAACCACACTGACACACTGAAATAACCGGCCTTGGGGCTGGCAGTGGAAGTTGAAGTAGAATATTGGAAGCACAATACCAACAGTTTGACACTGAGAAGTTGAAATGTAGCTTGGAGTGTGGGTTGGAACTGACAATCATTTTCTTGTTGTTGGGTTCAGTTGGTGTCATAAGCTGTCAGGTGGGGATATCTACTGTTGTTTCAAGGTAAGGCAACCTTGACTTTACTTCCTAATTTTGAGTCTGAACTGTTACGGAGTAACATTTCCCTAATTAGCTCTGCTTTTGCACAGTGTAGTGTTAATTAGTACCAAACTGTGGCTCGTTTGTTTTTTGCTTTAGGTTGATACATGTAATCAAACTGGTAACAAATTAGGTATGAACGTCTGAAGGAACGAACATATCGGAATAATTTGCTTTGAAGCAGGTGCAACTTTGCGTACGCTCTATTTGGTGGTAAGGATCTCCGAATGTGGCCTTGGGTCTGTTCAACTGAGGAGACAAAGAATTGGTCTTTAAATTCTCTTCCAATAGTGCCTGACCCTTGCCTGGGACAAGTGCCTATAGATATTTGCATCCCTCCGAGAGCACATTTTAAAAATTCATTCACGGGATGAGGGCGTCGCTGGCTAGGTGGCATTTATTGACCATCCCTAATTGTCCAGAGGTTAGTTAAGAGTCAATCACATCGCTATGAGTCACATGTAGGCTAGACCAGGTAGGGATGACAGATTCCTTCTCTCAAGGACATCAGTGAATCAGATAGGTTTGTCCAAAAATTGACAGTGGATTCATGGTCATCATTTAGATTCTTAACTCCAGATTCTTTATTGAATTCAGATTTCACCATCTGCTTAGGCAGGATTCAACCCCAGGTCTCCAGATTAATAGCCCAGTGATAATACCACTAGGCCATCACCTCCTCCTCCGCATTTTATGTAGGGGTCTTAACTGTGAGGTCATTTTAATCATGGAGGAGCATCACTTCTGATCACTGCTGGGAGCTAGGCCCACTCTTTCCATGTCAGGTTGCTAAATATGGAGCTAAAAGTATTTGTTAACTTTCTCTTTCCTGAAAGCAGCATGGCCTGTAATTGAATTACTTCTATTCTGACTATATCACAATTTACTAGAGTGATCTTGTGGTGTATCTACTCCTGAGCAAGGAGACTTGGGTTCAAGTCCCAACTGCTCCACTGGTGTGTAATAACATCCCTGCACAATTGATTAGAAAATAAATATCTACAACAGTTTGGTAATGCAAACTAAAATGGTTTGAGTTCATATAGAGATTAACTTCATTATACCTGCATAGATGTGGTAACCTTTGCTTCACATGAGATGATGTCAAATGGATCCAATGATGCTTTTGAGCAGATTGGAGTCCACTTCTGACATTTAAATTGTTGGATTGTTTTTGTAAGGGACCCTTTGTCACCTGCTCTCCCAATCTACAAAATAGGCCTCAGACCTTCCCTGACCCTTCTCCTGGTGTTGTTCTATCACTTGGCCACCAGGAGGTATCTCGCCTCCATGAGGCCCAGCCCTGCCCCTAAGGGGTCCAGTCCCACCAAGAGCCCAGTCCTGTCTCTCTGAGGCCCAGTCCCGTCTCTCTGAGGCCCAGTCTCATCTCACTGAGGCCCAGTCCTGTCTCTCTCAGGCCCAGTCTTGTCTCCCTGAGGCCCACTCCTGTCTCTCTGAGGCCTAGCCTTGTCTCTCTGAGGCCCAGTCCCGTCTCTCTGAGGCCCACTCCTGTCTCTCTGAGGCCTAGCCTTGTCTCTCTGAGGCCCAGTCCCGTCTCTCTGAGGCCCAGTCCTGTCTCTCTGAGGCCCAGTCTTGTCTCTCTGAGGCCCACTCCTGTCTCTCTGAGGCCTAGCCTTGTCTCTCTGAGGCCCAGTCCCGTCTCTCTGAGGACCAGTCCCATCTCTCTGGGGCCCAGTCCCATCTCTCTGAGGACCAGCCCCGTCTCTCTGAGACCCAGTCCTGTCTCCAAAGCACCTACTCCTGTCTTTGTGAGGCCAGTCCTGCCTTTAAGGGGCCCAGTCTCCCCCAGGTACACATTTTGACCAAAAAGTGTCTTTTGCTCTGTTCCAGGCCTGCGTACAATTGGGGTCATCACTAAACTGGATCTGATGGACGAAGGGACGGATGCCCGTGACATCTTGGAAAACAAACTGTTACCCCTTAGACGAGGTAAACGCTGAAGGAGTATATTCTGTTTTCAGTTTCTCCCAGCATTTGCGTTGTGATTTGAATACTTACGGAAACAAAAATAAATGTTTCCACAGCTGTTGCATGAGTAGTGTCACAGTTGGTATTTGAGTACCCCTTTAAGAGATACAGAATGTTAGTACACCTTTAGGACCCACGCTATGATATCAGCCCTGTAAAAAACAAGTGACCTGAAGGTAGAAAAGTCTCAGATTTCATCTTAACTTGGCCCACTTGAAGCATAACATGCTGAAGAATCCATATCGGTCTCTGTAACTGAGCAGCCTAATTCTAGCCCAGACTCTTACGGGCTGAATCTTCCCATATTTTAGCTAAGCATCTGTTTTAGGGTGTATTATGGAGGTTTTCCCTTTGTGAGGGACTTTTGTCACTGCGATCACCTCTATCATGATGCATTAAGTCTCCATGGTGCCCAGTGGTGGTGATGCAGACCAATGCTGGCATTTTGTGCTGCCAGCCAGGAACCATCCTTAGCTGTGTTGCTCCAGCACAGCATGGAAGCAGATGGCTGAGGACGGGAGACTGAGAGCCCAGTTTCTGGAGATCCTGGGAAATGGGCTGGTGGAGAGGGGAGACCATCCGCTCCCGGGATGTGCCCAAGGAGACCAGGCCATTTGATGCTGCCAGTCCATTCGGAGGTTCCCCCACCCCACCCTGAGCACCCCAGGGCAGGATGGTCAGAAGGTCATTGACTCAAGCGTCCAAGCAAACACAAAAGTGAGCGGGCACCAGCAAAATGCCCTGAGTACGCCCCACTCAGAAGGACCTGGTAGGACAATTGGGTGGAAGGTACCCACAAATTCCAAACCACAGCAGCAAAGCTCTGACTTTGCGAATTACAAGTCCATGATCGGAGGTGATTTACTGGTGAGTCTTTGCTGATGCTGACTTCCGTGGGCAGAGACGGTCACTGCCCAGGTTGCTTGGCGCAAGATGTTGGGGAATAATGGGCACCTGTGTGGTTCAGGGCTATGAACCTTGGACCCTCTGAGCCAAGTATGAACCCAGTTAAAGGGAGGTAGCAGAAAGTATGTGTGGTCATAACTTTGACCCTTGGCTTTTCTTCCTTTTTCTTTCTCTTTAAAGGCTACATTGGTGTGGTAAACAGAAGTCAGAAGGACATTGATGGGAGAAAGGACATTCAAGCAGCCTTGGCAGCTGAGAGGAAATTCTTTCTTTCACACCCCGCCTATCGTCACATGGCAGACCGGATGGGCACCCCTTATCTCCAGAAGGTGCTGAACCAGGTATTGCCAACATATCATCAAAGCACCAGATCACTGGCTGCTACATCCTCATGGCAACGCATTGGCCAACCCCTGCAGGGTTTCCCTGGCGTTTCTGGGTATGGGTTAAAGGTCAAAGGTTGTGGGCACTAATTTGGGCAAGACCACCAAGAAAAATAATAGATAATTGTTTCATTTTTCTCCGTGAACCGCTCTATGTACTGGAAAGTAACATACATGTTTGGGTGGCGGGAGTGGTGTTGCCAGGGCCCAAGATGGGAGGTATGTCTGGGCCCAGTTACTAGGATCTTGGAGGGGGTTCCCTGTACTTGGGTTGTGAGTGGAGTGGGGAGGGGCCTGGTTCAGGGGGCTCACAATTTCTGACCCTCGACCCTTGGGTGTCACGGGAATATCAGTTTGACTGACATGAGGTACAATGTCCCGGGTCTAACTTTTTTCACCAAGTGAATAAACTATCATTAAGCCTCTATGGATAAAATGGAGATCTCTCTCTGTCACACCTTGGGATGTGGAGCAGGTCATGTGATAAACCCTAAAGGATTACAGAACCACAGATGGCCACACCAGGGAGTGCCAAGCCTAATTTTGGACAAAGTCGGGCAGGACTTTCTGCCCCACCCCATGGGGGTATCAATAACAGGTGTGGAGATCTGTGCAAGAGACAGGATTAGCGGCCAAGGGCATCCATGACCCTAGGTGACCGATTGGAGGGAGCTAACAACCCAATCTGTTTGAAGGAAGGTGGAATTTTCCCATCATCCTCTGGGTCCTGAGGCTGTGGGGACTAGGCCGGCTGCGTGGAGGTGCCCAGTTGTCAGTGAACCCAGAGGGCCCAGCTCTCCAGGCAAGCTTGGAGGACCTTCCCCAGAGGCAGGAGGAGTTTCTCCTCTCTGTGATAGGGATAGTAGGACAAAACAAAATAACCTACCCATTATGGTCAGCCTGGACTGGCAGAGGCTTTATCACAAACGTAGGCCTGTTCTTGACATTGGTTGAGTTCCTTACCTCTGTGTTGCCACTGTCTCTCTCTTTTTAAAAGCAATTGACAAACCATATCAGGGACACATTGCCTGCTCTGCGTAACAAGCTACAAAGCCAGCTGCTCTCCATTGAGAAAGAGGTGGAAGAATACAAGAACTTCCGACCTGATGACCCATCCAGGAAAACCAAAGCCTTGCTACAGTAAGTAATACTGTTGATGATGCTTCATCGCCAACACTAGAGTGTCACCAAAGAAGTAACTTTCTTTCGACTTATCTTTCTTTCTTTATAAATCCCACCTTCATGTTCACATCCTTACTTGCTGGGATGAGGGGATTTGTTTCTTATTTATTTGTGAATTCATGGGATTTAGTTGTTGATAGCAAGGCCACAGTTTTTTTCCCCCAGTCCTTGGTTGCATTGCGAGGCAGGGCCTGGGCTGAGAGGGTATATCAGAGCCCCGTAAGCAGGGCCTGAGTTTCTAGGGGGCAGACAGTCCTCAGGAAGGGAGGCAGGGCCTGGGAGCAACACCATGGTCCTTGATTTTTGTCCCAGGAATAACACCAAGACCAGGAACAGTAATTTGTATGAAAGTCAGTTGAAGTGTGCAAGTGAACCTCATTGGCTATAGTTCTGGCAGAACTCAGGGTTTCATTCAACAAAGCAGCGAAAGTCAAAATTTATACAGTTTCTACAGCTGAGGAATACTCACAAACAGCTTAAAGTTCAACATACAGCTAGAAATTATACAATGAATGGCAGGACCCTTGAAATGCAGAGGGATCTGGGTGTGCAGGTCCACAGATCACTGAAGGTGGCAGTGCAGGTAGTTAAGGTTGTAAAACAGGCCTATGGCATGCTTGCCTTCATTGGAAGGGGCGTTGAGTATAAGGATAGGTAAGTTATGCTGCAGCTTTATAGAACTTTAGTTAGGCCATTCTTGGAACATTGTGTACAGTTCTGGTCAGCACACTACCAGATGGATGTGGATGATTTAGAGACGGTACAGAAAAGGTTTACCAGGACGATGCCTGGTACGGGGGTTTTAGCTATGATGAACGGGTGGATGGACTGGGTTTGTTTTCACTGGACACAGGAGATTAAGGTGCGACCTGATAGAAGTTTATAAGATTGTGAATGGCATAGATGGAGTGGAAAGTACGAGGCTTTTTCCCAGGGCGGAGGGGACAATTACTAGGGGACACAGGTTGAAGATGCAGGGGGGAGAAGTTTAAAAGAGATATGCGAGGCGAGTTTTTCACACAAAGGGTGGTGAGTACCTGATACGAGCTGCCAGAGGAGATGGTAGAAGCTGACACAATAACAGCATTCAAGAAATACCTGCATAAATATATGAATAGGAAGAGGTATGGATCCTGTAAGTGAAGACAGTTTTAGTATGGAAGGGCAAAATGTGTCAGCGCAGGCTTGGAGGGCCAAAGGGCCTGTTCCTGTGTTGTATCGTGCTTTGTTCTTTATCAAATGGAGCTGGATCATATTGAAATTTAACGGGTGTCGCAGCCTATTTACTTAGGGACTGCTGACTGTGAGCCTAACTGCTCACACTACACTATCAAACCTCACAGACTGAAATGGTAGAGTTTTTGTTTAGGGAAATCCAATAGTTACAGCAGATCCTTGACATGGTAACAAAAGACAATATTTCCAAGCCTCATACTCAAACAGCACCACCAATTGGCATAAGTTTAGGGAAACTATTCTCTCTGGGAAATGAACACCGAGTAGTCATATCTTAAATATTAGCACAAAACCAATTTGAATTGGAGACTGGGAAATCCTTTTGTACAAAGGCTATTAGAAATCTCTCCTGTGGAAAGCTGAAACACATTGCCAGTTTTGTGTAAAGTAATGGTGCCAAGGGATATCTAATTGATTGACAGTACAGGCTGGAAAGGCCTCTATTTTGATGTAACAGTTAAAAAAATAGTCTTTGTTTTCTGGCAGGATGGTTCAACAATTTTCTGTTGATTTTGAGAAGCGAATCGAAGGCTCGGGGGATCAGATCGACACCTACGAGTTGTCAGGCGGTGCGAGAATAAACCGCATTTTCCACGAGAGGTTCCCCTTTGAACTGGTCAAGGTAACTGCAGGCCTGGCACCTCCGTTGAGATGCAGCGGTTTAACATTAACTCTAACTGAATCCTTGGTGACCTCATGAGTTACTGACATAAAGAACAGCTCTGAAACCCTGTGAGTGAGAGTTATAGTTTTGGAGAAGCAAAATCATTGCCATGCTCATGTTGAAGCCCCCAAAATGCAGTTAAACAAACAGGGGTCCATCAGCTAAAGTGATAGAGTGTGAGCCATCGCAACTGACTGATCAAATAAAGACCATACTCATGGGTCATTGACTCAGCAGCAGGCAAAAGCTGAATGAGTCATTTTGTTTTTGCCTCTTGGTCTATTTTTGTTATTCTGTGCGTTGCCTGCAGTGTTGTTAGTCTCATCAGACAGAACTGTACGCTCTTATCAAGTGAGATTACTCTCAAAACCTTCCTTCTAGTGCATTATATCCACAGCCTGGACTGTAATTAACCCAGTGGTGAGAGAACAGACCACTAATGGACCCGTCGTCTCTATGTTACTTCCAAGCCATCAGAGGAAATTTAGTTTGTGCCAATTTCATCTTGTTTCATCCTGTAACTTGCCCATAATTTGGGATAACAAGGTGTGGAGCTGGATGAATGCAGCAGGCCAAGCAGCATCAGAGGAGCAGGAAGGCTGACGTTTCGGGTCCGGACCCTTCTTCAGAAATTTGTTGTTCAGGCCATTTTCAAGAGAAATGCCAGGGAGTATGCCCATAGATTCACCTGCAGAAGGTTTTGTCACAGTCCTTACCCCATGAGTGATTTAAATGAAGAAATCGATCCGATTCCATGCGGTAAAAAGTCATAGATCATTTTGTTCCCCCTTTCTTCACTGACGCTGTTGACTATCTGTCGCTCCAGCTTTCCATCCTCCCTCCCTTCACTGTGTACTAGGAGCCTCCATTTATCCTGCTTTTGACCAGATTAAACCAGGATAACAATTGATGGCCCCTCTTTAACACACTCCAACACAGGACAAAACTGCAAAGGAAACTTAATGGATACATAATGTATTCCAGCCCCTGCAGTGCCCACTGGTCAGGGAATTATGTCTGTTTTATTGGTTACTCAAAATAGAATGAACAATGAGTGCAGTTTAAACCAGATGAAGTCATGTGGCCCTTTAAAAGAACACTGTAACTCGGGATAAAATCCCAAAGGATGCTCACCAAATCGAACTGAAATTTGACTTTGTGGAGTGATAATGCGTTCCAGCCCCTGCAGTGCCCACTTGTTGCACTGGTCTTCTAGATACTTGCTAAACAATATCCTTCACCCTGTCACAGTGTAATTAGCATTCCGTTAATAAACGAAAACAGAAATTGCCAGAAAAGCTCAGCAGGCCTGGCAGCATCTGTGGAGAGATATCAGAATTAACATTTGGGTCTGGTGACCCTTCCTCAGAACTTACATTAATAACCACAGAGACTAGATGTTGAGAGAAATGCATTGATGTAACACTGTTCTAGATACTGAGGTGAAGGGGCAGGAGAGTTTAAGTACAGGTTTTAGTCTTAACATTCTTGCTTGGAGTTTTGCTGGCATCACTAGGAGTATCCTTAATGTTATTTTCTTTTGTGACAGATGGAGTTTGATGAGAAGGAACTGCGACGAGAGATTAGCTACGCCATCAAGAATATTCATGGAATCAGGCACGTACCTATTAGAGCTCATGTAATCCATTTACTTTCCCCTGTATCCAGTGACTGTTGACAATTACCAGGGTATTTCCGACTTGCCTGTCTCCCTCCCTACCCAACATGATATCTCTGTCTCCAGCCACAGCCCCCATCCTCCTGCCTCCCAACAACAAAACCTCTTCCAGTCTGGTTTCTGGATGAGGTTGAGAGGACAATCGAGAACCAGTGTGTAGCTTCCTTCTTGACCGGGTTACCGATGACAGACTGACCCCCTCCTGGTCAAGAGACAGCTCCATTTTGGATGGAGAGAAACCCTGGAGGGAGCTGGGGGTGGGGGAGGTGGTTGGTGACTGTCCCTCCAATTCTTTTTGCTCTATCAGCCCTTCTTTTGAAGGAGAGAGCATTTCCCATCCAGGGGAAGACTGAGGAAATCATTAGCAAATTGTGGAGATTACTCAGGACCCATCCAACGCTCTCCCTCCCCCCTCACGCAAGTGTTAGTGGACTCCTTCCTTGTTTTGCCATTGAATCAAACCTTCCCTGGGATTTTTTTTTCTTAAATTCATGTTACCTCATCGCTTTGAAGGGGACTGAAACACTTCACAACTCAATTTCAGCTCTGGTTTGTGGTGTACAGATTTGAATGTTCAATTTTCACATCATGCCAGGTCCATTAAAAAAGACTAAAGGCCTTTATCATGTTGGAAAATGTCCTGGCTAAGGGAATCTCCTGCAGAGGAGTGATACTTGAGGCCTGTTGCTGAGGTGGCCTGGAATGGTCAACATCCACTCGACTGGCTCCCATTTGAAGCAAAGTACAACAAACAGATGCAATTTTAATGCCCTCCTCTGCCCCCAGGGTGGGGTTGGTGCCTGAGGTAGAGGAGGGTTGAGGAGCGTGGATAATGAATTAATTGAATGGAGTGTGTAGAGTAAAGGGTTAACACCGGGTGATCGCTAGGAAAGTGATGTCAATATGATGTCAGAGAGGTAATAGATCACATGATACTGGTGAGCATACTGTCAAGCCATTGGATGGAATTAGTTTGTGCCAGTTTGACCTCATTCCATCCTGTAACCTGCTCATGATTTGGGCTGTATTCCCAGTCATTCTAAAGGGAAACTGGTTGGGCCAGATGAGCCGAAAGGGACAAACAGGGGTCTTCGTAGATGTGGTTATTAGAATGTGAATAAACAGGCATCTTGGGATCCAGTGACCACTTTGTTGTCATGTAAACCTAAAGCACCTAGTCCCTTCCCCGAGGAAGGCGATCATAGAATCCCGGGAGTGCGGTAAGAGGCCATTCAACCCATCAAGTCTACACTGACTCTCCAAAGAGCATCCCATCCTATCGACCTAATTTGTACATCCTGGACAATTTAGCACGGCCAATCCACCCTAGCCTGCACATCTTTGGACTGTGGGAGGAAACTGGAGCACCCAGAGGAAACCCACACAGACACAGGGAGAATGTGCAAACTCCACACAGACAGTCGCCTGAGGGTGGGATCGAACCCGGGTCCCTGGTGCTGTGAGGCAGCAGTGCTAACCACTGGGCCATTGTGCTACCAAAGCTCCCACGAACTTCCCATCTCTAACCTGAATACTTCCATGGTCATCTCCCCTAACATACCCCACCACCCCACACC
>NC_063359.1:34771138-34795896 GCF_021869965.1 Rhincodon typus | reverse complement strand
TTTACTCAGAATGCATTGCCGGAGAGAGTAGTGGAGTCGGCCTCATTAGGGGCATTTAAGCAGCTATTAGATAAGCATATGGATGATAGTATAAGGTAGGGGTAGAGGTTAGATAGACCTTAGGTTTAGGGTAAAAGTTCAGCACAACATCATGGGCCGAAGGGCCTGTACTGTCCTGTACTGATCAATATGTTCTATGGAGTTTAATTTAGATAAATGTAAGGTGCTATACTTTGGCAGGTCAAACCAGGGAAGGGCTTACACAATCATGGGCCCGTGAGGAATGTTATAGAAAAAAAAAGATCTAGGGATACAGCTTCTTAGCTCCTTGAACGTGGAGTCACATGTAGACAGGGTGGTGAAGAAGGCTTTTGGCATGCTTGCTTTCATCGGTCACAGCATCGAGTACAGGAGTTGAGATGTCTCCCTGCAGCTGTACAAGATGTTGGTAAGGCCACATTTGGAGAACTGCAAGCAGTTCTGGTCGTCCTACTATAGAAAAGATATTATTAAACTAGAAAGAGTGCAAAAAAGATTTTCTAGAATGCTACCTGGACTGGATGGTTTGAGTTATGAAGAGAGGCTGGCTAGGCCTCTGGAGCGTAGGAGACTGAGGGGTGACCTTATAGAGGTCTATAAAACCACGAGAGGCATCGATAAGGTGGATAGCCAACAGCGTTTCCCCATGGTAGGGGAGTCCAAAACTAGAGGGTATAGGTTTAAGGTGAGAGGGAAGAGGTACAAAAGGGTCCAGTGGGCATTTTTTTTTCAGACAGTGTTGGGCTGGAACAAAAACAGAAGTTGCTGGAAAAGCTCAGCAGGTCTGGCAGCATCTGTGAAGGAAGAATCAGAGTTAATGTTTCGGGTCCGGAGACCCTTCCTCAGAACTGCAGATGCTGTAAATCAGTTCCTGATTTTCATCATCTGTAGTTCTTTCGGTTTTTATTGAGTATCTGGAATATGCTGCCAGAGATAGTGGTGGAGGGAAGGACAACTTTGTCCTTGAAGAAACATTTGGATAGATACATGGTTGGGATAGGTATGGAGGGATATGACCAAACGCAAGCAAGTGGGACTAGATTAATTGTGAAAACTGGGCAGCACGGTCAAGTTGGGCCAAAAGGCCTGTTTCCATGTTGTAGACCTCTCTGACTCTATGTAAATAAAGTGTGACTTGGTGATGGGATACAGGCTTTCTATGGAGTTATTTCAAAGTGGGTGAGGCCTGATTTTTAAATAATGACCCTTATATCTACATTCTCCCCCTGCAGAAATATCCACTCCTCAGGGAGGTGATGACCTAGTGGTATTGGCACTGTACTGTTAATCTAGTGACCCAGAAAATATCCTGGGCATCCACGTTTGTATCCCGCCATGGCAGATGCTGGAATTTGAATTCAATAAACAAAGTCTGGAATTAAGAGTCTAATGATGATGATGGATTCACCGTCAAATGTCAGGAAAAGCCCTTTTGGTTCACTAATCTCCTTTAGGGAAGGAAATTCCAGACCCATAACAATGTGCTTGACTCTTAACTACTCTCTGGGCAATTAGGGATGGGCAATAAATGCTGCCTAGCCAGTGATACCCTCATTCCATCAAATGAATAAAAAAAACAGATGATTTAGTCAGTGGTGAAGCATTTTGGGACGCGCTAATGTTGTGAAAAAGACACTATGCAAATGCAAGTCTCTTTTTTTAAATAAAACAGCCTAATTAACATCAATATGCTTCTTCTTGAAGTAGGGCAGGACGTGAGCCACAGTTAGCTGCTGAAGGAGGGAGCAGGCTTGGGATCTTCCTGTGCCACAGCCAGAGGAATTATCTAACCAATAGCCTCCAGTGCTGTGTAGCTGAAAGCTGAGCTGTTGCTGCTAGGGGTCAACTAAGGGCAGCTGTGTAGGAAGCTTGGAGAACCAATCTTGATCTGGAATTTGAATCCTATCCAGCGTTTTTACCCATTCTCTCAGGGGAAGAAAATCACTGCTTTCTTCAGGACTGAGTGTAGCCTCAGTTATCTCAAATCAATACATACAAAGAGGCCACCACTGAGCAGACAGCACGCTCCCCAATGCATAGGGTTCAATCATCAGAAATAAAACGGCAGAGTGTGTTCAGGAAGAAGTCCTCCAGCGGCCCCCATGTCAAAAGGCCCACAGCACAGCTGTACTGGGAGATTGAGAGCTCCGTTCTCCTCTGCACCATGAAGCACAAAAGGATAGTGTCTGCACCCTGGAAAAGGCTCCTCTGTTGTGTGTGTGCTCGTGTCTCAATGGCTAGTGTTTCTGCAGTGTCAGCAGTTCTGTCACAGCTCTGCAATTGGCACAGGGAAAACCCAGCTCCTCAGTGTCAGTACTAATTTCATGTTCATGGATTAAGACCATGAAGAGGGCACCAAACTAATCAACAGTTCAGCACCGAGGGGGCAATTTGACTTTAGAGAGACACTCACATTTGTTCTCTTGGCGATAGAGAGGTTGTGATGCACCGTGAGGCCCAGTAGGGGGTGTTTAGCCTGTATTTTTCCAATATGGCTCCCAATGTATGAATGGGGGCTTAATGGACTAGATCTATGCCAAAACTAATAGAAGAGAAGGGTCTTTTTGTAATAAGACTGGACTCACATCCACAAAAAAAAACTTTAATTGTGCAGCTCATGTTATTTTAGAAAGAAAAACATTCCTGTGTGTTGACTGTGTGGCTCTTTCGGGAAAGATGCAATTTTTTTTTTACTTAAGCTGCGAATGCAAGAGACACAGACCTCCTCACATCTAAAAAGTACACACCCAACCAAAATATCCACCATTTCCCCACCTCTCCCCACTTCTCACGACAGTCTGTTCCTCCCAAAGCAGCCACTCCTTAATGTACCCACTGTGGGGTAAGAAATCACAACGAAAGGGAGGGTATAATCTGTAGAAGGTGCAGAGGACCAAGGAAGTCACAGGAGTGATTACATCCCTTATCCCAAACCGTGAAAGTTTCGCTCCTAGATCGATTAATCGACATCGCTGATTTGTACAATTGCCTCACAGGAACCACTGAACATTCAGGACACACAAAATGAGGCCATTTGGCCCATTGCTGCCAAGCCAGACCTCTCACTATAACAGAGAGCAGCAGTGACAGCACAAACAGAGACAGCTCCATTTGACTGAGATAACAAGGTGCAGAGCTGGATGAACACAGCAGGCCAAGCAGCATCAGAGGAGGAGGAAGGCTGACGTTTCGGGCCTAGACCCTTCTTCATTTGACTGAATCTTGGCAGAGGAAGCAGATGACTGAGAAATTGTACCAATATGTGATGTGAAGTCGGATTAACTGCACCTCAGGACAGGCCCAGCTTATCGGTGGCTGACTTTGGAATCCCCCTTGATGTGTGGGCAGCTGCTCTGCTGAACATCTGCTTCTGCTCAGAACGATTGGCACAATTGTGACCTCTTGCTTTGCGGTTTTTAACCTACCCATCTTCCCTGGCTCTGCATTTTTTAAATTATTCACTCACGGGACGAGGGCGTCTCTGGCTAGGCCAGCATTTATTGCCCACCCCTAATTGCCCAGAGGGTAGTTGAGAGTCAACCACATTGCTGTGGGTCTGGAGTCACATGTAGGCCAGACCAGGTAAGGATGGCAGTTTCCTTCCCTAAAGGATATTAGTGAACCAGATGGTTTCAATCAGCAATGGATTTGTGGTCATCAATAAGACTCTTAATGCCAAATTTATATTGAATTCAAATTCCACCATCTGCCATGGTAGGGTTCAAACCTGGATCCCTAGAACATTTCCTGAGTCTATGGATTAATAGTCCAGTGATAATACCACTAGGCCATCCCCACCCCCTGAAACATTTAGTCCTGGCAAACTCCGACTCATGATCTCATCTACAAACCCTGCCCAAGCCACAGTTTTTCCAGCTTTCCCTGTCTTTACTTCAAGATCTCCAGTATTGAAGGGGCCAGTATAGAGCCTGTCCCTCAGGGTCTCTGCTGGGGGGGGGGGGGGGGGTGGGTCTGGTTAGCTCAGTTGGCTGGGCAGCTGGTTTGTGATACTGACAGCATGGGTTCAATTCCTGCCACCAGGTGAAGTAGCCATAAGAGGCACACCTTTCTAACCTCAGCTGAGATGCAGTGACCCCTCAGATTAACTCATGGAATCATACAGTGCAGAAGAGGCCCTTCAGCCCATTGATACATGACACATGAAGAAATACCTGACCTTCAACCTAATCCCATTTACTTGGCCTATAGCCTTGAATGTTATGATGTACCAAGTGCTCATTAACCTTTTGAAAGGATGTGAGGCAACTGAACTCTACCATCCTCCCAGCCAGCACTTTCCACACTGTCACCACCCTCTGGATAAAAAGGTTTTTCCTCAAATCCCCCCCTAAACCTTCTGCCCCTCATCTTGAACCTGTGTCCCCTCATGACTGGGCCTTCAACTAAGGGGAACAGCTGCTCCTTATCCCACTCTGTCCATGCCCCTCATCATCTTGTACACCTCACCTAGCAGTCAACTCTCTCTTGTGAGAGGGTGTATGGGATGGTGACCTAATTGAAAGGCTGAAATCTTCATTTTGAGTAAGGGAATATCCTTTCTAATAGGATTCTACAGAGGCGTGCTTCTTAAGGATTTCTGGCATCCGCTGACAATCTCTTCAGCCTCCTTAGAGTTGGTACACCTTGTTAAATGTGATATCAATCAAATTATGAGGCCCCCAACCCCAAAGCTGTGACAATTTGCTCCCCCAATTCTCAGAGTCGGGTGCGTTGTTAGAATCCTGCCTCCATTGTCATCTTACATTTATGGAACGGTGCCATGGGGAAGTGTTAGAGTCCATGTCTGCCTCAGTGCAGAAAGGGCAGCGCTCAACAGTGAGCTATTGGACCTGTGGAGAGTGAAAGGCAGGTCCAGGGTCACGACCTAATGGACAAACACAGACAGGGGCTCTTGTAGCTCATCAGTAGTGTTTCTGTCCCTGGCCTAGGAGGCCTGGGTTCAAGTCCCACATGCTCCAGAAGTGTGGAAATAACATCCCTCAACTCATTGGTTGGGAAGTGTCTCAGGTACAAATGTTAGCAGGATACTGAGATGAACCCCTCAACTGTTATCATAGGAACTTGTTTACCAGATATGGGCATCACAGGCCAGGCCACCATTAATGCCAATCCCTAATTGCTCAGAGGGCAGTTAAGAGTCAACCACATTGCTGTGGGTCTGGAGTCACATGTAGTACCAGACCAGGTAAGGAGGGCAGTTTCCTTCCTTAAAAGGCATTAGTGAACCCCAACAGTTTCATGGTTATCATTAGACTCTTCATTCCAGATTTTCAATTACATTCAAATTGAACCATCTGCCATGGCAAGATTCAAACCCAGGTCCCCAGATCATTACAAGAGCCTCTGGATTAATAGTCTAGTGATAATACCACTAGGCCATTGTCTCCTTGCAGATAGCACCTTTAAATTTCAAAGGTTTATTTAGCATGTTACAATCGTCCTCTTGCAAATTATTTTACAGCTTCTTCATTGAGTTTTAGGCTTTAGAACAAAGCAGCCTCTAATCTCCTTGAGCCAAGGATGAAACCTTACACAGGTTCCTTACTGGTAAAATGAGACATCTTGTGCCCAACCTGACCCTGGGAAGTGTCACAAAGGAAAGGGTTCTTCAGGAAGCACATGATCTCCCAGAAAATGGTGGGGCATAGGATTGAATCAGTCACCTCGCACAGATTTGACATCATCTTGGGGTTGCCTGGGCGACAAGATCCACGGAGATGAAAGGAACTAAAGCCATGGAAACCTGGCATTGGGTGCCCCATGTTGGTGGGCAGCATTGGAACCGCACAGCCTGGCAGAATAAGAGGGGGAGAAATAGCTTACCAGGGTCGTACTACTCATCTCGCCACGCCATACCTGTTGGAGAGTTAATCAGCTGAAGAACAAGGGGCCTTCGGGTCACAATCCCAGATCCGCGAGGAAGGAAATCTCTGGAAATGAAAAGTGGAGACATTTCAACATCGATTCACAAAGGGAGTCAAGGCTGGGGAAGAAAAATACATTTAAAAACAATTCCTGTGATCTTTCATCACCAACCAGAGGCTTGAGGACATCAAAACACTTCAGATGTTGTTTTTGTTTACCTCCACGCAAACTTTGAACACGTTCTGCGAGGACTGGGTCTCTTTCAGCAGTGACGGCATTGGGATTTTAAAGATATTGAATGGACCAGACACAGTGGATGTGGAAAGAATGTTACCTCCTGTGGGTCAGCCCAGAACTTAAGGGACAGTGTTTTAACACCATAAAATCATAAGCCATAGGGGCAGAAGTAGGCCATTCTGCCCATCGAGTCTGCTCTGCCATTCAACAGCTAATCTGACAATCCTCAACTCCACTTTCCTGCCTTTTCCCCTTAACCCTCGATTCCCTTCACTGATTAAAAATCTCTGTCTCAGCCTTAAGCACCCAGCCTCGACAGCCCTCCATGATAAAGAATTCCAAGATTCACTATCCTCTGAGAGAAGAAATTCCTCCTTATCTCTGTCTTAAATGGGTGACCCCTTATTCTCTGGTCCTAGACTCTCCCACAAGGAGAAACTACCTCTCCACACCTACCCTGTCCAGTCCTTCAATAAGGTCGCCTCTCATTCTTCTAAACTCCAATGAGTATAGTCCCAATTTACTCAACCTCTCATAATAAGACAGTCCCTCCTTACCCAGAATCAAATTTAGGCATTGCCCTGTTCGGGACAGAGATGAGGAGAATTTGTTTTCTCAGGAGAGAGTTGTGCAAAGTTCCTCGAAGGAAGCAGGGCAGGATCGTTGAATACTTATAAGGTGGAGGCGGATAGGTTCTTGTAAGGCAGCAGAATCAACGATAAAACACAAACAGATCAGCCGTGATTTTATTGAAAACCAGAGCAGGCTTGAAGGGCAGTTTCTGCTCCTAATTTGTATGTTCACATTGTCCATGGTACTTTCTTATCCCCTGGAGCAGACACCGTAACAAACCAAAGACGAAGTCTCTGCCACTGTAACTCTTAAAGGGCAGCCCCGTTACTTCCTGGTAGAGAACCAGAGGATCTGAGAGCAGGGATTGACAATTCCAGGCAAAGTATACAGTGCATGGGCTGGGCAGGGGGAATACGAGGAAAAGCTTTGTTTTAAAAAGACAACATATCATAATTGTTATAGATATTCAATAAACAACCTGTCTAGAGATGGTATGACACACCAGGTCACCTGATTCAGAGATAGGGTCTTTACCACAACAGCCCTCACATTTATAAATTGCCCAGGAAAGGGCAGCTCATTACTGATTTTTTTTTATGCTTCAATGCCGGGTCTCATAGTTATTTCCTAAGCACTCTTTTCAGGGAGAATGAAATGACATGCTTCTGGAGCAGATGAGACCTAAACCCAGGCCTCCGTTGCCTAGAGGTTTGGACACTACCACAACAGCCCTTGGTCATTGTTATAAGACAATGTGATACCTGGTAGCAACCACTGATGGTACAGGATGGACCACAAACTGGTCTCAGCGAAAGAGGCTGAAGTCTTGGAATAACGCTGTGCAGTTTATTACATCTGAGTGCGTAGACATGGGCTGCATTAACTCAAAGGAACGTTAACAAAACCAACCACATGGGAGAAAAGATAACTTTGCCCCCAATTTGAGACTATGGCAGACTCTGATGGATTCTCCACCTGGAGGCTGGGTGGATTTTAGTCTCACCCCAAGCATTAACTCTTTCAGAACCATGACCTTAGACAACAGTTCTCTACCCTAGGACCTGCTGCCCATGAGGATGCAGGAAGTGGAAATAATGTGCAATGTCAAAAGGGATATGAACCCAAAATGGTGGAGAAACTCAGCAGATCTGGCAGCATCTGCAGACAGAGTTAACGTTTTGAGTCCAGTATGACTCTTCTTCGGAACTGGGTTTTCCAGCAGTTTCATTTCAGATTTCCAGCATCCACAGCATTTCACATTTCATTTTTGATTTTTCGAAAGGAAATTGGATGGGCACCTGAGGAAGTAAAGGATGATGGGAATAGAGAGTGGGGCTAACTGGATTTCTGCTTGACAGAAAGCTAGCATGGAATCGACAGACTGAATGGTCGCTACCCATGCTGTTACAAACTGAAGAGTGATGGGGAGAGGCTGTGGATCTTTTTAACTTTGCCTGATAGAGTGAGTGGTAACGAGACAGCAACCCATCTCTACATCTCTCCTCGTTTTCATTGAGTTTGAATACATTGTGAACAGTCTTTTGATTCCTCCCATGAGTAAGTTTCTAATGATGTGCACAACTGTCTGAACATGTGTCTTGGTGGCTCAGTGGTTAGCACTGCTGCCTCACAGCACCAGGGACCTGGGTTCAATTCCACCCTCGGGCAACTGTCTGTGTGGAGTTTGCACATTCTCCCCGTGTCCGTGTGGGTTTCCTCTGGGTGCTCCTGTTTCCTCCCACAGTCCAAAGGATGTGCAGGTTAGGGTGGATTGGCCACGCTAAATTGCCTGTAATGTTCAGGGATGTGGAGCTTAGGTGGGTTATAGGGGGATGGGCTGGTGTGGAGCTTAGGTGGGTTATAGGGGGATGGGTTGGTGTGGACATGTTGGGCCGAAGGGCCTGTTTCCACACTGTAGGGATTCTACAATCTATGATCAATCATTGATGAGACCAAGGAGTTGGATGGTAGACTACACCTGATATTGAAAGTCAACAACCAGTGTCTGAGACTATTGTGAAAACAAATTGGTTATTTATGCATTTTGCACGGCAAATGAACTTCCTAAAAATAACAAGAAATGCAATTTTTTTCATTGCGTCAGGTCTTGGACAGGTATTGTCCAGCAATCAGTGTCACCTTTCAGTCTCTTCACTTGATGACCAGGATGTGATCATCCTTGATACGTTTCAGAGAACAGCATTTAGAAATGGCCCAAGGCACTCAGTCATCAAGATAAACTTTGAGAGCTAGGGGGTTTTTAACTCTGTAATAAAACAATGAAAACCCCAAAGAGATCTGACTGAGATAGAGGATCAGCCATGATGATCCTGAACGGTGAAGTAAGCTCCCAGGGTTGAATGGCCTACTCCAGCCCCTGGTTTCTATGACTGAGGTTTGATTACAATAAATGGATAAAGTCGTAGAGATATACAGCACGGAAACAGAATCTTCGGTCCAACTCGTCCATGCCAACCAGATATCCTAAATTAGTCTAGTCCCTGTTGCCAGCTTTTGTCCCAATCGCTCTAAACCCTTCCTATTCATGTACCCATCCAGATGCCTTTTAAATGTTGTAATTGTACCAGCCTCCACCACATCCTCTGGCAGCTCATTCCATACATGCACCACCCTCTGTGTGAAAAAGTTGCCCCCTTTTAAATCTTTCCCCTTTCACCTGAAACTGAGGACTCCCCCACCCTGGGGAAAAGACTTTGGCTATTTACCCTATCCGTACCCCTCATGATTTAATAAACCTCTTTAATGTCACCCCTCAGCCTCCGATGCCTCGGGGAAAATAGCCCCAGCTTATTCAGGTTTGGATTTTGTCCAACTGTTCTTGAGCTGGATCCCAAAATCAGGTGGATCCAAAAAGCCATGTTGTGGAAGCAGAGAACCAGGCTAGGCTCACGAATAGCACTGCGAGGTGCCAGCACATGTGAAGGATGTGGATTCACTATAAACAGTCATAGGGAAGTCCGTCTCGAGTGAATGTCTACTTTACCTACAACATCGCGTTCAATAATTTTACGGTGTCCCATGTCCCAGCCCCCTACCCTACAAACCAGGCCTTGTTATCACATAGCCTGCCATTACACACTCCCTGTTGTTAGTCACTAACAGCCCCCATTAACAACCATTCACCCTCCCAGCCTGATCGCTAGCAACTCCTTTGTCTGTCCAACTGTCTTGCTCTCTCTTTGGGCTCTATCCTATCATTTACTCCCTACCCCACCCACCTCCCTATTTTCTGCATATAAACAGACGTTTTCCCAGCCACCATCAGTTCTGAGGAAGGGTCACCAGACCCTAAACATTAACTCTGATTTTTTTTTCCTTCACAGATGCTGCCAGACCTGCTGAGCTTTTTCAGTAACTTCTTTTTTGTTCCTGATTTACAGCATCCGCAGTTCTTTCGGTTTTTATTGTCTATTTTACCCCTACATCCCATTAGAGCTGATTTCAAGACTCGGGATCAAGGAGCTGCTTAATGCAAATGTTCAGGTTGGTGTTTCAGGATATCCAGCGACAGTTCCCAAGCTCAGAAGTCCCCTGGGAATCTGCACCCAGGGGTCTTGTTTCAGGTGGTTATTGGGAAGTGTGCCAAGAGACAGCAGAAGCACTAGAGGGCCTGAACAGCCAGGCATGATGTTCAAACACCACATGTTAGAGCGTCGATCGTCATCCTTCTGTCCCAGGACTCTGCATTCCTCCGACTCAAACCTGTTAGCTCCTCCTCGGCTCCCTTCTATTTCACTATCTGTTTCCTCTGTCCATGCGGAGCTTGCACTAACAAGGCTTAGTGTTAGTTTACAGTGCAGTCACCTTTTCAACCTGTTTGTTGTAAGTCCATGCCCATATTCTATTTTGCTGTGATTTGATAAAACTGAGCATCTTGACCACTTCAGAGCCAACCACACATTGCCACAGAAAACTATGATTCTAAAGCCGGTGAGGCAAAAACATTGAATGATTTCAGGAAGGAGGTACATTTGGTTGTTAGGCCACAGGTATCGGGGTACTTTTTTTTATCTATTCACTTGTGGGACGTGGGAGTCGCTAGCTGGGCCTAACATTTATTGCCCATTCCTAGTTGCCACTTGAGAAGGTGGTGGTGAACTGCCTTCTTGAACTGCTGCAGTCTATGAGCAGTATAAGGAGAAAGTAGGAACAAGCAACTGAGTTGGACGGTCAGGCAGGATCATATTGAATGGTGGGGCAGGTTCTAAGGGCAGAATGGCCTACTCCTGCTCCTGTTTTTCTATGTTTCTATTGCTGTGTGTAGGTTCACAGGTTGGAGTGCAGTTTCATAGTTCATTGAAAGCGGAGTCGCAGGTAGACAGGATAGTGAAGAAGGTGTTTGGTACGCTTGCCTATATTGGTCAGTGCATTGAGTAAAGGAGTTGGGAGGTCATGTTATAGCTCTACAGGGCATTGGTCAGGCCAATTTTTGAATACTGCGTGCAATTCTGGCCTCCCTTCTACAGGAAGGATGTTGTTAAATTTGAAAGGGTTCAGTAAAGATTTACAAGGATGTTGCCAGGGTTTGAGGGTTTGAGCTATAGGGAGAGGCTGAATAGACTGGGACTATTTTCCCTGGAGTGTCAGAAGCCGAGGGGTGACCTTATAGAAGTTTATAAAATCATGAGAGGCATGTATAGGGTGAATAGAACAAGGTCTTTGCCCCAGGGTGTGGGAATCCAAAACTAGAGGGCATAGGTTTAAGGTGAGATGGGAAAAGATTTGAAAGGGACGTCAGAGGCAACATTTTCATGCAGAGGGTGGTGTGTGTATGGAATGAGCTGCCAGAGGAAGTGGTGGAGGCTGGTACAATTACAACATTTAAAAGGCATCTGGATGGATATATGAATAGGGAGGGTTTAGAGGGATATGGGCCAAATGCTGGCAAATGGGACTATATTAATTTAGGATATCTGGTCAGCATGGACAAGTTGGGCCGAAGGGTGGTTTCCGTGCTGTACAGCTCTGTGACTCTATGACTCCGTGGGCCTGAAATCATGTGATGGCAAAATCAGACAATGATAGCTGATGTTCGTCATTAAAGGATATGACAGAGTCAGCTGGGTCTGTACAATGATCGCGTTGTTTCCGGATTGTCACTGCTGACGTGACCTTATAAATCCAGGCTTATCGAAGAAATGTAAAGTCACCAGCTGCTGTGAGGGTCACCGGATAATTTCTGGGTTACTAACCTAGCTAAGCAAGTTGTTATTACTGCCACGGTGGCCTTCAAGTGGCTCAGCCTTTGACCAAGCTGTAAGTTAAAACCACCCTTTTGGTTCGATGTGGAATTTCATCCAATTAAAATAAATATGGGAAGGGCGCTACAGAAATGCAAGTTGCTGTGCTGCAGGGACAACGGCCCTTATGCAAACTGAACCTGAAGAGCTTGGCATTTGCCCAACCTGCTCTCACAGGCAATGCCAACTCTGATAACATCTTGGCACTGCCAACTGCCTGTGTGGCTACCATCTGCATCCTTCCTGTGTGGAATGAAGGTGGGGCATGGGGATTGGTGGAAAGAGGACACACACATACACACACACACACACAAACACACACACACTCACACACACACTCCCTCACTCACACACACTCCCTCACTCACACACACACTCACTCACACACACTCCCTCACTCACACACACACACTCTCTCACACACACACACTCACACCACACTCACACACACACTCACAGTCACACACACGCACACACTCACACACACGCACACACTCACACACACACTCACAGTCACACACACCCAAACCCCTCCAAGTAAAAGCAAACCAGCAAAAGGGGGCCAATGCAAACTCATCACAAAGCTGGCTGCTTTCGGAGTGAAGGCAAGGCCCAGGTCTCAAAGGCCCACAGGAAATGACTGAGGTGTAAGGGCAGCTGGTGGGGGGGATGCTGACATCAAGTTAAAACTACCAGAGCAGCTTCAACAAATCTAAAGATACATTTCTCTGCCTACATGACTGCCCTGGGCAGGTCTGTGGCTTAGCAAGAGATGCCAGGGCTGGGAATATTGCCCCAAATCTGTCACTCAGCAGGCTCCAAGCAGCCAATTGGCACAGAAATAACTAACTGTTCCCGACATAGAATGGGGCTGTGGGCAGTTGTACAAGGCTGTACTCAGAATGGGTTTAACTGGTGCTCAGAGATAAGCTCTACTCACACAGCGGTATGGAATCAAATGTACTGGTCATACTGGGACTCCACTTTGTTGTATACAAGATGACTTGAATCATTGTGTGTCATTCTCCAGTATACATGCCTTCCCTTCTGGGTTTCAGAATATGAAGGACTGTTCCTGGGAGTAGCTAACCATGGGTCCTAATTAGACCTTCAGGGATAGTTTCTAGTGTTAACTACATGTAGTTAAAATAATAATGTGAATTTCCTCTTAAATAAAGTCTGATGTCTCACCAGGGACAATTTTCTGTCTGAGGTGCAGTGTAACTAACTGCTCTGCGATATTTAACAAACATATTTACTGTATAATTAAGAACAAGCCTGTCTTCTGTCAAATACATCGTGTCGGTATTGTTCCCCACTTGGTATCAGAGTTTGACCAATATAAGTAGGAAAGATTGGTGGCAGCAACATTTACCCATAATACACTGACATTATAAGAACGAACAAGGAACAACGGGAACAGGAGCAGGCCATTCAGCCCCTCAATCTTTGGTCCTTATCCCTTTTTGTTTGACTTAACAAAAATGCATCGATCTCAGATTTAAAATTAATAACTGATCCAGTATCCCCTGCCATTTGTGGAAGAGAGTTCTAAACCCCTTCTGCCCTTAGTGTGTCGAAGTGCTTCCTAACATCTCTCTTGAGTCTGGGCCTAATTCTCAAACTCTGCTCCCTGGTTCTAGAATCCACAACCAGTGGAAATGGTTTATCTTTATCTACCCTGTCTTTTCCCATAAATATCTTAAAGACTTTGAGCAGAGAATCCCTTAACCTTCTAAATTTGTCTAATCTCTCCTCACAATTTAACCCCTGAAATTTAAGTATCATTGACACTGACCCCAGGGTCCTGATCCAAAATCCTGCCCTACCATCTCCACTGATCTGCCCCAGCCTGGGGAATGTGGATCCCTTCACTCTGGTACCCACATCAACCACCCTGGCAGTTAACCTGGACACACTCCCCCACCACCCTCTGTCCCCCCACTGTACAGACTTGGGGGGGGGAGGCACCCTTCTCTGTAAGAGGGTCAAAGCTTTACAGCAAGGAACAGAAACACAACCCCACCCTCTACAGACAGTGTTCTGCTTGAGCTGCCAACTGCAGATGCCACAGCTGGGGGCAGGGGTAGTAGAGAGAATAAATTCCAGGGGGTTGGGGAGGGTGTAACACAACTCTTTCCCACCGTGCTGCACCCCCCCACCCCCCCACCAAATAACTTTCATCAAAAGTATCACCACCACTTGCTGCCCTGGTTCACATTCTCCTGCCTCATGGTACCCCCAATGTTTTGAGTCAAATTGCATCACTTCCTTCCATTAACAACCAATAGAAGCACTGGACGTCATGTCGTATTCATCCATGGGTATGCACATCACTGCCTGGGCCAGCATTTATTGCCCCTCTTCAATTTCCCCTCCAGGAGGCAGTAGTCAGCACCATTCCTGAGCCACCATTTACAGGTTCACCCACACAGTACTCAGTCAATTTCTCTGTGGTTGATGGACTTGTTTGGCCATTTCAGAGGGCAATTAAGAGTCAACCACATTGTAAGTGGGTCTGGAGTCACATGTAGGCCAGACCATGTAAGGATGGCAGATTTCCCTCCCCGAAAGGGCATTAGTGAACCTGATGGGTTTTCAGAATAGTCTGGTTGTTTCATGTTCATCATTAGTGAGGCTACCTTAAAATTTAAAGTTAAAATTCACACAATTTAAATTCTTCAACTGGAATGGAATAGATAGAATACAATAGACTAGAATAGAATATCCTTTATTGTCACTTGTACAGGAGTACAGTGAAAAGTTTTTACAATGGCTGCCTTTTAATGGTGCCATCTTAGGTACGAGTACCCAGGTACAAATCTTACGGAGTAAAACAAAAATGTTGTTATACAAAAGAGGATTAAAAGGTAAGGATTTACATGACAGTCTGGTGAGAGTAACAAACTTGAGCAGCTCAGCACATGGTGCCAGGTCCAACTCCAACAACTGTCTCACATCACACCAGCCTCCAGTCCGCTCCTCACCGGCTCCTTACCAACGTAAGTCACGCTTTACCAGGATTCGCCTCCCTCGTGCCGCCCCGGGACTCGGGAACTCCCCACGCGGTGTTCCAGGGCTGACAGCCCACGCGCCGTACCGGCTCATTTCTCGCGCTGTACCGGCTCGTTCCCCAGGCTGCTCCAGGACATGCAACTTCACTCGGTGTCCCGGCTCATTCCTAGGGCTCGTACACCGGGACACCAAATTCTGGTTTCCTCATCCAGGTGTCAATAGTATCGTTAACACTGTGCCTTGTGCACATTTCCTTATAGGAGGTGCTTGTGATACAGAGCTAGTGTCCCTACCTCTGGGCCAACACTCACCACCTCCGCTGTTGACACTCAGTAGCAGCAGTGTGTACCATCTACAACATGTAGTGCAGCAAACCCATGGCCATTACCTCTAGAAGGACAAGAGCAGCTAGACCCATGTGAATATCACAGTGGCTCAGCGGTGGGCTGATTGAGACGTGTGTTGTTTTAAGTAGTTGATGGGGACATGATAAATCAGTTCCTGTGAGAGTGAAGAGTTCTACCCCAAGATTCATCCAAACCCTCAGCATTTAGCTGGATGTATCGGTACAGTTGCATACTGATTAATGGATACCCTCTTCCCTAACCCTGATACTCAGCACATTCTGTTCATAAGTAACAATAATATGGGGTTCAAAACGTGCCTCCAGAAATCACAGCAGTCTGGTTTTGCTGCTCCTCAGCGAGATCCCTCAGCACCGAGAGCTGTGTTGCTCCTCTCCTTTGCTCAGGTTTCTGTCACAAAATCCAGCTAACTCACAGCTCTGCCCCACTTACAGTGGAAAAAACACCAATTCTGTTTCCTGTTTCCTATTACATGCCCCAACAGCAGCAAGTGGAAAACGCACAGGCCTTTGGATTCCCTCAGTGATTTCAATTGCATTTCTACAAAGAGTGCTTTCAACTCACTGGCCCTTTAAAGTCATCGAATTCCCCCTAAACCTCTGTCCCTTGCTCCCTGCCTCCTTTAAGACACTTTTTAAGTAGTATCATTGAATACGGAAACAGACCCTTCAGTCCAACTAGTCCATGCTGACCATGTCCCCAAACTAAACCGGTGCTTCTTGTTGCATTTGGCCCATAACCCTCCAAAGGTGCTAAAATCTTACTGAACCTCTGTCCATTTTCTGGTCTGGTTATAATGCAGTAATGTACTTTGGGATGGGTTTGCTGCAGCAAAGGTAATATTATAAATGCAAGTTATGGAAATCACAAGGTTAAACTGAAACTCTCTTGCTCCAACTATCCCGATGGAATGGATGTGGAAATGGAAGAGCTCCCTTAAGGTCTGTCAACGCATTCACATCAGAAACTGTGTCAAATCATAAAACAGTCGGTGATCAGTTATGAAAGCAAAAATCCTTCGCGCTTGATTCAAATCCAGATCACTGAGGTAAGTAGCAGCACTAGCAGCCTGCCTGTGACACAGTGGTAGTGCTCCTACCCCTAGACTGGGAGTCCCAGGTTCAAGCCCCACCTGCTCCAAAGGTATACAACAGTCTGATTAAGAAAAGTAGGTTAAATGAGCAAAAAAAAACCAGAACCACTATAGCATGCCCATCTTATTTTTAAAACCAGCTGTGCGTGGATCTTTCTCACAGCTAAAATGGTGCATAAGCCATTTATTTTTCAGGCCTGTTAGTTTATAATATTTTTATAATATTTTAAGAGTTTGATTGCATTGCATTGCAGGTATTTCAAATGGCTGCAGTACCTTCAAAAAGGGTCTGGTGGTGCTGCTGAGCTTGTTGGATGGCTTCATAGCCTCAACAACGCCATCACTGGCATTGCCTGCTACTGCAGGCCCAATACCCGCCTCCCATTCAGTCCTCAGCAGATTTTAAGAACACAAATTAGGAACAGCAATGGGCCATTCAGCCCATCGAGTCTCCTGCACAATCCCAGTGTACCGCTCTCAGCTCGTCCCCCCATAACCCCTGATTTCCTTGGCAATCAAAACCTGTCTCGTTCAGCCTTGAATATGGTCGATGCCCCAGCCCCGGCTGTTCTCTGAATTCCAAAGACCCTCAGAAAAGAATCTCCTCAACTTTGTCTTACATTAGAAATTCCTCATCTTCCTAAACTGTATCCCCCTGCCAGGCCAACTTTGGAAAAGTTAAGTTGAGAAGTGTGATCGGTTAGAAATCACTTAGCAGTCCAAAGTTTAATACAAAGTAAAAATTGATTATGAACTAAACCAACCTCGCGAATGCGGTTATGTGAGTTTAAAGACAAAGTAGTTGAGTCTACTCAACAATTTGCATTTGTATAGCACCTTTTAATCCAGTTCAACATCCCAAAGGACTTCAACCCAGCATCATCAAAGCACCAATCCACACAGATGGACAGGTCAGTAAAAGCTCAGTCAAGTCAACTTTAAGGAGCATCTTAAAGCGGAGAGATGTATAAATACAAAGTGACTTAAAGAGGAAACCCCATAGCTAAGGCACAGGCTTCTGAAGGCCCAGCATCCATTGTAACAATAACCTTTGGGGATGTACAGGATGGCAGGATTGCAGGACTACAGCAATCCTGAAGAGTCAGAGGAGGTTGCAGACAAAGGGAGGGGTGAGACCATCGAGAAATTTCAGTAGAAGAGTTGAGAATTTTAAAATTGAAGCATTGCTGATCATTGTAAGAGCTTTCTCTTTGATAGGATGACCTGATACAGACAATTTCTTTGGCAAGGCTTATATTCCCCAGCTGACCTCTCCTCACAAATACCAAACCCGGAAATGATGCAGTCAATCTTTCAAATCAGTGCTCCAACATCTACACCGTTTGGATATTGAACCTCACCATCACACCAATTCGTTTCCAGTCATTTGGTTTCAATCTCTCCAAACTGGATTGTGTTCTCTGCCTGATATTTGCCACACACTGGTCTTTCGAAACCTTTCAGTGGGGCAGCAACAGTAACCATCACTTAACAATGAAACGTTCATTCTGTAAATATTAAAATCCCAACATACTAGCTCCAAAGGCTCATGTCAATCACCAGTAACCTTTATTCTAATTCATTCATGGGATGAGGGTGTCACTGGCTAGGCAATATTTACTGCCCATCCCTAATGGCCCAGAGGGCATTTAAGAATCAACCACATTGCTGTGGGTCTGGAGTCACCTGTAGGGCCAGACCAGGTAAGGATGGCAGTTTCCTTCCCTAACAGACATTATTGAACCCAAGGGGCTTTTTTCCAACAATTGACAATGGATTGACAGTCATTATTATAGAATCCCTAAAGTGTAGAAACAGGCCATTCTGCCCAATAAGTCCAGACAGACCTTCTGAAGAACATCCCACCCAGACCCATCCCCTTACCCTATACCCCTTCATTTCCTATACCTAATGCACCTAACCTGCACATCCCTGGACACTATGGGCAATTTAGCATGGCCAATCCACCTAATGCGCACATCTTTGGACTGTGGGAGGAAACTGGTGCAGCTGGTTCTTTCTCACATAGTTCAATACCTTATGAAAACTAAGTGTTGTGGCTAAGGCATGAATATGACCCTGCAGCAAAGAAACAGGGGACACAGAGGCTTTGAAAACATACACTGACCACAACTGAGCTCTGATAAACACCTTGGGATAATTTGCAACACCAGAGAAGGGCGCTTGTTGTAAGTACAATTTGTTGTTGGAAGGCTTTTAAAAATAAAAATTTGTTTATATTTGTGCATTACTGGCTAGGCCAGCATTTGCAAATAATTCCTAACTGGGTCAAGGAGACAATGCCTTTATGAACCATTGCAGTCCATGTGGTGTCATGTGCTTTGACGATAGCATTTCCAGGATTCTTGACCTAGCAACAGTGAAGGAACAGCAATATTGTTCAAAATGAGTAAGTTGGAAGGCAGGTGATAGTGTCCCCACACATATCTGCTGGCCTCAGGTCTTCTACAGGGTGGAAGCTAGGAGTTTAGATGATGCTGCTGTGGTGCATTCCTGGGAAGTGGTGAGTGTCACATTGAGCTCTGGGTGGTTTAAGTTGAAAGCCAATCTTCCTTTCTGCGCTGAGTCTAATAACCTGTCCAATAGTGAATGTGGGAGGATAGACCACTAGTGAGTTTCAACAAGGAAAGGCATTTGTCTCACATAACAATAGAGATAATTTGCTGCATGACAGTAATAGACACAAGTTTCACTGACAAGTTAGACACCGTCTTTGTAACGATCAGCAGCCAGAGATGACACATCTATTTCCAGCTGGACATCATGCTGGATTGCCCCATTGCAGCTGGAGCTTCATTTAACATCAATTTGTAATTCTTTCAGACGTGTGCCTTATACAACATCCTCCACAAACCTTCTCCCTCTGCCCCCAAAATAGCTCACATTTATACATTCATATATAGAAACTAGTTTTAGATTTAACAATACTCTGTCTCTACCCAAATCTCTGACTTCACAAATGCAGGTTGTTGGAAGTAGCACAATTCCTCCAGTCTTTGCTCCCTTCACACTTGGAACATCAGCAAGTCTTTAGCTCAAGGGCTGTTAACCTTGATAGGTCTGTGAACTATTTCTCCACTAAAGGATCTTTTATCTCTTAGATGTCCTTCACAGAGTACATCATTCCTGCTAAACTATGTCATTGATCCATAATCATATCTGGAAGATCCTTAATATTTTGATTTTCCTTTACAAAGGAGCTCCTGTTTGCTATCTCCAGCAGCCATCCTATAACCCTGTCTGGAGGACCTTTAAAGCTCATGAATATCCATCGTGGGAGGTGGCTACACTTTAAACAAGAACTTTCTTCATCGTGGATTTCTAGACCAGGTATTCTCTTTATTGATTGGAAGAGGTATTCTGTTTTTTATTTGCTGTATCCTGAATGCTCATGGTGTGTCCTTCTTTTGGACCTTGGGCACAGTCTGACTTCCTTGGAGTCTCGATCCGTAGCTACACTTTAGGGGAAGTATGGAAGCTCTTGACTGAAACTTGTTGATGAGGCTGGATGCCCTTCATCCACGCTCTGGGTCAGGATGCTCCTACATCCTCAGTCGTGTCACTAGGGAATTGTTGCTGATTCGGCGCCATCTTGGTCAGTCACTGGCATTGACCATTCTGCTTTGAGAGACAAGGAATGAACTGAGCTTTGCGGATGGCAGGAATGGAAAACGTTCCCATCAGTCCTGCAAAATCCGTCACTTCCTTTTCGTTGACAGGAAGAAACAATCCTCTCATGCCAACATAGGGACTCTCAATGGATTCTTTATTCTGGTTGGTTTCCACCAAGAATCTTGGAAGCCTAACAAAATCTTTTCTTGGGTTGTCCCTTTACCAGTTGGTCATCGCTAGTTTCGTTTTGGACCATTCTTGAGGAATGAGTCAAACTCCTGCTACCACAAGGATGTTGAGGCTCAGACAGGTGCAGGCTCTAAGTGTGGAGCGTTGATTATGAATTACACCAGCATTGTTAACTCTGTTACCCTCCTCGTGTTGCAATGTGACGTGCAGCATACCTGCGCTCTCTGAACATAGTCTTGGCTCTGCAAGCTCTACCTGCTGTTTCTCCAGCCGTGAGACTTGCTCTGCTCAGAGAGTGACACATGACCTTAGACAACAGCAAATCGCTCACAGCACTGATTAGTGCTGTGTAGAATCAGCTTTGTGGAAACAGAAACATACTGCAGAATCCGAATTCTGCTTTGAAACCACTGCATTTTTACAGTCGGTCCAGTTAAATTTCTGGTCAGTCATGTGATGGCAGTTTTCTAAGTGGAAATACTGTTGTTTCAAGATTAAATTTAGATTTTTTGCAAGTGTATTTGATGCATTCAAGGGACCTCACTGGACACTGAAAACACTGGAATTGAGTAAATGTATAGACTGGTAATTCAATAACCAAACCTGGTTTCTTATCTCCCACATCCAGACACTTAATAAACTTTGAACCTCATACTGCATTTAATTGATATCCCTTTACCATAATAAAGACCATAAGAAATAGGCAGCAAATGTAGGCCATTCAGCCCCTCAAGTCTGCTGCACCACTCAATAAGGTCATGGCTGATGCAACATTCCTCACATCCACCTTCCTGCCCTTCCCCCATAACTTATTTTTTCTATCTATCTAGCAAGCTATCTATCTACCTCAGCCTTAAAATATACTCTTCCCCCACAGCTCTCTGTGACAAGGAGTTTGCACATTATTTTGTTCCAAATTTAGAGCTAAGTAGAATCAGCTCCTTCAGAAGAGAAAAGGAAATATATTGCTCTACAGAGAGAGAGAAAGATAGAAAGCTGGCTGTCAAGTAAATGGAGGTAAAACGAAAGCTAATTAAACAGGGAGGAGGCAGACAGGCAGTTTGTGATAAAAACAGAATCTGACAAGCAGAGTTCTGAGCAGATCTTTGTGCCAAAAGCTGTGCAAGCAGGCTCAGTTCAGCCTCACAGCGACAGGCCACGTTTATTCTGAAGTAATTGGCGAAGCAGGGCTGCAAATATTGGGTAAGATGAAATGAGACGAGGGAATGGTGCATTGCAGCACACTAGACCTTCAGGAACAATTGTCCTCACAGTGTAACATCCTGCAGGGGAGCTTCTCCCAGCTTCTGAGAAAGAGGAACATTCAGGAGAGAGAAAGAGAGAGAGAGACAGGGAGAAAAAAAGACAGAGAGGAAATCAAATCACATTAGTGCAGGCGACATCCTCAAATCGCAGATTGAAACAGACAAGCAGAAGAAGTGTTCAAGGGTAAATAATCTGCAGTAAATCCAATTGCCAGCTTGCATTTGAAGTGGGTTGCTTGTTGCATATACTGCATCATGAAACAGTCACTGGTGTACACTGGGCCAGATTTTGTGATACCAGCGTTGCCTGACATGAGTTAGATTCGCGCCGTCATTCTGCAGCTCAGATGCAAAGGTCCTGGGGTCTACGTCCTCCAGAGGTTAGCAGAATGAGAGGCAATCTGCAGGATTCTGAAGGTCTCTGACAGGCTGGACATGGAGAGATTGTTTACGCCTCGTCTGGGGAATCTGGAAACTAGGAGCAACAGTTTCAGGAGAAGGGGTTAATCATTGGGACTGAGATGAGGAACAGTGTGAATTTTCGGAATTCTCTAACCCAGAGAATCATGGAAGCTCCATCATCGATTGTATCAAAGGCTGGAATAGACATATTTGATCTCTCAGGGAATACAGCACTGTGGGGAGTGGACAGGAAAGTGGAGTTAGAATCATAAAATCCCTACAGTGCAGATAGACACCCTTGGGCCCATCGAGTCTGCACCGACTCTCCGAAGAGCACCCTATCCTATCCCCATAACCCCACTTTTACCATACTTAACCCACCTAACCTGCACATCCCTGAACACTATGGGCAATTTCCCATAGCCAATCCACTTAACCTGTACATCTTGGGACTGTGGGAGGAAACCAGAGCACCCGGAGGAAACCCACGCAGACACAGGGGGAATGTGAAAACTCCACACAGACAGTCACCTGAGATTGGAATCGAACGCAGATCCCTGGTGCTATGAGGCAGCAGTGCTAACCGAAGCCCAAGATCAGCCATCAGCGAATGGTAGAGCAGGCTCGAAGGGCTGAATGAGCTCATCCTGTTCCTACCTTGTGTGTGTCTGTGTGTGTGTGTGTCTGTGTGTCTGTGTGTTTGTGTGTGTATCTGTGTCTCTGTGTGTATTTGTGTGTGTGTGTATGTGTGTGTGTGCGTGAGTGTGTGTGTGTCTGTCTGTCTGTTTGCATGTGTCTGTGTGTGTGTGTGTCTGTGTGTCTGTGTGTGTGTGTCTGTGTGTGTGTGTGTGTGTGCGCGCGCGCGTCTGTCTGTGTGTGTGTGTCTCTGTGTGTCTCTGTGTGTGTGTGTATGTGTGTGTGTGTGTGTCTGTCTGTCTGTGTGTGTGTGTGTGTGTGTGTGTCTGTGTGTGTGTGGGCGTGTGCGCGCCTCTGCCTTTTCTGAAAGTGCAAGCTGGTAATTGTCAGTGAGGAAAACAGAGCACTTAAGAAGCTTTCTTCTGAGAAGGAGGATGAATTCAGTATTACATCAGGTACAGGAGAACAAAGAGAGAGGGTGAGAAGGCAAGGAGGAGAGGGGTAGATTGGATAAAAGACAGGGAGAAAAACAAATTAATTTTTGGTGTCAGAGTGGGTGATTAGCTGGAAACAACATTCACACCAACAAGTGCCAGGTAATGACTGTTTCCAACAAGGAAGAATCTATCCATTGCCTCTCTCCATTCAATGGCATTACCATCACTGAATCCCCCACTCTCAATACGCTGGGTATTACCATTGACCAGAAACTGAACAGGACTAAACATATAAATACAGTGGCTAAGTAGAAAGGGTCAGTGACTGGAAGTTCTACAGTCAGTAAATCAGCTTCTACCTCCCCAAAGCATATCCACAGTCTACAAGAGATAGTAAGGACTGCCGATGCTGGAGTCTGAGATAACGCAGCGTGGAGCTGGAGGAACACAGCAGGCCAGGCAGCATCAGAGGAGCAGGAAAGCTGACCTTTCGGGTCAGGACCGACCTATAACATCAGCTTTCCTGTTTCTCTGATGCTGCGTGACCTCCACTGTCTACAAGGCAGGAGTGTGATGGAATGCTCCCCACTTGCCTGGATGGGTGCAGCCCCAACAACACTCAAGAAGCTTGGCACTGTCCAGGACCCACTTGATTGGCACCGCATCCACAAGTATCCACTCCCTCCACCACTGATGCACAGTGTGTACTATCTACAAGATGCACTGCAGAAATTCACCAAGGCTCACGCCTGAACTGGATCAGTTTGGAAAGACTTTTATTTTGTCGGTGACTTTCTCTGGAGTGAGGTGGGAATACCTCTATCAGGAAGATTACCCACATGGTCTCCATAACTTTGGCACAAGACTCACAGAGTCCCCAGAGCAAATGGGGTCGCGGGCAATTCTCAAACACACGGCACTGGCCAGCAGCTGACATGATGGTTCAGCTGACAAGCTGCACTAACAGCAAGGTCCTTTACCTTGATGGATGAAAGAATGAGCTACAATCTAGGGTGAATGGTTTGATCTGACCATCACACTCCATCTGCTTACTCAACCCGTCTCAGCCTTCACTAAGCACTGATCGTGAAATCTCGAGCTGCAGAAGTAATTTGTTAGATGGGGAGTGCAAGCGAATGCCATGTTGCCTTGTTACTGGATGCTGCACCAGTGTAAAGTGACAACATGGAGACTAATGCAGGCGGCCAAAATGCTCCATAACCATGTCCCCATACACACACACATTCACACAATCACTCAGACAGAGATACACTCAGAGACACACACACACACACACACACACACACAGACTTACACACACACACGCACACACACACACACACACACAGACACACACACACACACACACAGACACACAGACTTATACACAGACATATATACACACACACAGACTTATACACACACACACAAACACACACACAGAGATTTATACACAGACACACACACACACAAGAGACTTATACACACACACACACACAGACTTATACACAGACACACACACACACAAGAGACTTATACACAGACATACACACACACAAGAGACTTATGCACAGACACACACAGACATACACACACACACAGATACACTCATACACACACACACATACACACACACAGACTCATACACAGACACACACACTCATACACAGACACAGATACACACACTCATACACAGACACAGACACACACACTCATACACAGACACA
>NC_063359.1:34763659-34771128 GCF_021869965.1 Rhincodon typus | reverse complement strand
TCATACACAGACACAGACACACACACTCATACACAGACACACACACAATCATACACATACACACACACACTCATACACAGACACACACTCATACACAGACACAGACACAGACACACACACTCATACACAGACACACACACACTCATACACATGCATACACACACAGAGACACACACGCACACACAGATACAGTTTTGAATTGTTTGGCTGCTCTGGATCCTGCCCTACAATATCCACTGGCCAGCACCTGGTCCCTTAAAGGCCGACAGATCTCCATCTTCTTTCGAGAAGGTGTTTTCTGCTGACTCTAACGTGTCACTGATGACTTTCTGTGATATGGAGGTAGTGCAGGAAAACAGCATTGCAGAGACGATCAGCTGTGATCTAGCTAGGATGATGGGGCTAGCTCAATGGGCTAAATGACCAACACCTGTTCCAACACCAGAAGTGACCGGGTGGGGGGTAGGGGGTGGGAATCAGGTCCAGTTTGGCTAAAGCTCTCCCTCCCTTGCAGTCCAATCAGGACATCAACCTGTTTCTCAGAGAGGGGTGAAGGTAGGCTCACTGAAAACTTTTCAGGCAGAATTGAGGTACATTGATTTTCCTGTTCGTCAAGATGCAAACGGTATGGGGAGGTAGGTGGGTAAGTAGAGGCCATAATCAGCTCAGCAATGATCTTGTCAAATAGGTCAGCAGGTTCAAAAGGCTGAAAGGCCTCTTCCCAATTTATATTTTCAAGCCTAACTGCTAAAGCTCACACATTTGGACCAATTGGGCAAGGCCTTACGTGTGTGAAACTGCACCTCAGCACGGGGACAAACGGGCAATTAACTGCAGGAGAGGTGAGAAAACGGCCAACATCGTCAGATGATGGGAAAGAACATTAGGCCATAAGATGCAAGAGCAGAAGTAGGCCATTCAGCCCATCGAGTTTGTTCCACCATTCATTGAGATCAAGGCTGTCTAAGACCAACGTCTTTCTGGGTACAGTTAGCAACTCGAGCTTAGCATATCCAGGAGGCATCGGTGGAAATGACATTGTGGAAAGCGGGCATGTGGCACCAGTGGGTCCTGAAGCCCCACCCACGGTGGCAAACTGACCAATCCCCTCCTTTACCATGACGGCAACCAGTAAGCAGGGCCCCTGTTACCGGGGCAAAGCCAGTCAGCTGAAAATACACATCGGTGTGGCCTCTCAGTCTGGTTGTTGTTGGAGGAAAATTCCTTCTCAATTCATCAGGTGGGGAGCGTGGAAAAGAAACTGTGCTTTCGAGACTCAGTCCAGTTTGTTGTAAATTCTGAAATAGCCAATGTCTGAGCAAGTTGTCCACAGAGTCAGGATAAAGAGAGACTGAACCAATGGCCCCCATAGCTTTATGTAATCAGGCCCCTGGGGAACCAGGTCAGGAGCAGCACCAAGGCCTGTGATTCTTTAGAACATAGAACATAGAACGGTACAGCACAGTACAGGCCCTTCGGCCCACGATGTTGTGCCTAACTTTTACCCTAAACCTAAGGTCTATCTAACCTCCACCCCTACCTTATACTATCATTCATATGCCTGTCTAATAGCCGCTTAAGTGCCCCTAATGAGTCCAACTCCACTACCCTCTCCGGCAATGCATTCCACACCCCTACCACTCTCTGAGTAAAGAACCTACCTCTGATGTCTCCCCTATATCTACCTCCACTCACTTTAAAACTGTGCCCTCTCATAATAGCTACCTCCACCCTGGGAAAAAGTCTCAGGCCATCCACTCTATCTATACCTCTGTACAACTCCTCCTGGTTCCTCCATCTTGTACAGAAATTTCAGCTCATCTCCTCTCTTAAGATGGACATTAAAGATCCCATGGTACTATTCTGAACAAGATCAAGTGTCCTGGCTAACAAGTAATGCTCACATTCACAGTGCGCTGTGTGGGAGATTTTGCTGTCAACTGCTGCGCTTCCCACATTACAACAATGATCACACTTTGCAAAGCACCTCTTTGGCTGCAAATGCGCTTTGAGACAGGAGGAAGGGTAGGCCTTTCAGCACCTTCAGCCTACTCACCATTCTTGGCTGGTTTTCTACCTCGGTGCCATTTTACCTGCGTTGTCCCATACTATCCCCACATCCCCTGATATCTTTAAGATCTCAAAATCTACTAATCTCTCTCTTGAACATTCTGATTTCGGAGCATCCACAACTCTCTCGGATAGGGAATTCCAAACAATCATTGAACCATGAAGAGCAAAACACAGCATGCTTCGGTGAGATCACTGCTTACTACTGCGGAACTCTTGTGTTTGCCTAGTCTCTGCAATCTCTCCTCCCAAAAGTAAGCCTGTCACCCTAGGCATCAGTCTGGTGAAGATCTGTCGTAATCCCTTGAGGGCAAGTATCCCCCTTCCTGAGGCGAGGAAGCCAAAATTGTACACAATGTTCCATGTGTGGTCTCACCAAGGCTCCGTACAATTGCAGCAAGATATCGCTGTACTCAAACCTTCTCTCTCTATCTTATGCCTTCCTGATTGTTGCAGCATGTTCAGTGGCTAATGAACAAGGACACCCCAGTCTCTTTGAGCAGTTACATTTCCAAACTCTTACTATTTAAGAAATAATCTGCCTCCCTATTTTTCTTACCAAATGGAAAACCACACATCTTTCCACATTACATTCCATCTTCCCATGTTCTTGTGTTCACTAAGCCCATCTAAATCCCCCTGAAGCCTCAATGCATCCTGCTCAAAATTAATTCGCTTTCCCTCCTAGTTTTGAGTCATTAGCAATTTGGAAACGTTACATTTGGTCTCCAGGTCTGAATTGTTAATATAGACTGTCACCAACGAGAGCATGAGCACTGATTCTAGTGGTGCCCCACTCGTTAGAACCTGCCAATCCACTCATTCCTACTGTTTTCTGCCCATTAGCCAATTCTTAATCCATGCCAGCATATTACCCCAAACCCACACACTTTAATTTTGTTTCCTAACTTCCTATGTAGAACTTTATCGGGGGCCTGCTGGAAATTCAAATTCACCACATCCACTGGGTCTCCCTTATCGATGCTGCTCTTCCACAATCATCAAACTCCACGAATGTCAAACATGATTTCCCTTTTATAAAGAGTCTGTCTACCTGCAACACATGGACTGCAGCGGTTCAAGAAAACAGCAGCTCACCACCACCGACTTGAGGGCACTAGGGATGGGCAACGAATGCCAGCCTAGCCAGTGATGCCCACATCCCATGAGTGAATTTCTTTTAAAATCCAATCCTAACAAACCCTATTATTATTTTTTAAGTGTTTGAGTGTTCTTCACCCCCTTTATAATAGATCAGAGTCCTTTCACATGTACTGATTATCAGGTCTGGTCTGGTCTACAATTCCCAGTTTTCTTTTGCCTCTTTCTTCTTAAACAGTAGGGATCCATTTGCAACCTTCTAAGCTGCAGGAACCATTCCAGAATCAACAGACATTAGGAAAATGACCATCAACTCATCCATTATCTCCACAGCCACCTCCTCCAACAATCTGGGGTATGGATCATCAGGTCCTGGGGAATTAGTCATCTCCTACTCCCATTAATTCATAGAATCCCAACAGTGTGGAAACAGGACCTTCAGCCCAACAAATCCACACTGACCCTCAGATCATCCCACCCAGACCCATCCCCCTAATCTACACATCCCTGGACACTATGGGCAATTTAGCATGGCCAATCCACCTACCCTGCACATCTTTGGACTGTGGGAGGAAACTGGAGCACCCGGAGGAAACCCACGCAGACACTGGGAGAATGTGCAAACTCCACACAGACAGTTGCCTGAGGGTGGAATCAAATCTGGGTCCCTGCCGCTGTGAGGCAGCAGTGCTAACCACTGAGCCACTGTGCCACCCCAATTCCTCCTCTAACAGTTTCTTACCAATGCTAACTTATTTTGGTTCCCCATTCCTCCTTCTCCCTTGGTTCTCCAGTATATATACTAGTTTATTTTCAAAGAATAATAGAATCCCTAAAGGGTAGAAGCAGGCCATTCAGCCCATCAACCTCATACTGCCCCCACCCGCCAGAGACCTTATCTTATCCTATCCTAGGATAACCTACCCTATCCCTGTAACCTGTATTTCCCATGACTAACTCACATAGCCTGCACATCTCTGGACACTGTGAGCAATTTATCATAGCCAATCCACTTAATCTCCTTTGCATCATCCTCTATGAAAACAGACACATTGTATTTGCTTAGTTTCACAGCCTATTCCCCATCATAAATTCTCCTCTCTCTATCTTCAGTGGACTTACATTTGTCTTTGCTAATCTATTCCTTTTTAAATACCATTGGATGCTGTTACATTTCTTGCTAATTTACCTATTTTCACCGATTCTCTGAATTAAAAATGCTCCCAGTCCTCAGGTATAATACTGTTTGGCAACTTTGTAAGCCTTTTTCTTTCATAGAGTACATTCTTTCATTGCTCTCGTTAACCATCACTGGATTACCGTTCCTGCTTGTATTTTGTGCCAGAAAAGGAAAATACATTTGTTATTAACCATGCATTAATTATTTAAACGCTAATGAAATTTGCCAATTTACCACAGCCAATTTGTTGTTCATGTTCTCATGGTTTACCCTGTTTAAATTTGAAAGTAGGGTCTTAAATCTAATGCAAAATTCAAACATATTATAGTCACCCTTCCTTATAGGATCGTTTCAGACAAGACTAATAATTAGCCCAAGCTCAAAGATCTAAAATAGCACGTTGTCAAGTTGGTTCCTCAACATAACATTTCAGAACCCCATCTCGAACATTTGCCTTCCATGTCATTAGTGGTAACTTGGTTTACCCAGTCTACATGAAGATTGAGATTCCCCCATGATTACCATATTACCTCGGCTACAAACACCTCTAAATGTCTTGATTTATTCCACTACATCTCAGAGGTCTAAATATGGCATTTTGACACAGCAACGTCGTCTACAAAAACAAGAATCACTTCAGAATCAAAAACACCATAGCATTTTTTTTAAATAAACCTCCCCTTGTCTTCACTGAACTGGATATTGTACACTCAGGAGCAGGAAGGAGATAAACTCTAGCGCCATCAACACCAGCACGAGAGCAGGAAAGGAAAAAAGAGAGAGAGAGAACAAAAAAGGACTAGAAAATGAAAGAGAGGCAGAAAGAATGAAAGACTGCAATCAACAAAATGGTCCCAAAATTACCCATTTCATGCAGTAGAAATGAAGCTTCAAAATTTGTCTTCATTCAGGTGTTGGGCCACAAAGTCATTATTTCTCCCCTTGGAAAAGTTAATTGTTGTTTTTTAAGCAAAAGCAGAGAAGTATTTATTTCAGAAGATGCAGAGAACAGAACCATTGATATAAGGCACTCACTCCCCAAAGGAAATGTCCTATCAACACTCAAAAGGCTGGCTCCAACACACAGGCTGATTATTTCCAAACAGGACTCTGGATACAAACCCAGCAGTGAAGGGTGGTGTGATTCACATCAGGTTTTTTTGTGAATTCTTCAATAAGAAACGGAAACAGGAATTGGGTAAGGGCAAGGGTAAAGAGGTCACTGACATGGAGTGAACATTGCTGATACTATCTACAGGACGTACTGCAGAAATTCATCAATGCTCCTCAGACAGCACCTTCCAAACCCACGACCACTTCCACCTAGAAGGACAAGGGCAGCAGATAGATGGGAACACTATCACATTCAGGTTCCCCTCAAAGCTTCTCGCCGTCCTGACTTGGAAATATATTGTCATTCTTTGTTGTTGAGCCAAAATCCTAGAATTCCCTTCCCAAAGGCATTGTGGGTCTAACTACAGCAGGTGGACTGCAGTGGTTCAAGAAAGCAGCTCACCACCACCTTCTCAAGGGGCAACTAGGGATGGGCAATTAATGCTGGGCCCAGCCAACAACGCCCACATCCCATGAGTGAATTTTTTAAAAATGAATGTATCATCTTTCACATACTCAGCGTGTTGCAATCCACCTTTACAAGCAGTTAAGTACCTTATGAAGTGTAGACACTGCTGCAATGTAAGAAATGTAGCTGCCCACTTGTATATTACAAGGTCCCACCGACATGACTGTCAATTGAGAAGATGCTTTAGCAATGTTTGATGTTGGATAAATATTAGCCAGGATACTGCTTGGAACACCCCTATTCTTCTGCAAAATAGTCTCACGGGAACATTTACATCCATCTGAGGGAGCAGAGGGGCTTCAGTTTAACATCATAACAACACTACATCAACACTGTACTGGAAACAGTCAAAGGGGGTGTCAAACATTTGATGGTTTTGGTAAAACAAGGTTGGTTGCCTCAGTAACCTTCTTCCTTTCCTGCAGCTGAAGGAGCTATCTGTGAGGATTAAGGATCATGGTCTTACCACTGTCCTGTTTTCCAACTGGTCACCTCTCACATTACTTCCTTATTTTTCCTTTATTGAGGATGTCACTGGCTAGGCAGCATTTATTGCCCATCCCTAATTGCCCAGAGTCAACCCCATTCCTGTGGGTCTGGAGTCACATGTAGGCCAGACCAGGTACGGATGGCATTTTCCTTCCCTAAAGAACATTAGTCAACCGGATGGGGTTTTTCCCCAACAATTGACAATGGATTCGCAGTCATCATTAGACTCTTAATTCCAGATGTTTTATAGAATCCCATGGTGGGATTTGAACCTGGGTCCCCAGAACACTATCTGGGTCTCTGGATTAATAGCCCAGTGATAATACCACTGGGCCATCACCTCCCCCTATTCTGTAGGGGGCTGAATTCTTAACACTGCGGCCTGAGTCCAGGCTGTCTTCCATCCCCATAAAACACTGATCACTCACATTTCCCTGCAGCACAGTACAGCTTCATCTGCATATGTAATCTTTCAGTGCAGCTTCATCAGACACTGACTGAAATCCAAGGTCTCAACAGGACAGATGGAAGCCATTTGGTCCATCAGGCTTCCACTGGCTCTCGGGGAGTATAATCCCATTAGTCCCACCGTGTTTTCAACATTACTGTATAAAAAATGTTGCATCTGAAGTGTTTACTATAGGCTTTAATTCTCAGCTTCCTGGTCTGTCCAGGTATCAATAAGCCAAGGTATATCTAATTGGACTTTATTGAAGCATGGTACATTAACAGACCACTGCAATAATAGTCCTATGTTATGTGGTGACCCGTACAATAGTTACAATCACAGGTTACTCTGTTTAAGTTGACTTGTTCGAAGATCAGATCGAATCAGGTGATCAGCCTGCTCCAACCCAACCTCCAATCATTGATCAGTAACTGACTCCTGTTCCAGAGCTGGTTAGCTATCACTCTGAGGTACATTCCCTTATATCCCGTTTTCCACACAACAGCCTGTGGGATCAATCCCAATATAGTCCACTCTTCAGCAATAGATTACTGTCATGATAATGGGATAACACGGTGTGGAGCTGGATGAACACAGCA
>NC_063359.1:34627189-34663659 GCF_021869965.1 Rhincodon typus | reverse complement strand
AAACTTCAACTTTCCTATTCCTCTGATGCTGCCTGGCCTGCTGTGTTCCTCCAGCTCCACACTGTGTTATCTCTGACTCCAGCATCGGCAGTTCTTACTAACCCTCCTGATTTGGTTGTGTCTTATAGATGGGGAAGCCTATGGAGTCAGGAAGTGAGTTACTTGCTACAGGATTGCCAGCCTCTGACCTTCTGCTGTAGACACAGTATTGTCTGGCTGGTCCAGTTCATCCATTTTAATGCCATTCAATGTCTAAAGAGATGGTTGCGGAGAATCTACCCATTTTTTGCTTGAAGATATTGATTGTCTGGTGCAAGTGTTACTTGGCACTTGTCAGCACAAGCTGGAATGGTGTGAGGTTATGCTAGGAAGAATAGAGGCATAGATTATTTTCTAAATGGGGAAAGGCTTCAGAAATCTGAAACACATTGAGACTTAGGAGTCCTGGTTCAGGATTCTCTTAAGGCTAACATGCAGGTTCTGTTGGCAGTTAGGAAGACAATTGCAATGTTAGCATTCATTTCAAGAGGCTAGAATGCACTGCTGAAACTATATAATGCTCTGGTCAGACCACATTTGGAATATTGTAAGCAGTTTTGCCCCTGTACCTATGAAAGAATGTATTGGCCTTGGAGGGGGTCCAGAAGAGGTTCACAAGAATGATCCCAGGTATGAAGGGCTTGTCATATGAGGAGGGGTTGAGGACTCTGGGTCTATATGCAAAAGATGAAGGGGGTATCTCATTGAAATTTACGGAATACAGAGAGGTGTAGATAGAGTGGATATGGAGAAGATATTTCCACTGGTAAGAGCGACTCAGACTGAAATCAGGAGGAATTTCTTCAGCCAGAAGGTCGTGAATCTGTGGAGAAATTCATTGTTGCAGAAGGCTATGGAGGCCAAGCTATTGCGTGTATTTAAGACAGAGATAGATAAGTTCTTGATTAATAAGAGGATCAAGGGTTATGGGGAGAAGGCAGGAGAATGGGGTTGAGAAACTGTGATTGAATGGTGGAGCAGTCTCAATGGGCTGAATGGTCTAATTTTGCTGTTATATTGGATGATCTTATGGAATTTATGTTCCAGCTTTTATTCTAGATAATTAAAGGCATATTTTCCCTGGAAGAACATTATTAAATTGGAGAGGGTTCAGAAAAGATTTACCAGGATGTTGCCAAGACTGGAAGTTTTGAGTTATAAGGATAGGTTGGATACGTTGGGACTTTTTTCACTCGTGCATAGGAGGTTGCAAGGTGACCTGATAGAGATTTATAAAATCATGAGAGGCAAAGATAAGGTGAATACAAACATCTTCTTCCTAGAGTGGGGGAGTTCAAAACTAGGGGGTATGTTTGAAGGAGAGAGGAGAAAGATTTAAAAGGGACCTCAGGGGCAATTTTTTCACACGGATGGTGGTTTGTGTGTGGAATGGGGTGGCACGGTGACTCAGTGGTTAGTACTGCTGCCTCACAGCACTGGGGACCCAGGTTTGATTCCACCCTCGGGCGACTGTGTGGAGTTTGCAAAGTCTCCCCATGTCTGTGTGGGGTTCCTTTGGGGGCTCCGGTTTCCTCCCACAGGCCAAAGTTGTGCAGATTAGGTGGATTGACCATGCTAAATTGCCCATAGTGTCTAGGGATGTAGGTGGGTTAGCCATGGGAAATGCAGGTTTACAGGAATAGGGTAGGGGTTGTAGAATGCTCTTTGGAGGGTCAGTCTGGACTGAATGGGCTGCCCCCATGCTGTAGGGATTCTATGAATGAACTGCCAGAGGAAGGGGTAGATGCAGGTACAGTTATAACATTTAAAAGACAGGTACATGAATAGGAAAGGTTTAGAGGGATATGGGCCAAACGCAGGCAACTGGGACTGGTTTAGTCTGGGAAACTTGGACAGCATGGACAAGTTGGGCTGAAGAGTCCATTTCTGTGCTGTATGACTCTATGATCAGGAACAGAGACCTCTTTACAGCAAAAGATATGGCAAATGTTGCGATGTGGTACTTGCACTGTCTTTAATTAAACTGAATAAAAGGGTCTGGGTCAGAAAACTGATTAGCAGGATATGTGTTTGGATGTCAGAATGCTTCAAATCACTTGTTCTATGCTAGCCATGTTACCAACATGTATCATTGTTCCAGGAATCTTGTAGTTCAGTGGCGTTGTCCCTGGGCCAGGTTAAGTCCTATCTGCTCCGCAGGTGTGTAATAACATCTCAGAATGGGTTGATCAGAAAATATCAATATTATTCCCTCATTGTCATTAGGCTAAAACCCTGGAACTTTCTACAGTACAGAATACTCACCACAGACACTGCGACAGGTTAGGGAGGCATATCAATTACCGATCGGTGCCACTGAAACTGATAGCCATGTCATCAATTGTAGATTTATTCAGTATTTATGAATTGTATTTAATTTTCATAATCGTAGTACAATAGAAGGACAGTCTCAATGTACATAATAAGGAGTAGCAAGGGGTTAAAAACTAAGGTGGGAGCAGATTTGGAGGTTCATCATAGGTTCTACTCAATCAATAAAAACTGAAAGAACTGCGGATGCTGTAAACCAGGAACAAAAACAGAAATTGCTGGAAAAGCTCTGCAGGTCTGGCAGCATCTGTGAAGGAAAAAACAGAGTCAACGTTTCGGGTCCAGTGACCCTTCCTCAGAACATCAATACTCAATCAATATTGACCACTCACATCACACTCGGGTAAACAGTCAGAAAATCAGCCACAGGAAGAGGTCATTCAATCCTTTATGCCTGCACCAGTTCATTGGAAAAAGTTCTCCAAACAGTTCCAATCTCTGCTTTATGCCCACAGGCCTGTACTTTTGTCTTCCCTTCCAATATTGGCTAAATTCCTTTTCGAAAGTTGTGGTTGAATCTGCTCTTTCAAGCCATGTCTTCCAGATTGTAACAACACACTGCATCAAGTAAACATTCACCCCGAGTTCCTTTGCCAGTCACCTTCAATCTGGACCCTGCAACTGCCAACATTTCAGCCACTGGGCACAGATGCCCCTTGTTTACACTGTCTCAAAGTCAGAACCTGTTGAGAACAGAGAAGGTGGGAGAAAGGATTGTGAGGCAACTTGGTTACAGTGCTGGATTTCCTTGGCCGATTCGATAGAAAAGCTGCCAAATTGGAAACATTACTCAAAGCAATGCATTTTGAACCTGCAACCCTGAGTGTTGCAGTTGGAAGAAAGTGCTGGCTTCAATTTCTAGTGTGTACTGAGAAGGCACTCAGCTGAAGTGGAGCAGCTCAGAGAAATCAGACCAGCCTCCAGTACCACTCCCTTACTTGTGGAATTAGCTTCCACCACCTGCTCAAGCCAAGTGTTTCAGACCCTGACAATTATTCTGATTTTTAAAAAAAATTCCCCTCCAGCTCTTTGTTGATGGTGACCTCCTTTGACCAACTCCATCAGCATCTCCCATCATCTCAAAGGATGTTTATTTGGTTAATGGTCTCTGTTCTGTGCTAACTTTCCTAAATCTTTCCTCAAGCTGACAAAACTCACTCTGTCTCCTGTTCAAGGTTTTTAAATGCTTCTCATGGTGTGGCATCTATAATGCTGAAGGAAATGCAGCAGCTAATTCACTACACATTATCACCTGACTGCCTGTTTTTTTTTTGTGGTGTTCAATGAGGAATGAATATGGGCCAGGACTCTGAGGGAATAACTGACCAGCCTTTCTCTAAACTCATGCTGTGGGGTCTTTTACATTCACTGACTCAGCCTATATTTCCACAGAATCCCTACAATGTGGAAACAGGCCCTTTGGCCCAACAAGTCCACACCAACCCTCAGAGAATCCTACCCAGACCCATTCCCCAAACCCACACATCCCTGAACACTACAGGCAATTTAGCGTAAGAGATAACAAGGTGTAGAGCTGGATGAACACAGCAGGCCAAGCAGCATCAGAGGAGCAGGAAGGTTGATGTTTAGGCCCAAAACATCAGCCTTCCTGCTCCTCTGATGCTGCCTGGCCTGCTGTGTTCATCCAGCTCTGCACCTTGTTATCTCAGATTCTCCAGTTCCTACTATCTCTGGGGCAATTTAGCATGGCCAATCCACCTAGCCTGCACATCTTTGGACTGTGGGAGCTAACCGGAGCAAACCCTCACAGATGCAGGGAGAATGTGCAAACTCCACACAGACAGTCACCCAAGGATGGAATCGAACCCAGGCCCCTAGCACTGGGAGGCAGCAGTGCTAACCACTGAGCCACTGTGCTGCCTTGTTTAATGCTTCTTGCAACAGGCAGCACCAATGCAGCATTCTCTTGGCCTAGATATCTGGTGCCCAAATGAGACTTGAACCCAATGTCCTGTTGAGTACAAAGCAAAATTGCTGGCACCAAAGCCATACCAGATAGAGTGCTAATAACAGCTTGCGAATCACTTCCAGCAGGTTATATGTCTGTTGTTAGTGCTGGTTTCTGCCAAATGGAAAAGGAAATCCTAATTATTTGTATTTCACGCTAGGTCAAAATCTATTGCCCATATCTCTGGTATTCTGGAAAAGGTGGTGAGACACATGTGCAGGTCATTCAGCCCACTTATCCTGCTTCATCATTCAATGTGATCAGAGCTGATCGAACAATATAATGTCTGTCACTCACCCCATCCCCATAATCCTTTACACCCCATCCCCATAATCCTGTACACCCCATCCCCATAATCCTGTACACCCATCCCCATAATCCTGTACACCCCATCCCCATAATCCTTTACACCCCATCCCCATAATCCTGTACACCCCATCCCCATAATCCTGTACACCCATCCCCATAATCCTGTACACCCATCCCCATAATCCTGTACACCCATCCCCATAATCCTGTACACCCCATCCCCATAATCCTGTACACCCCATCCCCATAATCCTGTACACCCATTGATAAAAATAGAAATGTATCAATCTCTACCTTAAACATACTCAAAAGTCTCAGCCTCCACAAATCTCTGTGGCAAGGAATCCCATCTTGAGTAAAATAATTCCTAGGGTACAGAGACACCCACAGTGCTGTTAGGAAGGAGATGTAGTATTTTAACCCAATGGTCAAATGGTCACTTACATTAAAAAAGGATTAAATTTAATAATAGGGTCAGTGCTCCAATCAAGTTGACAATAGCTTTTGGTGAGATTACAGACATAAACTTCATTAAAAATGGAATGGTTCTGTATTTGTCAATTCTTAAATGATTTTTATTACATTTTACTGAACCTGAATTGGATGTGAAATAGCAAGAACCTCTCCAGGAGATGGGCAGTATGTAAAGGGCACGGTGGCTCAGTGGATCGCACTGCTGCCTCACAGCACCAGGGACCTGGTTTGATTCCAGCCTCGGGTGACTGTCTGTGTGGAGTTTGCACATTCTCCCTGTGTCTGTGTGGGTTTCCTTTGGGTGCAAAAACAAAGTTGCTGGAAAAGCTCAGCAGGTCTGGCAACATCAGCGAAGGAGAAAACAGAGTTAACATTTCGGGTCCGGTGACCCTTCCTCAGAACTGATGGTGGCTGGGAAAACGTCAATTTACAGGCAGAAAATAGGGAGGTGGGTGGGGTAGGGAGTAAACGATAGGATAGGGCCCGAAGAGAGAGAAAGACAGTTGGACAGACAAAGGAGTTGTTAACAATCAGGCTGGGAGGGTGAATAGTTGTTAAGGGGGAACTGTTAGACAGGGGGTGTGTAATGGCAGGCTATGTGGGTGCTCCAGTTTCCTCCCACAGTCCAAAGATGAGCAGGTTAAGTGGATTGGCCATGCTAAAATGCCCATAGCATCCAGGGATGTATAGGTTAGGTGGATTAGCTGTTGGGGAAACGTAGGGTTATAGGGATAGGGTAGGGGTGTGAGTCTGGATGGGATGCTCTTTGGAGAGTCAGTGTGCATTTGTTGGGCTGAATGGCCTGTTTCCATAATGCTGGGATTCCTCCGGGTGCTCTGGTTTCCTGTCACAGTCCAAAGATGTGCAGGTTAGGTGGATTGGCCATGAGAAATGCAGGGTGACAGGGATGGGTCAGATGCTGTTCGCAGCGTCAGTGTGGACTCGAGGGGCTGAATGGCCTGCTTCCACACTGTGGGGGATTCTGTGAAATTGTAGCTCCTGTGCTCTGAGAACATTGTGTTTCTTCGTGCAAGGAACTGGGAATTGCGTTTATCCTGACTTCATCATTAAAGGGTTTAAGTGCCTTCTGTACATGTTGTTGACACTTGTCTTCCAATGCCAGAGAATCGAGGTAGTAATGTAATTTAGTCAGCACATCTTTTTGCAAACTTCAAAATGATTGTTTTGTATCTGTGGAAATTGAGAAAGCAGTTCTCAAGTTTTCACTCTGTGTGCAGGGTGAACACTGAATTAGTGCCCCCTGGAGAACACTCTCAGTATTGCTCCAATCTACAAGGCTGATGGGCTACTGTGGGAATAACATACCGTTCAAATACAGATTTCACACTTGCATCATTCACAACAGAATCGTACCTATCCCTGAAACAGGCAAAATTCAACACTCTCCAAAATAAAATTACGGTTCAACATTTTAAAAATGCTGACTTTGAAAATGCTATTTGTTTCCATGCCCCGGAAGTTAATCTGATCTGGATTTCTTTTGTGTGTTTGGTCATAGGACATGGCTGATACTGGCAAGGTGGCATTTATTGCTCGTGGTGACTTGGCTCAGAAAGCTGGTGATGATGGGCACCCTAATTAAATTGCTGCTGTCCTTGCTATGATGATTATCGGAGATGTGAGAGTTTTTTTTGACCCAGTCATAATAAAGGAACAGTGATGACTGTCAAAGCTAGGAAGGTGTACGACTCGGAGGGGAACATAGAGGCAATGTTATTTCCAGCAGGATGCTGCTTTTGGTGGGGCAGGTTGTCATCTGGAGTATTGTGTGCAGATTTACTCCTCATCTCAGTGAAGACATGACTGCCATAGAGGGTGTGCAATGAAAGTTCACCATACTTGCTCCCAGGGTGGCTGGACTGTGCTGTGAAGAGAAATTGGGACTGACTTCTCTACAGTTTCAAAGAATGAGAGAAGCTCTCATTGAAACTTACAAAATACTTAAAAGGACAGGCAGAGTAGATGCAGATAAGATGCCTCCCCCAGCTGGGGAAGAGGGGTCACAATTTAAAATTAGGGTGGGGATACAACTTAGGTTCAAAATGAGGAGAAATTACTTTACTCAGAGGATTGTGAACCTCTTCAATTCTCTGCTTCAGAGGGCTGCGGAGGCTTGGTCTTGTAGTAGGTTTAAGGTGGGGATGGATAGTGTGATGATTCCCAGGGTTGTGGAGATGGGGTGGGTAAAAGGTATTGAAGTGTTCTATCAGTCATTGTACTGAACGGTGCAGCAGTGTCAATGGGCCAGATGGCCTACTCCTGTTCCGATATACAGCCAAAAGCCAACTTCACAAATTGGCATTAGATTCAGAACTTATTTTGTAAAGCCTTAGAATTAATCTGATTGAAGATGTGGACAGTTAGAAATAACACAACTGGAAGAAAATGAAAAGAGGAAGGGAACAAAAGGGAAGTTGAAGACGAGAACTGGAGAGTAAATGGACAATGTGTCTCACAGCTGTTGAGCTGTAGAGTTGTGTACACTATGTCTGACTGTATCACCTTACGCAAAGTACAGCAGGAACTGATAGAATATCAGCAAAAAGCTTGGCTTTCATGGAAACTCACTGGGCCTTTGGTCAGCACCTGCGTCAGGGGCGCCATTAATATTAAAGAAGGACAGCCAGCATTAACACATGCTTACCAGCCTATTCTTGTTTCTGTCTCCACTGACTCTTCACTGGAGTACTGCAGGAGTGCTGCATGCTGGGCTGTGCCGTCGCTCACTCCAGACCCTAAACTGAGGCTGCTCAAGTGGCTGTAAACATTAACCCTATTTCAAAGAAGTGCAGGCTGTTCTCCTTGTGACTTGGACCAATATTAATCCTTCAACCAACGTCACAAAACCAGATTTTTAAATTCATTTACAGGATGTGGGTGTCACTGGCTGGACCAGCATTTATTACCTATCCCTAATTAATGTGGGTCTGGAGTCACATGTACGCTAGAACAGGTAAGGATATCTCCTTCCCTGAAGAACATTAGTGAACTTGACAATCAGCAATGGTCATAGAGTCATAGAATCACACAGCACAGAACCAGATCCTTCAGTCCAACCAGTCCACACTGAACATAATCCCAACCTAACCTAGTCCCACCTGCCTGCTCCTGGCCCATATCCTCCCAAACCCTTCCTAGTCACATACTTATTCAAATGTATTTGGATATTGTACCCACATCCACCACTTCCTCAGGAGGTTCATTCCACACAAAATTTGCTCATGTCTTTTTTAAATCTATCTCCTCTTACTTTAAAAATGTGCCCCACCCCCTAGTCTTGGAAAACGCCATCCTAGGGGAAAAAAACTCCATCTATACCCCTCATTATTTTATAAACTTCTATAAGGTCACCTCTCAACCTCCTACACGCTAAGCAAAATAGTCCCAACCTATCCAGACTCCCCTTATAACTCAAACCTTCCATACCTGGCAAAATCCTGGTAAATCTCTTCTGAACCCTCTCCAGTTTAATAATATTGTTCTTGGAACTGGACACGGTATTCCAGAAGAGGCCTCACCAATCTCATGTAAAATCTCAACATGACTTCCCAATTCCTATGCTCAAAGGACTATGCAATGAAGGCAAGCAAGCTAAACATCTTTATAAGCACCCCGTCTCATCATTAGACTCTTAATTCCAGATTTTAATTGAATTCAAATTCCACCATCTGCAATGGCAGGATTTGAACCCGGGGCCCCAGGACATTACATGGGTTTCTGGATTAATAATCCCACCATAATATGCCTAAATATAGATTACTTAGTCACTATTACTGCTGTGGTGAGATGTGACAAATCACCAGGAAACTCAAACTAAGATTACGATCATTTATTTGACATGTGGAGCCAGTTTTCAGACAGTAGAGCCACACTCCTCCCCATGGCAGAGGTGATGGCCTAGTGGTATTAATACTGGACTATTAACCAGAGACCCAGGTAATGTCCTGGGAACCTGGGTTTGAATCCTGCCACGGCAGATGGTAGAACTTGAATTCAATAATTAAAAAAAATCTGGAATTAAGAATCTAATGAAGACCATGAACCCATTGTCGATTGTTGGGGAAAAACCCATCTGGTTCACTAATGTCCTTTAGGAAAGGAAACTGCCATCCTTACCTGGTCTGGCCTACATGTGGCTCCAGACCCACAGCAATGTGGTTGACTCTCAACTGCCCTCTGGGCAATTAGGGATGGGCAATAAATGCTGCCTAGACGGTGCTGCCCTCATCCCGTGAATGAATGAAAAATGGCCAATCCTTACACTTTAATTTGCATACATGTAGCCTTACTCATTCTAATCCTGTCAAGTTACAATCCCATGTTATAAGATGTCTTGGTTTCAGGTTACCAAGTTCTTGCAGTACATACATCAAGCATTGCTCTTATCCATCCAGGACTTCCCATACCTCGCTGACTCTATGTTTGTAATACCCATTCCCTGACCTGACTCTTTGAGTCAGAGAGTTATAGAGTCATACAGCACGGAAACTGACCCTTTGGTCCAGCCAGTCTATGCCGACCATAATCCCAAACTAAACTAGTCCCAGATGCCTGCACTTGGCCCATATCATTCCAAACTTTTCCTATTCATCTACTTATCCACATACGAACCACTCTCTGCGTAAAAACATTTTCCCTCATGTCCTTTATAAATCTTTCTCCTCTCACCTTAAAAATATGCTACCGAGCTTTGAACTTCCATACCCAAGGGAAAAGAGCCTTGCTGTTCACCTTATCTATGCCTCTGATGATTTACTAAGCCTCTACAAGGTCCCACCTCCAAACTCCTACACTCCAGTGGAAAAAAGTCCCAGCCTATCCAGCCTTTCCTTATAACTGAAGCCCTCCATTCCCAGCAACATCCCGGTAAATCTTTTCTGAACTGTCTCCAACTTCCTAATATCCTTCCTATAACAGGGTGACCAGAACTGGACACAGTACTCCAGAAGAGGCCTCACTAATGTCCCATACAGCTTCAACATAACGTCTCAGCTCTTACACTCAAAGGTCTGAGCAATGAAGGCAAGTGTGCTAAGCGCCTTCTTTACCACCCTATCTATATGTGATACATAAAGTATTATCTACCTAAACACCTAGGTCTGTCTGTTCCACAACACTACCCAGAGCCCTAGCTTTAGCTGTGCTCTAGTCTCATTTCTTATCCTGTCGAGAGTACATCCACTAATCTTCTGTTCACATCTTAATTTACTAAAATCCAGTTCTAACCACAATTCTTCAGCCTTTTCATGGTTCTGCATTTTGTCGGAGATTGCTGTGTGCAATTTAGCTGCTACGTTTGATTTGATTTGATTTATTGCTGTCACCATGTACCAAGGTGCAGTGAAAAGTATTGTTTTATATGCTATCCAGCCCAATCATACCTTATGTAAGTACATCAGGGTAATAGAACAGAATGCAGGATATAGTGTTACAGCTACAGAGAAACATTAGTTTATGAGAGATCCCTTCAAAAGACTGATAACAGCAGGGAAGAAGCTACTCTTAAATCTGCTGATGCATGTTTTCAAGCTTTTGTATCTTCTGCCCAATGGAAGAGAGTATAACCTGGGTGGGAGGGGTCTTTGATGATGTTGGCTGCTTTCCCAAGGCAGCAGGAAGTGTAGACAGAGTCAGTGGATGGAAGGCTGGTTTTTGTGATGGCCTGGGCTGTGTTCACAACTCTCTGTAATTTCTTGCGGTCTTGGGAGACCAGTTGCCGTACCAAGCTGTGATGAATCCAGATTTTTTTCTTTATTCATTAACGGGATGAGAACGTCGCTGGCCAGGCAGCATTTATTGCCCATCCCTAATTGCCCAGAGAGCAGTTAAGAGTCAACCACATTGCTGCAGGTCTGGAGTCACATGTAGGTCAGACCAGGTAAGGATGGCAGTTTCCACCCAGATAGGATGCTTTCTATGGTGCATTGATAAAACAAAAATGAATCTATCTTTAAACCGTGACTAGACTTCAAAAGGATTTAATTGATAGTAAAGTGCTTTGAGATGTCTAGTTGTTGTAGAAGGATCTCTAACTGTTCCGAAAACACACAGCAGTGCTGGAAGTAATCTTGCAGCACTTCATGGAGTCAATACGAATCATACTGGCCGCCTGAGATAGAAGCCCATGTGCAGCTAATTCTGCGCATTGTCTTTTGGGAAACGCGAGGCCCTATTGCCATGGGTAAGATAGATGTTAAAGTTTACCTGGTGCCCATAAACATCATAACAGCAGAAGGCCATTCTGCTCTGATCATCCACAACTCCACTTTCCTGCCTTTTCCCCTCAACCCCTTGATTCTCTTACTGATTAAAAAAAGTGGTCTGGCCAACATTCATGCCTGAGGCATTTCACTCCAAACTGTAGGATCCTACACTATACAAATCAGATGGCCACAAGAGTTATTACGCTTCATTGCATCTGTGAAGCACTTGGAGAGTTTTGAGATGGGTGAGGGGCCGTGATAAGCTGCAGTATCATGGTATCTTGCCTTCAGATTGTATCAGCAGGCAGTGTGTGTGTGTGTGGCGGAGCGGTGACGTGGATTTCTGAGGCTTTCAGCCAAGAGTAGAGCAGCTGCTATTGTTTTCTTCCTGGTGTCAATCCAAGAATGCTAAGGCTGTTGTGGAAGTCAAGCTTTCTCTGCCAAAGCAGCGTTGTCTGAGACTATGGCGTTCCCTGGCATCTTATCAGTCTCTTCCTGTTGATCTGAGAAAGCTCAGACTGAGAAACGCCTGGACCTGCTCATTCATGAACCAGAAGCAATAGTGGCCAATTTCATCGCATCTAGTTGTATGTTACCATGATGTTGCTTGATCTGTTTTTCTCTTAATCTAGTGCCCTACCTTCTCTGTGCAGAAATGCTGCCCCCTGCTGGAGTGGACCTGCTGTTGGTGTTCCACATGCGAGTCCAGCTGGGCCCAGTCCCTGGGTGGCTCGTCATCCAATCATCTCCTGGCCAGTTATTTACTTCCTCTTGCCTAAACTGAATCCACTGTGCACAACTGAGCCCCAGCCAAACCCAGATCACCCCAGCAGAGAGAGTATCGAGCTAAAATGACTCAGTCCTACAAGTACTGTCATCCAGAGGTGGGCAAAAAAGTTTTAGAACTCACGAGACAGCTATTCCCAGTGTAACCTAAGAAACACCAACTTGCTGACTACAGGAGCTCAGTTAATAGCTATTGTTTCCAGAACAAAATGACAGCAAGTAACCTTCAAATCATTTGGATCAATAGCAGAACTCCATTAATTCTTTACTGAAAACAATAAATGCTGGAGATCACAGCGGGTCAGGCAGCATCCATGGAGAGAGAGCAAGCTAATGTTTCAACTCTAAATAACTCTTCATTAGAGGTGAAGTGAAGTGTGGGGGGGGCGGTTTTTAGGCGGGGGTGGGGGGGGGGGGGGTTGTGGGTGTAGGGTGCTGATGGAGAAAAGACGCAGATAGTTCAGATTAAGTGATCGGAATGTGAGAGTGGCAGAACAATGGTGCGTCAAACTGCCAGGCAGTCCCTATTGGGATGGAGGGAGGAGAGAGAGGACACGATAACAAGCTAAAAGAAAGGGAAGAAATAGGAGCTGGTTCACAATTTGAAGGTGTTGAACTCAATATTGAACCCAGAAGGCTGAAAAGTGCCTAGCCTGAAGATGAGAAAGTTCCTCAAGTTTGTACAGTGATTGACTGGAACACTGCAGAATGCCAAGGACAGACACATGGGCACGTGAGCAGTTTGCGGTGTTAAAATGACCGGGAAGGTCAGGGTCCTGCTTGCACACAGACCAGAGGTATTCTGCAAAGCGGTCACCCAGTCTGCGTTTGGTTTCTCCAATGTAGAGTAGGCCAGATTGGGCGCAGTGAATACAATAGAAGATTGCAGGAGGTACAGGTGAAATGCTGCTTCACCTGGAAAGACTGTTTAGGCCCTTGGATGGTGAGCAGGGAGGAGGTGAAGGGCCAGGTGTCGCACCTTCTGCGGTTACGTGGGAAGCGGGGGTGGTGGTGGTGGTTGTGGAATTGACTAGGGTGTCCCGGAGGGAACAATCCCTGCGAAATGCAAACGGGGGAGCGAGGGGAAGATATATTTGGTGGTGGTGTCCTGTTGGAGTTGTCTGAAATGGCGAAGAATGATCCTTTGAATGCGGAGGCTGGTGGGATGTTAAGTGAGAAAAAGGGAGACCCGATCACACTGTTGAGAGTGATGGGAAGGGGCAGGGGCAGAAGCACGGGTGATAGGTCGGATGTCGTTGAGGTCCCTATCAACCACAGTGGGTGGGAAACCGCGGTTATGGAAGAAGCAAGTCATGTCAGCAGTGCTGTTTTGGAAGGTGGCATCATGTGAACAGATGTAATGTAGGCGAAGGAACTGGGAGAATGGGATGGAGTCCTTGCAGGATGTGGGGTGTGACAAGCTGTAGTGAGGGTAGCTGTGGGAGTCAGTGGCTTTGTAGTGGATGGCAGTGGACAGTTTATTTCCCGAAATAGAGACAGAGAGGTCAAGGGAAGGAAGGGAAGTGTCGGACGATGTGAAAGTTATGGAGAGGTGGAAATTGGAGGCAAAATGAGTGAAGTTTTCAAGGTCCTGGCGGGAAGCATGAAGAAGCACTGAAACAGTCGCAATGTACCAACAAAAGATCTGTGGGAGACTGGAACAAGGATCGTTCCACATACCCCATAAAGAGGCAAGCATAACTGGGACCCATGCGGCAGCATTGTACCTCAACACAAGCCTCCAGAGTTTGTACTCTAACATACGACACAGTGATCAGCGATGGAAATCATTACATCAATACCTTAATGCAGCCAAGATTAAAAAATAAAATCCATTCAACCCAGGGGGAAAACATTCCAGAAAGAAGGTGAATGTCGAACTTTAAGAGCATTAATGTTTGAAGAAGATTCTGACAGCTGTTCAACAGCTGGAAGGTGTTGAGAAAAGAAACAGTCAGCAACAAAAACAACAAATGCTGGAGATCACAGTGGGTCAAGGCAGCATCCATGGAGAGAAAGCAAGCTAACGTTTCAGCTCTGATAAAGATCCATCTAGACTTGAAATGTTAGCTTGTTCTCTCTCCATGGATACTGCCTGACCTGTTGTGATCTCTAGAATTTGTTGCTTTCAGTACAGATTCCAGAATCTGCAGTAATTTACTCCTACTAAGCAGTCAACAATGTTAGGGCAACAGCAGTAAAAGAAAAATAACCTTCAGCTCCAAAATGCAGTTTGGGCTGGGAGGAAGAGAAAAAGTACTGGTCACAGTCAGATGTTTGAATCCTTACAGGATTTTTGGGAAAAATCTGGAGATCCATGGATATAGAGCTGGAAATCTCTATGGGCAAGGGCAGGGAGCAGATGTAAAACAAAATATAAAAAATAAAACATACCAGTGTAAAAGACCAGGCTGGGCAGGATAGAAGTGAAAAGAGCACATATCCTTCAGAACAAACATCACCACCACTCCGAGGAGGCACTGATATTATAGCCAGATCAAGATCCAGAACATTAGTTTATCCCAAAACCATAGCATCAGAAAAGTTACAGAATACATTTGAAATGAATTCAGGGTAATTCAAAAGATTTTGAGACAGAGACTCATGAAAGAGTATAGTTAGAAAATTTCTAAGACAAGACTAAGACAGTTGTAATTTAAACCATGAATTTGTGGGGTAGATTTATTAAGACTGCAGTCAGAATCTGAGTTCTAATGCACAGCATTGTTGTTGGAATTACTGATGATTCTTTGTCAGATTTATTACAGTTCAAAGAAGATTTGGCTTTGGGGAAAGTAGTTGAAGCAGTCACCAGAATGGCTCACAGACAAATTCAGAGAGGAGAAGGACAACTTAACCACAGGAAATCTAGAGGTATTCATGTGCTAAGACATTAACACTCTACAGACCCAGGTAACAAGCCAATACAAAGGTTATCAAAACAACATACATTACTAACAGTCAGTGCTGTGCAACAAGGAAATTCTGTAAGCACAAGCTGTGTCCAGCTATAACAAGAGAATGTAAAACTACAGGCCATTTCCAGAAGATGTGCAGAGGTAGGACACAGTTTTACAGCAGCAAATGCCAAATGCTTACTATGTAAACAGGCGAATGAAGTAGAATCTCCTCCTTTAGGGTTGGGGTTTCAGTTAGCTGAACATTTGGTTTGCAATGTGGAGTAATACCAACTGTGTGGGTTCAATATCCTGCACCAGCTGGGGGCACCAGTAAGGTCCTGCCTACTGAACTTCATCCCTCACTTCAGGTGTGGTGACCCTCAGGTTAAACCACACCAGTTGTCTTTGTCTAATGAGGTGGAGGTGCTGGTGTTGGACTGGGATGGACAATGCTAGAAGTCGCACGATAGCAGGTTATAGTCCAACAAGCTCCGAAAGCTTGCGATTTCAAATAAACCTGTCGGACTATATCCTGGTGTTATGTGATTTCGGTCTCTGAGAGAGCAGCCCTATGGTCTGGTAAGACCTCAGCAACTTTACCTTCTTTCAAAAAGATTGGACAATGTCCTTCCATTAGAAACGGCACATGAAGCATTCCTAATGGAAATTGGTGAATTTGACAGAATTTGTGCTTATCAATGGACATCCTGTTCATTTTAAGTTTAATGCAGGTGCAGGAGTCACTGTCCTTTCAGGTTAAACAGCATGGCTAAAGAAACATAGGTTATAGAGGTAAAACCACATGGTGTAGGTCAATCAACAGAGGTATGCTGCAAATGACATTGCAACACAAGGAATGTGAGAGTTAAAAATGTTTACATCATTCCCAATCAATGCTTCCTGTTTCCCTTGTCTTGATTCACTGTCAGCAGGAAGCTTCAGACTTTACATAGATTGTTGAATCCAGGGTCACTGAAGGTAGGTTAGAAGACAAAAATCAGCAAATTTTCGCAGTGTACGCGAATACTGAGAAGTTATCAAATCAAAGACCCACCAATCTTCCAGAATAGAACACGCTGTGGAAGAATGATGAAGCCTTCAGGCTGGCTGTATTTATGAAGGCTGACGCCTGGGAGGAGATGGGGTACAGGTAAATGTATTTAGAAACCTGAATGTATAAATATTAACAATGGAGGGTAAAGCTTTCGGGGGGGGGGGGGGGGGGGGGGGGTGGGGTGGGCGGGGGGGGTATGTTGTACAAGGTTCTGCAGGCGTTAATGTTGAAGTCGTATCAAGCGCTATCTAGTCTGATGATGTCATACATTGGGATGGAGCAGAGCCAGTTTATGAAGGGATCCAATTGGGAGACAGACATGTCATCTCTGGCTTCTGATTGTTTTGGTAATTATGCCTAAATAGTCAGCCTAACTTGTATCTAGAGACATAGTCATACAGCATGCAAACAGACCCTTCGGGCCAACCAGTCCATGCCGAACATAATCCCAAACTAAGCTAGTCCCACCTGCCTGCTCCTGGCCCATAGCCCTCCAAACCATTTCTATCCATGTACTTATCCTTACTCCCAGCCTGAAATAAAATGTGATAAAATTGTTGTGCACAATAAGTGCTTCTTCTTGTTAAGACTCAATCATGGTTAATCCTCTACCCCTGCTGATTGGGTAGGTCCTTGCACTGAGCATGGAGGGGAAATTGGTGGGTGGCTCTCCACCTAAACAGAAGCCACCAGTGGTTGGTATGCAACTTGTGACTCCACTCCCACAGTAACGCAATCGATTCTTAAATACCCTCTGATATTGCCTAGCAAGCCATTCAATTCAAAAGCAATTAAGGATGGGCAACAAATGCTGGCCTGACCAGTGACATCCCACATCTCATGAAATAATAAATTTCAAAAATAAACCACACATCTGGTGTCCTGGCCAACATTTATCTCTTAATCACACTTCAAAAGTACTTCATTGGTCGTAACAAGCTTTGTGATGTCCTGAGGATTGGAATGGTGCTACACAAATGCATGGCTTTTTCTTTCTGACAACCAAGACAAATTATCTGGCCATGCTTCCCACTGTCAGAAGACCTTGCTGTGTAGTAACTGGCTCTGCTGGCCATCCAGAAATCAATGCATCTACATTTCAAACTTAAGTAATTGACTACAAAATACTTTGCGATGTTCTGAAGTCATGAATATATAAACCCAAGTTCTCAGCAGCTTGAGACTGCACACGCTTGATTAAAAAAACCACAAAAAGCCAGGCTTTGACGTCTCTGTTGAGATGAACCACCTCATCACAGTCTACACGTTGAAATTAGAATTACTTGGTCTTTATGGTGTGTACTTGCCCCTCCATTAATTCAAACTTATAAATATCCTTACAAATGCTTGAGCTAAATGCAAGCTACTCATATCAGACAGACACCTAAAGATGCGTTTCCATTTCGTGGAGAAGAGATTGATGATTTTGCGCACTGAGTTCCCCGCACTGAACTAGGCTGCCTCTCCAGACACCAACAGCAATTAATCAGTAAACTGAGGGATAGCTGCACTGGCACTGATCGTTATTATTCTGTAGCACAAAGCTCACGGATTCAGCTCCTAATCTGAGCTGATTGTAATTGGTCAGGGCTGGGTGGAGGGTTACAAATTGGCCCTTTAAGGAGGAGACTCAATTGAGCAGGAAGGTGGCTATACTGACCGTCTGGGAGCTGATAGTGAGGAGGCACTGTGGTTTAGTGAGGGCGATTCTCCCCATCTATTAGCTCCCTGAAGGGCTAATTGTAACCCTCCACCCAGCCCTGTCCAGTTACAATCAGCTCAGATTAGGAGCTGAATCCGTGAGCTTCGTACTACAGAATAATAACGATCAGTGCCAGTGCAGCTATCCCTCAGTTTACTGATTAAATGCTGTTGGTGTCTAGAGATGCAGCCTAGTTCAGTGCAGGGAACCCAGTGCGCAAAAGTTAATCAATCTCTTCTCCACAAAATGGAAATGCATCTTCGGATGTCTGATCTCCCGTTTTCTGTGAATGACTTTTTAAATTTGTTTCGAATCTGACCGCATTAGCAAACGAGAACTTCAAAACTCCAACAGGAGCTTGAATTCTGCAGCAAATTTAGAATAAGTTTATGTTGCGCTGCTCAACTGAGAATAATTACATTTATAAAGGGAGGCAAGCACTTCAGGCTCTGGAGAAAATATTAGAGCCAGTTTCTGTGTGACATTATCACTTTTATTATCTCTAAATTGATAGCAGCTTTGTGTTTTCACATGGAAGTGAAATGACATTGTATTGATCAATAACATTCCTAAATCTATCTGGATGCATCACAGCACAGTTTGGCAGCTGCTCTTCCTAAGACCACAAGAAACTACAGAGTCATAAGCACAGCCCAGTCCATCACACAAACCAGCCGTCCACCCGTTAACTCCATCTATATTTCCCACTGCCTAGGGAAAGGAACCAACATAATTAATGACCCCTCCTACCCCAGTCATACTTTCTTCCACCCTTTTCCATTCGGCATAAAATTATTTATACATGCAAATAGATTCAAGAACAGCTTCTTCCCTGCTGTTATTAGACTTCTGAAATTCTGACCTCTCAAATTTTAAATTTAATGTCTGCACCTTCTCTGCAGTCATAACAATATTGTCTTTGCTCTGGTCTATTACTCTAACGCACTTTGTATGGCATGATCTGCTCAGACAACAAAACATTTCACCGTACCTAGGTACATGCGACAATAATAAATCAAATCGAGCCGTTATTTGAGCTGGTGAAGCCAGCAGAACAGCAGCAGCTAGGTTTCAGGGTGGTGAGAGAGAGAGAGACAGAGCACGAGCGAGAGAGAACAAGATGAACATTTCCACAACATGTCAGGACTTTCTAACCATCCACATTCGCCCTGGCCAACAAAAAGCGGAGGAATTTGCTAGAAGAAGGAATAGTATTAAGGGCCATGAGTACGGAAGGTTTGTGCTTAACATTCACGGCAACCACTGGCCAGATTGATAGGCTGCTAGCATCTGAATCCAGTTGATGTTTGCCTCTGGGCTAGGAGGCCTGGGTTCAAGTCCCACGTACTCCAGAGGTGGGTCATAACATCTCTGAACAGGTTGATCAGAAAATATGAGACAACTGGTGGAGCGGTTCATAAGGTGGATGGCACCTAGGTGGTACCTAGGTGGATGGCACAATGATTAGCACTGCTGCCTCACAGCATCAGGAACTCCAGTTCGATTCCACCCTCGGGCGACTGTCTGTGTGGAGTTTGCACATTCTCCGTGTCTGTGTGGGTTTCCTCCAGGTGCTCCGGTTTCCTCCCACAGTCCAAAGATATGCAGGTTGAGTGGATTGGCCGTGGGAAATTGCCCTGTACTGTCCAGGGAAGTGTATGCCACATGGATTAGGCATGGGAAATGCAAGGTTACAGTTGGGGGGTGGGATACTCTTCAAAAGTAAAGTGTGTCATGCACAGTGGTTATGTTGGATATGCTCAGGGAAAATGATACAATCCTACACGACCATATCAAATGGGTTCTTGAACTCAAATGTGCCACTTCCTGCAAGAACTTTCAACACAACTTGTTAAGTAAATGCATGAGTGGACAGAACATGTTTCACTGCTTGGGATTTCTTCTGGAAGTGTTACTCATATCCAGGTTTACAATAGGTGCACCATTTCATCAGAAACAAAAACAGAAGTTGCTGGAAAAGCAGATGTGGCAGCATCTGTGAAGAGTAAACCAAAGTTAATATTTTGGGTTCTGAGGAAGGGTCACCGGACCCGAAACGTTAACTCTTATTTCTCCTCACAGATGCTGCCAGACCTGCTGAGCTTTTCCAGCAACTGTTTTTGTTTCTGACTTATAGCATCTACAGTTCTTTCAGTTCTTATTTACATGATTTCATCACTCAGTTTTCAAGCTAGTCTTGAAAATTGCTTTTCTTCAACTTGCCAAACACATACTCTGGTTTGTGAAATTAAGATTGATATGAGTAATACTCGTAGGCTAGAATTGAAAGGAAGCCTGATTTTTAATATGACAAATGAAATAATGGAATAAAATATTTTGGAAGCGTATAGCGTGTGTTCTGATATTTCACATTTTCATTTGCGTTGTGATGGGGTTAATTTACCTCTTCCGCATTTTCCACTTTCTTTCTATAGGTCTGGTGCTGTGACACCACCGCTCTTCAAGTTTATTTCTTTGCTTTTTCCTCCCACCTACTTTTCTCCATGTGGTATTACCCTGATTGCCATTTCTGGTTCCTCATGGTATCTATCACCTCCGTCAGTATGTGGCTCAGAGCAAGCATTGTTTGAGGTTGCTCACTGCCTCTAACTGTCCTTTGTCTAGAACCTGTCTAATGATCCATGGTACAGGATTCATCATTGTAGAGTTTTTATTAATTGTCACTGTTCTTAGTTAACAAGGTACTTTATTGCATGATATATAATACAATATAATTACCAGGACACTCAGGAACTCAGGAATACATCTGCTCCTTACGAAGGCTAGTGTAGAAGTGTCATTCTATATCCACTAACTGTGTATGACATTAGCAGATTACTCATTCAGAACCATTCCCTTGCATGCCTCCCTCTCAATGCCTGTCTGATCTTCCCAATCCTTATTTCTTGCCACTCAAATAGATGGGAATAGAAGCATGTGGACTGATCGATTACATTTTCAAAGCTGGTGTTACTGAATGAACGGCACACTTTCAATAGTTTAATTACAGGAATGGTTATGGAATAATGAGATTGTCAAACCAAGATTCTATGAAATGATATGCAGGGGTCATATGGAAATATATGTCAGAATCACACTACAGTTTTCATCTTCCATCCATCACATTCTCACTTTTCAACATAGAATCCCTACAGTGTGGAAACAGGCCCTTTGGCCCAACAAGTCCACACCAACCCTCAGAGCATCCAACCCAGACCCATCCCCCTATAACTCACCTAATCTACACATCCCTGAACACTAGGGGCAAGTTAGCATGGCCAAATCACCTAGCCTGTACATCTTTGGACTGTGGGACGAAACCAGAGCAAACCCACGCAGACACAGGGAGCATGTGCAAACTCCACACAGACAGTCACCTAAGGGTGGAATCGAACCTGGGTCCCTGGCGTTGTGAGGCAGCAGTGCTAACCACTGAGTCACCATGCCATGGAACCCGTTAATTGATTTTGTTGGGAGCCAAGTTATTGTGAATTCCGTGAAAGGGAATGACCAGGGTGCTGTAAAGATTTACGGAAGGGGTCTTCAGTTCTAGGGATCTTCAGAAATTTTAAGGAACAATATCTTAAGGACTGATGCGATTTTTTAAAATGGCTTTATTCCTTAATTATTTTAAATGTGTTAATATTTTAACACGTCTTTAATTAGTCAGATTTTTGTAATTGTGTATTTTTTCACTTAATTATTCATGTGATTTTTTTAATTAAACAAGCAGTGTGCCTGTGATAACTTTCTAAATGGAGAACAACATTGAAATGGAATTGAATGAGGCTCGCTGCAGGTAGCTGACCAATTTTTTTCTCCCTTGATCTGCTACCTTCCATTTCCAATGTTCTTTCTTAGTCCACAGATGTATCTAGATGGCTTGGCTTGGGCAATTTGTCGGGTTGGCTCACTTGGTAGGACCCTCGTTTCTGACGTCTATGGTTCAGGATGGTGATAAAGTATCAGAACCAGAACAGACAAGTCAGCATGGAGCGAATCTGACCGTGTTATATAGCGCTCATCCACATGATGAGTGCAGCAGTAATGCCCTGGCAAATGCCTCAAATACGTCAAGATTGAGTCAACACACAGATGGAAGAGTTAGTGCCGGTGAAACACTAAAACGTACATAAACAAGAGGATGCACAACAGTGACAGAAAGCACAAACCATCAAGATCACAGGCTTACAGGCAATAAGAAATAGGAGTAGGCCATTCAGCCCCTCAAACATGCCCCACTATTCAAAAAAGGTCATGATTGATTTACCCTAAAACGCAAACCCTATTTCATGTCAGCGCATCCTTGCCATCTCCTCCTCAAGGCTTTTTATCTATCCATCTGACCAAAGTGCGTAACCTCTCACTTTCCCACATCGTATTCCATCTGCCACTTGTTTGCCCACTCTCCCAGCTCATCTGCAGCCTCTCTGCTTCCTCACACTACCAGTCCCTCACCTTTACCAGTCTGTGTGTCGTCTGCAGACATTTGGACAGTTACGTGAGTAGGAAAGGTTTAGAGGGATATGGGCCAAACACAGGCAAATGGGACAAGTTTAGTTTGGGAAATTTAGTTTGCATGGACATGTCAGACTGAAGGGTTCGTTTCCATGCTGTATGACTCTTTAGTACCTACCTCTTGTTTAAATACATCCAGTGATCTAGTCTCCACTGGTCTTTGGAATAAAGAATTCCACACATTCACTAACCTCAGAGGAAATTCCTTTGCAACTTTGTTTTAGATAACAGCTCCAGAATAAGAGGAACAATATGGCCGAGTTCAAGAATCCCTCAATGGTGGAAACATCTTCCCAACATTACCCTGACAAGAATCTTGCCCCTCAGAATCTTGCATGCTCCAATAAAATCACCCCTTATTTTACTAAATTCTATTAAAACGAAGGCCTGACATGTTTAGCTGTTCTTAATAAGTCAATCCCTTCACCCCAGGAATTAGCCTGGTAAATCTCTTTCGAACTGCCTCCAATGCCAGTATATCCTTTCCTAAAGAGAGACCAAAACTACACACAGTACACCATGGGCAGCCTCGTTAAAACCCTGTATAGCTGTATTACAACTTCCCTATTCTTAAACTCCAACCTCCTAGCAATAAAGGCCAGAATTCCATTTGCTGCCTTAGATTCTTGCTGCGACAGCATAGTAAGGGCTGTAAGGGTGCCTAATCTGAACTGTATGCAAATTCTTTGTTGCCAAAGACATCGGAAATTTGGGAATTAAGACAAGATATTCAGCATATTTGGGCATCAGTGCTTCATTCAAATGGAGATATGTTAATGACACAACAGCAGAATTCCTCCAACATAGTATTCAGATATAGCACAGTGTAGAGCTGGATGAACACAGCAGGCCAGGCAGCATCAGAGGAGCAGGAAAGCTGACGTCTCGGGTCTGGACCCTTCGACCTGAAACATCAACTTTCCTGGTCCTCTAATGCTGCTTGGCCGGCTGTGTTCCTCCAGCTCCACACCTTGTTATCTCAGACTCCAGCATCGGTAGTTCATACTATCTCCGAGATGGTATTCAGATTGATCTGTGGATTTGAAGATATAAAGGTCCATTTTAATTTTTTTTAGTAGCCTTTGTAGTATGATTTCAAATTTGTTGTATGTCATTTCAAATTTAAAGATTATTTCCCTGCTTTCCCCCACAGAATTGGTTTATACTGAATTTGAGGCCCTGAAATCAAATCTGATCCAGTTGACACTCACCCAGTCCTAAGCTTCTTCCAATGATTTTAAATACATCTCTGAAGCTCAGCAATTCCTCTGGAGGTAGATTTTAGCAAGAATTCAAATGAAACAAAGAGAACATTAAATAGTGACCCAAACTTTGACTTTCAGACATAAATGTGAGAACTTAGAATCAATATTGTTCATCCATGCTTCATTGAAGTTATAAAAAAATTTCACCTCCATCAACACATACAAATAACAAGTTTCATTTGGTAACACCAATTCAGTTGTTTCTTGATCATTAACTCAAAGCAGTCACATCAGAAAGAAATTCACACGCACTTTTCACTCTGGGCATCTTATTTTATTCACTGGATGTTTTCAGTGCAGGCCAGCACTTATTGCCCAGAGGGCAGTTAAGAGTCAAGCACATTGCTGTGGGTCTGAAGTCACATGTAGGCCAGGACAGCTAAGGACAGATTTCACTCAGAGGGGCATTAATGAACCAGATGGAATTTTATGGCATGGTTATAGGGTCATACAACATGGAAACAGACCCTTCGGTCCAACTGGTCCAAGCCGACCCTGTAACCAAACTAAACTAGTCCCATCTGCCTGCGCTTGGCCCATATCCCTCCAAACAGTTCCTCTTCACGACTTTATCCAAATGTCTTTTAAACATTGTACCTGTACTTGCAACCACCACTTTCTCTGGCAGTTCATTCCACACATGAACCACCAGAAGTTGCCCCTCATGTTCGTTTTAAACCTTTCTCCATAAAAATACGGCCCCAAGCTTTGAATTGCCCCACCCTAGGGAAAAGGCGCATCATTCACCTTATCTATGCCCCTCTATAAGGTGATCCCTCAACCTCCTATGCTCCCGTGGAAAAGGTCCCAGCCTTTCCAGTTCATTTTCATATCTCAAACCCCCTTTCCCAGCAACATCCTAGAAAATCTTTTCTGAACCCTCTCCAGTTTAATAATATCCTTCCTATTATACAGTGTAACACACAATACTTAAGAGGCCTCATTAACATCCTGTACAATCGCAATATGATATCCCTACTCTCCTAATCCAATTGAATTAACCCACTGCCCATCTGCCATGATGGGGTTTGAACCCATGTACCCAAACATTAGCCAGTGACATTGCCAATGGCACCAACACCAGCTCACCCTATCATTGCATTTTGTTGTGACTGGTTTAGATATTGCACTGTCTTCACAAGGGAAGAACACTGCTGTCACTTCGTGTCAACTGCATAGTCAATAGCGTACAATGCTTCAAATGGGTAAAAAAAAATCATTAAAAAAAATCTCTCTAAAGATATTGGTTTACTTGGCAAGGCCACGTTTATTGCTCATCCATATCGGTCAGAGAATGTGGTGGGTAATTTTGTGAATATTATCAGTCTGTGCTGTGGAGAACTATCAATGGGAAACTCCAGGATTCTGATCCAATAGTGAATGATACATACCTAAGGCGACATGATACATAAATTGGAGGAACTTGGGAGATGATGAACACTTTTTCAATGTTTTGCTGGTTGAACAAGGACCACACTAAACATGCCCCTAATCAAAAATCAGTTGAAAACCATGACTCATCCAAATGGTCTTGGCTCCTTTTGTCTTTTGCAGAGTTGCAAAATTTATACGGAAAACATCTAGTCCAATGGACACTATTTTGGAATAAAACATTTGTTACTTTTTTCCATAACTATTGGCATCACTTTGTGCTAGGTGTATTTAAAAAAAATCTCTCATGGGATATGGGCATTACTGGTTAGGCCAGCATTCGTTGCCTATCCTTAACTGTCCTGGAGGAGGTGGTGGTGAGCTGCCTTGATCCAGTGCATTCCTGGGGTATTGGAACATCCATAACACTTATGGGCAGCACGGTGGCTCAGTGGTTAGCACTGCTGCCTCACAGCGCCAGGAACCCGGGTTCAATTCCACCCTCGGGCGACTGTCTGTGCAAACTCCACATATTCTCCCTGTGTCTGTGCGGGTTTCCTCTGGGTGCTCCGGTTTCCTTCCACAGTCCAAAGATGTGCAGGTTAGGTGGATTGGCCGTGCTAAATTGCCCATAGTGTTCAGGGATGTGTAGATTAGAGGGATGGGTCTGGGTGGGATGCTCTGAGGGTCGGTGTGGACTTGTTGGGCCGAAGGGCCTGTTTCCACACCGTAGGGATTCGAGAATGACTGTTAGAGGGGGGAGTTCCAGGATTTTGACCTAGTGGCAATGAAGGAACAGCAATATAGTCCCAAGTCAGGATGTAATCAAATCTAATTCAGTTTAGCTCTTTCCACCGATTGGAAGTCTTCACAAATGGATCATTTTCTTCCCACAGCTGTTTGAGCCAGTTTAGTCAATCATAGCTTTCAAATCAATTCTTACTAAAGTTTTACCAAGAACTTCATCTTTTCAATTTTACCTCTTTCTCATTGCCTCATGACGAGCAGTCTCTTCCACATGTGCCAAGGGATTACTTTTCAGGCGAGAACTCCAGCAAAGAAAAAGATAAGCAGTTAATTTCAAATTTTTAAAAGTTAATTTCAAACATTTTCTAAGATTTAAACCAAAGTACAAAATTAGAACAAGGCTAAGAGATTAGTGCAATTTATTAAATCAGTTTATTTAACAAGGCTACCAGGATCACATCAGTATTATAATAGACCTTTTTTCTGTGTTTCACATTATTTAATAAAATGGATTTTCACTCCCAAATAAATACAATATACTAAAATCATAGCCCCAGTTCCTTTGAATTAGATTAAAGTTATGATATACACTATGAGGAACAGCTCAAAATGCTGCCTACCTCTTTTCTAATGAATTTACAAACTCTTACACAAGTACGCCATATACAGAATTGTTTGCACCTTGCATTGCAAGGCTGTACATCGGTTTTTGTCTTTACTTTTTTTTCTATTTACACAGTATGGCAACTCAGAACAGAACTGCATTCCACAATACAATCACATGAAACACCATGTTTCCTCTGTATGTATCATATCACTCATTGGAGGTAGAAGAAAGTCAGCCCCACCTCCACAAAACCTGGCAAGGGGAAAGGGGGCTTGCTCCCACAGTAACAATTAGAACATAAAATAATACCGCATCAGTTATTCTGACCGTTGTGCTCCGCAAAGTTTAAAAGATTGAAAAAGCAAAACAAATCAGGCAAAATGCAATCAAAGTACCAACATTTGGAATTGTGACTAAGGGAAAGCTTATTGAAGGGGTTTGTTAGATGCTGTAAATTCCTAAGATATTCAGACACAATTGAACCACAGTCGTTTCAAGGGACCAACTGAAATCTGTCATAGGGTCACATTTTACAAACTGGGGAATGCACGTTACTTCGAGATCAGTGAAACAGCATGCAGAAATCATGACTTTTAAAATTCAGGCTAGATAATTTTCAGGTCGAACCCAAATAACTTCAGCAGCTCAATGACAAATGAAATGATGGGGGGAGAGAATGTCCAGGTGGAGGCAAAGACAGAATACGGTAGGAATCAGAAACAGAAAGGATATGATCACATTAGCGATAGTATTCTATAGGCCTCTAATTCATGAAAGACAAATTGCAGGGAAATCACAGACATATGAGAGAACTATAAAATGGCAATAATGGGGTATTTAAAATTGCTGAAATATTGACTGAAATAATGTTTTAGTCAACACATAGAATTGAGGGGATCTGATACGTGCACAATACCCTTAAACACCGATACAAAGAGGATACTGACAAAATGTCAATAGCGGTAGATGAAAGGGGTAATTGTTGGGATGAAAATTGACAGGCGTAATTTACTGCAAAGGGTGGCTATTGCCAAGGCTGGATATGTTTTATGTCGGATGGCTTGCACCCCAGGTTGCAAAAGGGAAGCATAGATGGAAATAGTGGAAGGGCTCGTCATTATCTCCACAATCCACCAATACACAGGAAACGTGAAACTTGTTCACAATCTGACCTGTAAAAAGAATATTAGGAAAGCAAAGAGGGAGAAATAAGAACGTACTGGCAAATAAAAGCAAGGAAAACCCCAAAACATTTATAACTACATGAAGAGAAAGACGGAAACTAAGGAAACAGGTGTACTAATTCAATAACAGGGAAGTAACTTGTATGTTGAGGAGCGAGATATCAGCATGGTTTTTAAAGGATGCTTTCCTTCTGTTTTCATAAAAGGTTCAAAGTAGACTTCATAATCTTGTAGATAAAGGAGAAGGCTGAAGTATTTGATGGGATAAACATTGAGGGGTGAAATAAAGATATTTAGCATGATGGAAAATGACTAAGTCACCTGCCCGATACAAGATAGATCTAAGATCACAGAGATATAATAGTGAAGGCTCTGACAATCCACACTGGGTACAGGTGTGGAAAACATGGTACATTGGTTTTCTGTTCATGAGCAGACTCTCATTCGAAAGGCAGAAGAACTGAAGGATGGAGTCAATCTTTGTGATCTTTACTTTTAAAATAATTTATTTACAAAGTTATATATTTTACACATACACCACCTAATCCACAAGCCAGTTTCAGTCCACATCCACAGGAGTACATGAACATCCAGTTAGTGGCATCACTTATATACAATGATACACAATTCATGTACAATTAACAGATGCGCCATGTTTTCTTACAGATGGTAAGATTATGAGGATGTGACATATTTACCTCTATGCAGAGAAGAGTACAGGCACACTTTTATATTCTGACCATCTACAGGTCAACTTCACACCCTCTCAATCTATCTACATTCATCTAACCATAACTTCACATTCTGACCATATACAGGTAAACACAACATTTTCACTTTTGACCATACACAGGTAAGCTCAAAAGCTTCACAATCTGTCCAGGTACAAGCAAACTTCACACCTTAAATGCACCAAGTGACCATGGCACATCTTCACAATCTGACCATATGAAGGTAAACTCAACACCTTTGCAATCTGTCCAGGTACAAGTAAATTTGACACCTTCACATTACTTTGCCCCATACACAGGTAGCCATAGCGCACTTTAACCTGACCACAAAAGGTAACCATGACCCATCTTCACATTCTGCCCATTTATAGGTAAAGAAATACCTTCACAATCTTCCCATATAGAGAGAAACTGACATATTTATGCAAGGGGCTGGAGATAATCACATAGCCTGATTTCCACTACAGATAGTGACAGAAGATTGGCAAGTGGCAAAATGTTAACACTCTTGGTCAAGAAAGGGTCTAGGACATGTTAGAAATGACCTGTCATAAGTTTCAGTGGTGGGTAAGGTTTTTGAAACAATAATCAGGGAAAAATGTAATAGGCACTTTGAGAAGTTTAAATTAAGTAAGGAGAGCAGCAGAAGTATCTTAACTAATAGACTGGTACAGCCTCGACACGAGTAGTGTATCCAATTCTGGGCAGCACGCTTTGGGAAGAATATGAAAGAAGATAAAGGATTAGGGAATAGATTTAATTACGTGGATCAATGGTTGAAGGACTTCACCTTGGACCAACAGAAGAGCAAGTTACTGAAAGTGTTCAAAATTACGAAGATACAGAAGAGATGCACAAAGATGCTGACAGAAACGGAGATTTTTAGTTTGAGGAAAGATTGGATAGATCGGGTTTGCTTCCTTTTGAACAGAGGAAGAAAAGTTAATTGAAGTGTATAAAATTGAGGTCCCCAAATAGATATGGTTTGTTTTTCACCTGTCACTGTAAGAACAACAATAGGCAGGTGTCATGGAATTAAAGATTTTAAATTAATGGATGGGAGGATCAAAGGGGTGCCAAAAGAAATTCTTTCACCTGGAGATTACAGGAGTCCAGAAATCACTGCTCAAAAACAGTGGTACAGGCATAAATCATCACTGCATTTTAAGAAATATTGAGTATGGCCTTGAGGTGCCATAACCTAAAAGGGCTATAGAATGAGGGGAGCGACTAGTAAAGCTGATCCTATTGAATGGCCTCTTTGTACTGTAATTATCAAATCACTGTAATACTAAGGTTTTGGACTGCAAAACCTATCCCCCAGTCTAAGACTCCCCGTGCAATGTGCTGCAGCTTCCCCCTCTTTCTGCACCTCCTGAAAACAAGAGTAAGAGGAAATTGCAGGACACCTTCCTTGAAGGCGCCAACACTTGCTGAGGTGATGTTTCAACAGGTACTGACAGTCCTCAGGACCTTGCCCAAATGTCTTATTCTTCACATAAAGGCCTAGGAGAAGAACATCAAAAGTCAACAGGGCCTCAGGGTCAAGCCAGTTCCTTTGGTTTACATGGTTGTAGTGGCTCTGCCTTTAAAAACTAGGCCATTTTCAGGGAGTTCTACAAATGCATTTCAAAACTCAAACTTGTTTTTTTTAAACAGCTTAAATAAACAGTTTTGTTTTTAACACATGATATATAAAATGGTGGGAAGTGTTACTTCAAGTATAATTTATTTTCACAATTCTGATTGGAGCAGAAATGTACTAAGTTGCCATACAGCTTTGAGTAATCTACAAAAGCAGTCAAGTCAAATGCTTACTAATCAGGACAATCCTATTATTATCATTTGAAAATCATTATAACCCATATCTTTGGGAAGGAGGAGATGAATTTACCAGAGTAGGATTTTAAAAATCCATAAGATAAATGATTATGTTTGTAAACTGTTTCAAAGCAGCTGTTAAAGGAACTACTTAGAATTATGGTAACCGTTTTGATGAGGCGTCATTAGAGGTCATGCTAGATTAACACTGGTACTTGGTACAACCATGGCTTCTCTAATCTCAAAAGTCCCTTGTGGTGTACCAATGTTGCACATTGACTCAATTAGCCTTTCAAAGCCTTAACTAAACAACTTTTTACAACGTTCTCCCACCCCCCAAAGAAATATCGCATTTCCTGTGCTTGACTGGATCAGATCTCTAGACGACCTCAATCTTCATTAACCCATTTTCAGCAAGTCTGTAGAAGAGGGGAACGCAGTTGATAAAGGTCAGGGTTGAGCTTGGTAGGGCCTGTGGGTTTTGGATTTCTTCGGTAAGTTCTATGATCTTTTTTGTAGTGTAGTCTTCAGAGGGTAAGCCTGATTTTGTAACAAAGCCTCTGCTAGAAGAGCGGGAATCAGGTGAAGAGCTGGAGGACTCAGTATCATCTGCTAAGGGTATCTCTTCTAGATCTGGGGAGGAAGAAAAAAAACGTAGAATGTCATTGCTGAATTTCTCAGGCTGCAGCTGAAGGGTTTTGGCTCAGCCTGGAGCTCAAACCCAGTTGAGAAACAATGGTTTGAAATACTCTACTTCTCCATTTGAGAAAAATCCATCATTTTGCAACTGAATCTGAATCAAAATGCTACAGTGTGGAGAAAAATACAGTCCTTTATCCCTCAGACTTCTAACAGACCATAACAGTGCATGTGAATGAGTTTAGATTGTGCCCACGTTTTCCGTCCTCTCACTATTGAGGCAAGACAGTTTTGCTTAAAACTGTGCATTTTGCATTTTCCCATAAGTCATCCCTAACCAACAGCTTGTGCATCCCCTATTGGGTGGAAAAATAAAACTGGAACTGACCAAGGAACACGTTACCCATGTGCCTTCTCTCCCTCTAACCTACAGCCAGCTCAGAACGTGCAAACTGGAAGCATCACATTTTTTGCTTCTCATCAAACCAAAATGGCTAAAGGCAATGAGGAAGGCCAAGTTTATTTTCCCAACTTGTCACAACATTTGGGTGTCACTGGCTAAGTCAGCATGTACTTCCTACTTCAAGTCATCCTCAAGGAGGCGATGATGAGCTGCTTTCATAGGCTGTACATCTTTAAAATGTGGAATTATAATTGGGAAGAATTTATCAGCTGGATGTTTTGACAGCGTTTGGGGCAAATGAGCATCACTGAACTTCTCAAGGCAGCAGTGCTGATTCTGCATTGAAGTGCTAGAAGCATAAATAAACCTTCATTCTCCCAGACAAAACTGATGGAAGCACAGATTGGTTCAGGAAATCCAAAGTAGTGGAGCCAAGCATTGTGGGGAAACTCCGAAACCTCACTATAAAGTATTTATTTTTAAGGTTTTAAACATTTTTACTAAAACACCTGGCAATTTTCCTGCTCCAATGTTGTCATACTATCAATTTTTTTGTAAATGCTCTTCCTAAGACTTTTGAAACAGACCTTGCTATGTATTTGGTGCAGTGGCTGATACCTCCAAGTTTTCACCCTTCCATACCCCTAAACTGCTCCAGCCCGAGAACGCTTTGAGATCTCTGCACTTGACCAACTCAAGCCTCAAGTGCAAACGCTGTTTTAACTGATGCCCCATTAGTGGTTGTGCCTTTAAAATGCTGGGCCTGGAGCTCTGCAATTCATGTTAACTACTTCACTTCTTCCTGCTCCTTTAAGTTGATCTAATGTCCGAGTACACTTTTCGGTCATGGGCCCTTCTATCTTAGGTGGTGAAGCACTGAGAACATTTTATGTTAAAGGCACCATATGAATGAATCATGGCTGACTGCACCCCAATTCCTTTCATCAGCTTGCCCAAGACAGTTGTGTTCAGGTGCCGTGGTTTGAATGTGGGGCTAGTGGAGGACACCAGTAGACCAGGAAATTCACTGCAGGTCCAGGGAGAACACAGTGGAGGATTTTCAGCATTCACCCAAGTACCTGCTACAGGCAGCGGAGCAGATGAAACTGAAAAGGCACTGCCACGGTGCTGCTCAGATCAAGCACATTAGCGCTGGCGCGTAGCTTGAATCCACTGATCCCAGGCACAAAGTTGCTACCAAAAAAGCTAAGCCGACAAATGTACCGTTAAAGATAGCACTGCCCAAGGTACACCCTTTAGCCAATGAGGACAAATGGAGAGAGAAAACAAAAAGGACACAGATACCTTGCTGCAGAGAACTTTTGTTAAATTGACACAAACCTTCAATGCTTGATACCAGATCTTCTTCCAGCACATCCTGTCGCATTTCAGATGTTAATGGGATCTTAGACTGTTTGATGAAACGAACATATCTATCATACCATTTCTTTCTCTCAGCCGCCAATTCCAACGAAAGCTCCTGCAATTCTCCTAACTTTTTCTGCAAAGATAATAACGGCTCAACTTTAAAATATTATAAACTACTAGACTCTCTTTTCTGCTTTCTTTTTGAAAATTCAGACAGATAATAAACGCAGATATAGCAAAGCATGGAGCTGCAGGAACACAGCAGCACCAGGCAGCATCAGAGGAACAGGAAAGCTGACATTTTCTGAAGGGTTCCGAACCCAAACGTCAACTTTCCTGCTCCTCTGATCCTACCTGACCTGCTGTGTTCCTCCACACTTTGTTATCTCGGACTTCAGCATCTGCAGTTCTTGTTATCTCAGATAATAAATGCAGCAGCGTTGCAAGGAAAACAGCTCAAATATATTATCCCTCAAATATATTATCCAGAGCCTTAAGAGTTTGTCTCCTCTACATTTAACCACTCAATTGAACAGGCATATCATCAATTCATTGTAGGTTTGCTGCAGAGTTAAAACTCAGTACTCAATGTTAAAGCTGAGTTCCATGATATTGATTACCTTAACTATCACTTATGAGTTAACTGTGAAAGTTCTGCACAGAAAACTATCACAGCACCCCAACTTTGTCGCACTACTTCAAATTTACCTGCACCACACCCAAAGTGCAACAGCGATCTGACAACTGGAGGCTTCTTGTGAGCTACTGTCTGAATGAACAAAGTGGGCAGAACACACCAGAGAAGCTGCCTGAGATACTACATAACCGAGCTCAGATTTATAAAGTACAAAAGGCTACAATACAATTCTGGTCATTTGTGCCCGTACATTTCTCAAATGGGACGCAAGATCCAACTTTCTCCTTGACTGCTCCCAGTCAGTTGATTTTAAAGCAATTACTGAAACACAATCCATTAAATGCTCTAAAGGTTCAAGTTAGGTGGTGCACAAACAACTGGAGTGATCTTAAACCAGTGGCTCTCAAAACATTCAGCACCAAGTCTCAGCCATAGCTGACAGCAATTGAAGGCACTGAAAGCTCACAGCAGCTCTGTGTGCACCTTACCCACTGAATCGGAGCATAAATCCTGTCTCCAGCTAACCAGTCTGCATCCATGCTTCTTTTTTTTGGGGTGGGGCGTAGTGTAAGAGGTATGTACAAACTAACCTTTCAGATGGAGTCTAAAAATATTTATACTTCCATGTTTGGGCAAAATGAGGAAAAGTTTTTTCACACAGCGAGTAGTTAGAGTATGGAATGCAATGCCTGAAAACATAGAGGCGGCAAGCTCGATTTGAGGCATTCAAGACAGCATCGGATGATTATTTGAATAAATATCAAATCCAACGACATGGAGTAAAAGCAGGAGATTGCCATTAACAATGCTCTTTTAATGAGTCTGTGCATAAACAACAGGCTGAAATGCCTCCTCATGCGCCATAACACTGCTGTGATTCTGTTAACGTTTGGCTGACCAAACATGTAGCAATCAAACAGACAGCACCTTGATCAATATCCATTTTTAAAACCGACCACAAGGAGTACAACAACAGGTCAAATACATCAACTTGGAACTACCCTGTTTTGTAATGAGTATAAAGACACCACCTTATTTATTCAGGACATCTGGGAGTGAGCTGAATTAATCTGATCAAATTGCTGAAGCAACTTTTGACAACAATCAGGTGTCCACTCACACAAATTCAGAACCCTCACAATACTGGGCCTAGCAAGTCCTTGTTTTATGATACAAGGACAGAAGTTGCTGGAAAACTTCAGCAGGTCTGGTGGGTCAGGGTTGAAGCAGTCCTGAAGAAAGGTCACTGGATCTGGAAACATTAACTTTGCCTTCTCTCTATAGATGCTGCCGAACCTGTTGAGTTTTTTCCAGCAATTTTTGTTTTTGCAGCATCCACAATTCTTTGGCTTTTTTGCCTTGTGATCATGCCATCCCCACCACAGATTCTAAAGCAGCACGGAGGACTTTCCGAGAGAGTGCTGCACCTTTTCAGCATTGAAGGGACCAAACTCACCCTCAACTTCTCCTTATCCTGTGCCAGCTTGCAGATGTACTCCTCTTTCACCATGTGCCTGTGTTTGAGTATAGCTCTCTGTTTTTGGTAAAGTGCAATGTATTCACCTATGAACAAAAAGAAAAAATGAGAAAGAGAAATTACCCGATTTACAGGAAAGAGGAGTTAAATTCCATTACAATTGCAATCCTTTTCAGAGCAGGAAAAGCTGTGCAAACAACAGGGCATGGAAAGGATGATAGGTTAAAAAATATCTGAAGGACTGTGGAGGTGATCAGTCAATGAATCTAAATGGTTTGCTCTTTAAGGGATGACACAGGAACTGCAGAGCCAATGCTCTTTCTGTACTGTATCATTCCATGGTGTCAAAATGATAACATTATGCAGACTAAAAATCTAAGCCATAGATTTTGTTTAAAAATGTCAACAAACCCTAAGAGGGCAGCAATTGTGTTCCAAGAATCAGAGTGGATTCGCAGAATTAACCGTTCCTCTCTCCCCACAGATGCTGCCCAACCTGCTGAGTTTCTCCAGCACTGCGTTAAGATTTCACAGCCTTCCATTATGTCGTCACTACCTCGGCCCACTGCCCAGCGATTTGCCCCACGTTAAACGTTGTTGCTAAGCACTTGCAAAATCACCTCTCTACAAGATGAGCCAAAGAGACGCTGACCATTCTTTGTAAAATAGCAAACCTGCTAGATTTATAACTCCCAATCCATTTCGACACCCATTCTCTGTGGCTGTGACCAGCTATCAGACAGTATTCAGGTGAAAAGTAACCAGGGCACTGAAAACCAAAAGGCCTCTCTGGAGCTAAATATTGGAGTTTTTATCTAATTGATGCATTTTGACAAAAGGAGGTTGGTTGTCCTCCAAGGACTTGCACCATTTGCATTCATATGTAAAATTTAGGGATAAGGTGCGGCAGACTTCACAATGCAAATTTAGAAACACTTTAAAGAGTACATCCCTCAGTGATGTAGTCAGTGTTTTTTCTTATTCATGGGATGAGGGCATTGCTGGCTGGGCCAGCATCCCTAATTGCCCAGAGAGCAATTGAGAGTCAACCTTATTGCTGTGGGTCTGGAGTCACATGTGGGCCAGACCAAGGAAGGACATTAGTGAACCAGATGGGTTTTTCCAACAATGGATTCATGGTCATGACTGGACTCTTAATTCCAGACATAATTGAATTCAAATTCCACCATCTGCCAAAATGGGATTTGAACTTGGGTCCTCAGAACATGACCTGGGTCTCTGGATGAATAGTCTAGCAATAATGCCACTAGGCCAGCATCTCACCTTGCTGGATTTAGCAATGTGGGGAGGGAGAGAGAGGGAGAAGACAAGTCTAGAATTTCAGTTCAGTTGTAACAGAGTGATTGCTGTTCTAGCTCTTCCAGAAAAGAGATGGTGTGCAGGCAGAGGTGGGTGCTCCAAAATGAGTACAAACCTTTTATTTCAAATTGATAAACAAAAGTGTAAAAAGTGAATAGAATTTCTCATTAAACATCTATAACTTTAACAACAATCTCAGTGTTTGGGGTCAGAAAATGCAACTTATTGTCAGGAACTATACAAAGTTTTCTTTCTAATAAGGTCACATACCTATTGTATCTGTCTCCCCAGACAGCTGGGTACAGTAATGCTCCAGTTGCTCCAATTTCTTCTTAAGATCAACCTTCTCCTCTAACAGGTTTGCTAATTGAACCTTTTTGACAGAAAATGAAGTGGCATTAAATGTGATCTGGCAAAATCAAAGAGACCAAGACACCAATAACCTCTATTTTTATAGATGTTGGCTTTTAAAATTCTTTGTTCAATTCCTGCCATGGATTCGTTCCAGTCCATCTCTGAAAACCAAGACCTAGAATACTGAAAGATTTCTTCTATTCTGCTCTTCTATTCTGCTCTTCTATTCTGCTCTTCTAT
>NC_063359.1:34596023-34627179 GCF_021869965.1 Rhincodon typus | reverse complement strand
TTCTATTCTGCTCTTCTATTCTGCTCTTCTATTCTGCTCTTCTATTCTCTTCTGGTTCCAGCCTCTGAACATAGCTGGTGTCTTTCATTCCTCCACTGGCAGCTATATCTTCAGCTTTCTAAACACTAAGCTCCCTCTCTAAAGCTCACTGCCTATTTACCTCTCCCTTCCTGCTATATATAAACCTGTGTGGAGGAATACGGAGGAAGCAGGAATGTCAGGATACACAAGTTCGGACTAATGACCAACTTCTGTGCTGTAATTTCTCTGCATGTTACTTCTTTGAGCTGATATCTTTCACCAAGTTTTAGATGACCAGCCTAATACATCCATGTGGCTCGCTGTAGCACTTTGTCTGATAATACTTCTGCAAAATACCTTGGACAGTCTGTTCACAACCTTGGTATCACATTTGACCCTGAGGTAGTTTCTGACCTCAAATTCAGACCAACCCAAAAACCACAAATTCCCACCTGTAACATCACAACTTTGTCCCAGCCTCAGCTCTTCTGCTATTGAAACTCTCATTTGCGCCTTCATTACTTCCAGTTGTGACTGAACCGCACCCTGGCTGGTGTCCCACATTCTACCCAGCATAAACTGGAGATAACCCAAACCCTATTGTCAGTCTTATCCAAGAGTGATCACTATTTCCTCCTCATCCTTGTTCTTAATGACCTTCACTGGCTCACAGTTATGCAACGTCTCAACTGTCAAATTCTCATCCTTATTTCCAAATGTACCTGCAGCCTTGCCCCTTTCTATTTTTGCAATCTCCTCCAACCCCAATACCAAGGATAACAGTGCTCTCCAAGTTCTGACTCCTATGAACATTCCCAAGTCTGGGTCTCAAATTCTGGAATTCTCTTCCCATAACTCTCCGCCTTGCTCATCCTTCCTCTAAGACATAAAACCTATCTACTTAAAATCAAGCTTTTGGTCAGAATCATACTGCATGGAAACAGACCCTTTGGTTCAACCAGTCCATTCCGAACATAATCTCAAACTAAACCAGCCCGCTCCTGGCCAAAACTCTCCAAACCGTTCATATTCACGTACCTGTCCACATGTCTTTTAAATGTTGTAACTGTACTCACTACCCACCACTTCCTTAGGACGTTCATTCCACACGTGAACCACCCTGTGTTTAAAAATAATTGCCTCATGTCTTTTTAAAATCTCTCTCCTCTCACCTTAAAAATGTGCCCCCTGGGCTTGAAATCTCCCATCCTACGAGAAAGACACCTACCATTAACCCTATTTATAACCCTCATTTTATAAACTAAGGTCACCCCTCAATCTCCTAGTGAAAATAGTCTAGCCTATCCAGCTCTCCTCATAACTCAAACCTTCTGCACCTGGCAAATCTCTTCTGAACCCTCTCCAGCTTGATAATATCCTTCCTATAACTGGACAACTAGAACTAGACACAGTATTCCAGATGAGGCCTTACAAATGTCCTGTAAGACCTCAACATGACTTTCCAACTTCTATACTCAAAAGGACTGAGCAATGAGGGCAAGCGTGCTAAACATCTTTCTAACCAGCCTGCCTGTGTATGTCTGACCTAGTATCTCCCTATGTGGCTGAGAGCCATATTTTGTTTTGTGATACTGCTATCAATCACTTTGGAATGTTTCATTATGTTAAAGGTACAATGCAAATACAAGTTACTGTTGTATGCATTCAATTAATCTAATATTGAATGCCAAAGGTATCCTCGGGTATCCTGGCAAACAACATCACAGTTGGACACTCTCGACTGCACAGACCAAAGCAACCACCTTTGAATCATATTCAAATTGGGACATAAATATAAAAAGCACAGGACAAAACACAGCCTGCTCAGCATTCAGGAACTCCCTGAAAGGCAATCTGAGTTCTTTGTCTCTCTCTAACAAACAATACCCAATGGTAATAAACACCACTCTCCAAATGCCGTCGACTAGCTTGTTCCATCGAGCACGACATGATACCAGAATCTCTATCAAGTTGTTGTATTTAGTTATGGCTGACCAGGTTACGCTGTTGAGACCAAACAGCTGCCAGACTCCAACAATAAATATTCACTAGCCTCAACAATGAACCATATAGAGGTCATGGAGCTTACCACCATCAGAGCCAAAGGCAATTGCCTAACTCCAGGCATACAGAAGACAAGTAAAAAGTCAGCTGAGTGCAGTACCACCATATACATAAAACATCCATTTCATGAAACCTTGCCTAACTTGTCATATGAAAAGAATGCACATTCATATAGTACCTTGGGTTCTTATGGTGCAGTGGTAGTGTCCCTACCTCCAGGTCAGGAGGCTCAGGTTCAAATTCCACTTGCTCCAAAGGTTGTGTAATAATCCGAGCAGGCTGATTAGAAATGCCATTTGCAACATCAAGATATCCTGGTATTTGATTAGCTGCCTTCATTGTTATAGGAAATGCAGCAGCTAATTTATACACACATACAGATTCCACTTTATATTTACAACCACATTATTTTTGTGATGTTGAGGGGTGAGTATTGACCAGAACGCCAAAGAGAAAACTTATATATTTATACAATACTCGAACAATAGACAAGACTAAATCCATTAGTTCTATGCTGTCAGGTGGGAGTAAAGCCTGAACAATGCGCTTATGAGAGACAGAGATTACAACACTGTAGTGCTGATTTTCCACCCTGCATTCCTTTCAAACATTCATGAATTCATTATAATAGGATTATAGAAGAAATGTTTTAGATAATTAGCCAAAGCAAAACGAACAAACAACCAAACGTGACCATTTAAAGCAGGAACAATGAGCTATCTGAATAAACTTCCAGGTTGTATCTGTGTAATACAGCAGCCTTGGGACAAGGCCTTTGCTGGACTGGAGAATTTGTTACACTACGGGAGGCCATGTGTTAGGGTCAGCATTGGAGCTTTTCAAATATGCTTTGCAATATGAAAAGTTTTTTTTTTTAAAAAAGAGAATTCCAATGATCTCTTTACTAGCTAATACAGTTCCAGCTACTTTATCAGTTTGCAGCTAATGAACCCTCTGAATTATGTGAATGCAGGCTGGGTGGACGTACTGCAGATGCTAGATGGATTAGGGAGAGTACAGCCTGTCCCTTCGTTACAAAGAGTCTTTAAAGATGCACAAATGTGATACACTACATTCCTTTTCAGAGTAGGCCTGCAAAAGTTTGGACCAAAAGGAAAATAAAATCAAAATTTACTAACCTGCAGCTTATCCATCGTAGTTTTTAAGGCTTCATACAGATTTGTTGGTACTGTGTCTGCATCTCCTGTGCGGATGAAAGTAAGTTCAGAAAAATCTTAGAAGGGTACACTACTCAAATGCTGATGCCAAAAGATAACAATAAAGTTACATGAAAATGTGCACAACGGATTTATGCAGGAGCAATGAATGATTATAAAATTACAGAAAACCACAATCTGACTAGCCAATAAATGTATTCAAGAGAGGAAAGGATACAGAGCAGAATGCAGGGCAGTTGAAACGTTGATGGCACAATTCTGATTGAAAATAAAGGAGTGAGTGCTCCATAGAATGTTACAACACTTAAAGAGCTCATTCTGCCAATCGTGTCTATGATGGCTCTTTCAAAGAATGATCCAAACAGTCTCACTCCACTGCTTCCTCCATGCTAGCCTGCAGGTTACTTTTCCCAAACACTTTACCAATTCCTTCCTTTAACTTGTAAAGGATTTTAACTTCTTTACCTGTTGTCTCGTCCCTACAGGCCTCAGTCTGGCAATTCACTTTTAGAAGCACCTTAAGCCAATCATCTTCAAATAGGAGACAACAAGGTGCAAGGCTGGATGAACACAGCAGGCCAAGCAGCATCATAGGAGCAGAGAGGCTGACGTTTCGGGCCTAGACCCTTCATCAGAAAAGGGGGAGGGGAAGGGGGTTTTGAAATAAATAGGGAGAGAGTGGGAGACGGATAGAAGAGGGATGGAGGAGAGGATAGGTGGAGAAGAAACAAACAGGTCGAAGAGGCGGGGATGGGGCCAGGAAAGGTGAGTGTAGGTAGGGAGTTAGGAAGGGGATAGGTCAGTCCAGGGAGGACGGACAGGTCAAGGGGGCGGGATGAGGTTGGTCGGTAGGAGATGGAGGTGCGGCTTGAGGTGGGAGGAGGGGATAGGTGGGAGGAAGAACAGGTTAGGGAGGGAGGGACGAGCTGGACTGGTTTTGGGATGCAGTGGGGGGAGGGGAGATTTTGAAACTTGTGAAATCCACATTGATACCATTGGGCTGCAGGGTTCCCAAGCGGAATATGAGTTGCTGTTCCTGCAACCTTCGGGTGGCATCGTTGTGGCACTGCAGGAGGCCCAGGATGGACATGTCGTCTCTCATCTTCATCTTCAAATAGGCTTTTGACCATTAATACTTCGTTTTACCAAGTTCCTGTGAAGTATCTTTGGACGTTTTATTACATTAAAGCTGAGAGACCTTTAAGTTGCTGTTGTAATAGTAGAATAATTTACCATAATTAGCAACAGGACAAATGCTTGTGTGCAACGTTTGTGAGCTGCGCATATGGGACTGAGCAGGAGCCTGGCAAAATTATTTCAAGGGCCCATGCACCTCAAAGCTGCATGTGAATAATTATTGTGAAAGAAGTTAGATAGTAATAACAATATTAGTAGCAATCACACAGGTAACGAGATGGCAAACTCTCTTCAGACCACCGTGGGACCAACCATTCTATTAATTGTGACAGTTGCAAAATATAAATTAGTATTTGCAATCAGATCTCAGTAATTAATTAATCATTTTAAAGGGATGGGTTAGTAAACTAGCATTTAAAAAATTTAGACTACAGTTTTGAAATACAGCGGCCCACATAGATGATAAAGAACATTTCCAACAGCCTAATTTATGTTCAGTGCAGAAGCGGTAGCAGCTTCACGTTCTCGACCCAATGCTGAATGTGGATGGTTCCAATTACGAGCCCAGTACATAGTTACATTTATCATGTTGCCACCATGAGTGTATTCTTGTGCAATTTGAATGCATTCATATGGCTATCTAAACCATTCTGGACAATAATTTTAGTTTTGAATTTTCCACTTTGCAATCCAATTTTTAGGTCGCCCCATTTGCTGGATGGAAGAAACAGACTACGATGATTTTACGGTATTCACATCTTCAAAGAATCAGTCCAGTGGGTTTTCAAATAACAGGACAAAAATAGAACAGTTTCAGTACCTCCCAGTTCTTCTTGTCTGTCCAGCAGAGCTGACATTTCTGGTAGTAGCATCTCATGCTGCTGGTATGCTTCCAAGCTTTGCAGAGTTAGCTGATCTTGGTTTAGTGTTAAATTCTGTAAGTAAACCAGAACAACAGAAGGAATAAACTTTCAAACAAAGAACATAAAGGACACTGCATCAATTATGACAAACATCCAATCACTCAGTAACAAAAACAGAAGGTGCTGGAAAATCTCAGCTGGTCTGGCAGCATCTGTGAAGAGAAATCAGAGTTAATGTTTTGGGTCCGGTGACCCTTCCTCAGAGCTGATGGGGGGCGGGGGGGGTTTGGAGGAGGTAAGGGCTAAACAATAAGTGGGGATACAGCCCAGAGAGAAGAACAGTTGGACAGAAAAAGGAGTGGATCACAATCTGGCTGGGAGGGTGAATAGCTGTTAATGGAGACTGTTAGTGGATAGCATCAGGTAGTGTGTGATGGCAGGCTATCCGATAACAAGGCCTGGTGTCTTGGGGTACAGGCAAGGACATGGAGACTTCAGTCCCTAAGATTATTGAAAAAGATAGAGTCCAGAGAGCTGCAGGGTCCCCAAGTGGCAAATGGGGTGTTGTTCTTCCAGCTTGCGCTAACAGCTATATACAAAATCAAAAGGACGTAGAACTCACCTTAATTAATGGCACAATACAAAACAATAAAAGGGTGTAAGATTGTATTTCACAATCATTAGCCATCACTTTATCCAGATGGTTACTGCCCATCAGTATGACAGCCCACACGACTGAGGTAGGTTTAGGAGAATATTCTCTGTTCAGGATGGTGTTTTATTCCATTTTCACAGGCTAGAGCATCAGCAGCAGCTATCTTGGGATCAGAAAACACTAACGCCACAATCTCAAACTACTCATCTCTAACCCACAGCTCTTCTTTGAAATGCTTTTGCTAGTGGATGCCTTCAAATCTGCACAGACAATGCAGCAACCTTTTAGGACTTGTGCTTAAGCAGTGCAAAATGAGCAGTCCAACACTGGTTCCTCCACATCAGTGCAGAGTGAGTTTGCAAATCACGTACAGTAAATTTGTTTTACAAAATGCCACAGGTAATGTGTATAGAAACTTTGGAACAGAATTAGAAAAGGCTATAGGCCTAACAAGCATCAATACTTTTTCATAGATGAATCTCATGCACCCATCCTTCTCACTAGATCTTCAAGTCCTCCTTTTACTAGAATGACTTTGAATCTTAAATCTATTTATAATTGGTATTGGTATTTTAGGCAAAATCTTACAAAGAACAATAATTTGCATCTATACTAGTACAACAGAAACAGTGTAAAAGTGGATAGCAAGTTTTTTATGAGGCAATTTATTGGAGTATTGTTCCCAACACCCGAGATAGCCCGGTGCAGTCTGCACATGCTCAGATGGTCCATGTGACTTCAGTCAGCTGCAACAAAACCTCTACTGCCAGACTGCATTGGTGCATGCACAGATGACATCAGCACTCATGCACGTGCAATGACCAGTTCAGATATGTATTACGAAGATAGACAGAGCAATTTAGGCCTATACTTTCTGGAGTTTACATGAATGAGAGGAGATCTAATTCAGGCATGTAAGATGCTAAAGGGGATCAACAAAGTAGATGTGGAAAGGCTGTTTCCTCATGTGAGGCAATCTGGAATGAGAAGTCACAGTTTTAGGATAAGGGGCAGCTAATTTAAACTGGAAATGAGGAGAAATTACTTTTCTTAAAGGCTTGTGAATCCGTGGAATTCACTACCCAGAGTGTGGTGGATGCCAGAACATTGAGTAAGTTTAAGGAGGAGATAGACAGATCTTCAGTTAATAGCTGGTTGAAAGGTTATGGAGACCAAGATGAAACCAGCCAAGATGGTATTGAACGGCAGAGTAGACTCAAGGGGCTGAACTGTCTATTCCGACTCTCATGTCCTTACATTGCAATGAGAGTCGAGGCAATATAACCGAATAGTGTGAATTTTAACTGCCCCAAAACAATTCCATTTCTGTTTTGCATAGCGACTTTGACTGCCAGCTAACACTGAAAACTGAAGATTCTAAACAGATGACTTTTAAAATTCCAATTCATTTTAATTTGCTTAAATTTTATGTCCTCCAACTGGTTGAAACAATTTTGTTGCTAGGCTGCTCCAATTACTTCACTCATTTGGATTATTTTGAACCAAAGAGGCATGCAAAAAATTGTAGGGCTGTAAATTCAAATTTGTTCTGACAGTCCTGGGGGGAAATCGGATGTTCAAGGATTGTTACTGAATTGTTAATTCGAATTCCACAAGTGCGCGTGCAAAGCGCAACTGTGTGGTTTCTTAGCAATGCCACTCAAATGGGGACATTAATAAAATAGATAGCTTTAACTGTTACAGACATTAAAACTAAGAATTAATCTGTGTGACAGACAGTGGCTGCTGCAACCCTTTGCTGTAATGCAGCACTGCAATGCCCCATTTCTGCACTGCATTCTCATTGCACCACCTAATGGTGGTGATGGTTAGTGCAACCAATTTAGTAAGGCGCAAACCTTCGACTAGGTAAAGAACTTACACATTCTGATCAACAGTTATATCCCAAATATTTCCTTTTTAAGTGCTGATCCACCTGTTGTGCTCTTCCATGTATTCTGTTTGATTGGTTAGATTGATTAGATCAGGCTGCTGCAATTTATTCAGTGAAATCTTTTGTAACTCCTTTGGCATTAAGCCTCTCCAATGTCTTACTGTCTGACCCCACATATCCCACAACCTCAGCCAATGGTACTTTAAGCTGGACACCAGGAAGCATTTAAAATAAAACAACTACATCCTAGGAGGTTACTTTACTTACGTGCCCTCCCTAGATCTGTTTGAACATTTGTCCCCAGTGTGGCTGACTTAACAACACAACAGCATGGGAAAGAGACAGAACCAGCATCTTTTACTCCAAGTTAACTCCTGCTGATGCTCAATTCAGACATCAAGATGTTGTTGAATTACCCTGAAGACATGCTTACCAGCTCCTCTTGACCTTCCAGTTCTGCTGGCATTGTAACATGGGTCTTCTGATTTCCATGTATGGGAACGAGCTGACCTTCCAACCCATCATCTGCTGACATAAGGTTTAATATTAACCAACCTCATCAGGAACTTATCACAGCCCAGGAATTACAAAACCCATACAGTAGCCACTCTTTCTAACAAAAAAATTGTTTTTAAAATTTAAAGGAACAACAACACAATCAAAATAATTGAATGTGAAATAAAATTATGGAATAACAGTCACTCTAAAATTTCTTGTTTTTCTTATCTTGACCTGTTCTCTGCAGCTCAATAAATGCTCCAGTCTTGGAAGTTTGAAGTTTCAGCACAAAAGAAATTCACACTATTGGCCCCATTATTCTGTGGGATTGAATGAGGGGTGCAACTTGACTAGAATCCCCAAGCCTTGGGTGAATATACTTCTTAGAATTACAAAATGATCTGGAGACCAAGTTCATGAGACAGCATTTAAAAGGAGGTTAAAAATGGAAGCTCAGGTTCCCGCACCTTCACCAAGCTGTGAACTGATCTTGCTCAGATCTGCTGATAGTCTGCTGATCATTGACTTCAGACCTTTGTTTTCATCATTCAACAGCTCCAGTTGCTCCTGTGGACAGACACATTTTGTCATCAAGAGTAATAACAGATACTCACTGAGTCACAACCTTCTATGTGCTTTCTATCTACAAACTTACAAGTTAAAAATGGCAGAGATGCACAACGAATTCCATTGTTCAAACAGTCAATGTCATTCATTAAATGTGGCAATGTTTTGTTTAAATTGGTTGCATCAATTATGAAACGGAGCAGGCTGATTGGACAATTCCTTGCTGCCCTGGTACATTCTTGATTCCAGTTCTCCATTCTTGCTTTTAAACCTCAAGCACTTGCTCGTTTTGTCATGATTTATTTTTTTTTCAATGCCCTGATAAAATGCCATTAAGGACTGAATGCAGGAGAATTGACATTATAGGATCAATACAGCCAAACTGAGAGACAGAAAATCATACTCACCATGTGTACTGTTATGTACATCCAGGTGAGGCTTCCTGTTAGCAGTACACATTAAGATAATTACATGTCTACAGAGAATCACTTCAGACGACACAACACAACCAGCTCTCCATCTTCCCTGGATTATTTAATCTCACCTTTGTCACCTGGTGATTCTTCGGTTGCAACTCATTTTGCAGTCCCTCTTGTGCCTCCTCGTGCTGCAAACTGTTCATGAATTGTGCCTGCTGGATCTGTTTCTGAAACTGTTCTCGCTCAGCCACCAGCTGCTGGTAACCCGCAATGTACTGTTGTAGGTGAGTACAGATCTCATTCCTCTCTCCCTGCATGGCCTGAGCTTCCTGCGACTTTATCTCAAGCTGCAAAAACACAAGTGGCATTAGACCATCCAATGAAACAATAACTCCTGTGCTTTAATTTTGCATGTTTCCAACAGGTGGAAACAATGACTTTCTCTCAACTAGCCATCCCTGCTAGAACATTTATTTGGAGTCAGAGTCATATAGCAGTTGTACAAAAACAGATCCTTTGGTTCAACTCCGACCAGATATCCTAAATTAATCTAACCCAATTTGGCCCATATCCCTATAAACCCTTCCTATTCATATACCCATCAAGATGCCTTTTAAATACTGTAATCGTACCAGTCTCCACTACTTCCTCTGGCAGCTCATTCCACACAAACACCACTCTCTGTGATAAAGTTGCCCCTTAGGTCCCTTTTAAATCTTTCCCCTCTCACCTTAAACCTATGCCCTCTAGTTTTGGACTTCCCCAATCTGGGAAAAAGATCTTGGCTATTCACCCTATCCACGCCCCTCATGATTTTATAAACCTCTATAAGGTCTCCCTTCAGCCTCCAACGCTCCGGGGGAAATAGCCCAAGCCTATTCAGCATCTGCCTGTGGCTCAAACCCTCTAACCCCAGCAACATCCTTGAAAGGGTTCAGAAAAGATTTACAAGTTTAACAACATCTTTTTTTATAAGAGGGAGACCAGAACTGAACACTATTCCAAAAGTGACCTAACCAATAACCTGTACAACCATTACATGACATCCCAACTCCTATACTTAATGCATTGGCCAATAAAGGCAAGCATACTAAACGCCTTCGTAGCTACTCTGTCCAACTGCAACTCCACTTTCAAGGAACTACGAACCTGCATCTCAAGATCTCTTTGTTTGGCAAAACTCCCCAGGACACTATCATTTCCTTTTTAACAATACAGAAACTTTACATATTAAAATTGCATCTAGGGATATAGTCCATTATAGGAAGTTGTGATAATCTCATTAATATTTTCCAACATCCTCACTGATCTGTTGGACTTGAAACTTCAGCACCACATCGACAGAGGAATCATTTGTTCTGCTGCGTTATGCACGTTGGACTACTTCTGCAGGAAGCATTCAAGCTTTCCACAAAGAACATGCTTCAGTTCCATCTAATCAAAGGCAAACTACTCCAGGATGCAAATGCAAACTGAGCATATCTGAAAACACATACAATATACGTGTGCAAAACTTGTATTGAAGCCAACAGTGATATTGAATGCAAACTCCCTGTAATGCATAGTTTAGGCATAATGACTTCTCAAAAGAAACTGCAACTGGGTCAGGATGCACATACAGTCCAAATATACTTTACATTCACCCGTTAAAAGGAATTGATACCTTTTCTTCCAAATCTGCCACGTCCTCATGCATACGTCCAACTTTCTTAGCCAGCTCCTTCTTTACATACTGTTCTGACTGCAATGCATTGGTGAGTTCCATGTTCTCATTAGTCTGTGGAAAATTAATGCAGATTACACATACATTTAAAAGACAGCAATTCATCCCTTGGAACAATCGATTGTAATCTCCATGCGATATGGCATAAATATTGCGCAACTTCATTTCATGATTTTTAAAATGGTCAAATCATAGGGTTCAAAACTTAACGTTTTGATTTTAAAAAGTGTCGCTTAGCAGTACATAACTTAAATATTATTGAAAAGAAAAACCATACTACTGAATACAACAACTTACACCACTAGAGAAAGAGATACTGACTGGTAATTCAATTCCAACTGGCCAAAGCAATATGGGAGGGAAATGGTGCGTAGTGGTCATGTCACTGAACCAGCAATCCAGACGGTCAGACAAAATAGGTTCAAATCCACACTAGAGTACTCGGCAGAATTTAAATTCAATTAATAAACCTAGAATTAAAAGCTAGTCTCAATTATAGTTTCCATAGAACTGTTTTCAATGATCATGAACACCCATCTGGTTCACGAACGAGCTTTAGGAAAGCAAATCTGCCTTCCTTGTGGGGTCTGGTCTACACGTGACCCCAGGCCCACAGCAATGCAGCTGACTTTAGATTTTTTGAAACGGTCTGGCAAGCCAAGTAGAGATGGGCGACAAATGTTGATCTTGACAGTGATGCTCAAATCCCACAAAATAAATAAATAAATAATACATGGAGGGTGACGGCAATTGAAGGTAGGCAATGGTGCAGATCTTTCCAGAAGCCAAAGTATTTTGAATTGCTTATGGTCGTGATTGTTCAGGTTGGAAGCCAGTTTGAAACATTCAGTCTCAAAGTAAAAGGTGGAGAGGAATAGGCATCAACTAGATGCAAGGAGGTGACAGCGGAGGTGGAAGAATATGATGTTGTTAACAGAATTCTGAATTTGATATTTTCAAAGCTTTAGCAGTCTGGGCAGAGACTCTGTTGGTTCTGAGCCAGAAGCACAAGGCCAGCAACAGCCAAGCAGTGTCCTTTAGTTTTGCTGAGGATGCGAAGGAGAATGTTTTTAATACTAAATGTAATGTCAGACATATATTTGAAGTGTGCAGCAACAATACTCAGATTGATGGAAGAATCCTGACAAGTTACTAGATACTATACTATACTATCAACAGACATGGAATCAGGTCACGCATATTTTAAACTCACACCAAGGGGTTGCATGTAGATGGGAAAGATGTGGCCAGGGCAGATTCTTCAGGCAAACCAGAACAGACCATGCAGACAGAAAAGGATAAAACACTAAAAGCAATGTAGTGTCCAGCTGTATCAGAGATAAGCAGAAGAGGTGGGGACCAGCATGGACTGGTCTATAGGGAAAAGATATTAAAGGAAGATCGAGTAGTTAGAAGGAACAGGCTGCAACAATAATCACTGTTTTCACATGAAACGTTCTTTGGACTTGGATCAATGGGGTGCTGGTGCTGAAGGCAAATGTGGAAACCAACTGGAGGCTTTCTGTGAAGGAAAAGACGGGGAGATGACAGCATAGTTGACAGGATCAAGAAAAATCTGGAGATTGGTAGCAGTTGGAAAGGGAGAAAGAAAGAGAGCACATGAACAAGAAAGGAGAGAGGGGAATGAAGAGAATTTGTGTGTTTTAAGAAGCAAGTGACAATGTTCAAATGACGTTTCTAAGCGTGATCACAAGCAATTTGTTCCAAGACTGTTGAAAATTTTGCTCAGAAATTAACATCTGAACCTATCAAGCATATTGAAAAACAGTGACGTCTTTAACTCTGACAGTACATTCTTCAGTGTCACTACTGTTCTGAGAAAAACATTTCTTCTGATCTCTCCCAAATTTCATTTCTATGTCTGCTTATTCTAGACTCTACAATGGAATACTTCTTTTAAATCATCCCCTAATCTCCTCTGATAAAACAAAAAGAGCAAAGATTTTTTTCTTCAGAATCTTACTTCTGAACAGCAGGGGAAGAAATAAATCTATTTGGAGAGGTGTGTGCCTCCTTACCATTTAGGAGGTATGCACATCCTAAAGACTGGCAGATTGTATCAAACAGCATGCACCTTCACTTGTTTGCAACAGGCAAGCTACTGACTGTACCCAACCAAAACAGACCTTCTAACATTAGATGAGACTCTGCAACTGGACAACATTTGCTAAGTATTCCCAAATGTGCTAAGAACTGCACTGACAACCAATTTAAAGACAGCCCAGTCTGGCTCAGAATGTGGCGCTTTGCAGACACTCAAGTTTCATATTAATGCACAAGGCTATTTGCAGACAGAAAGAAATTAAACATATACTGTGCCTGTTTCAAGTGAACATTCCTCAGAGCTAGGAAAGAGATTATAAAGCAGGACATTTAAGACAGCAACCTCCGCATTACTCCCAGAAGCGGCATTACTAAGAACAGAAATAATAACATTGAGGGATTATAGATATCGGGGGCATTGAGACGGATTCTGGGCAGGTGAGGCCTGATTCAAGAAGAATGGGTTATGTATTAGCACGACTGGAACAAATATCCTCACAGGGATATTTCCTAATGGTTTTGGGAAGGGTGCAAATTAGCTGGTTAAGAGGGAAAAGGAACTGAAGAGGTAATTCAGAGGGGGGAAAGAAAACAGTTGGTAGAAGTAAAAAAAGTAGTAAATTAAAGTGCAAGGCAACAGAAACTAATGCTAACATTACAGACAGAAGACTCAATAATGTTAAGAATACAGAAACAAAGGCACCATGAATACATGCAGTATTTGCGACAAATGATTAGCTGATAGAAAAGATAAGTAAACAGGTATGATCTAGTTGCTACTATAGAGGTGTGGCTTAAGAGTAACCAAGGCTGGGACCTGAATATTTAAGGATATCCAACGTTTAGGAAGGACAAGCAAAAGGAAAAAGGAGGCAAGGCACTACTGTTAATAAAAGATAAGTATTCTAGTGAAAGTGGATTTGGATGGGAAAAATGAGATGTAGAACTATTTGCAAACTTCGGTAGTTTCGTTCGTAGGCCACCAAACACTGTCGGAAATGAACATAGAACATAGAACAGTACTGCACTGTACAGGCCCTTCGGCCCACGATGTTGTGCCGAACTATTATGTGGGGCATGATATAAAAATCAGGAAACAAAGGTAACGCTGTAATCACAGATGATTTCAATCTACATGTGGACTGGGTAAAGGTAACGAGCACTGATGGTGTGGAGGATGAATGCCTAGAATCTGCACAAAGTGGTTTTCGTTGACGGTGTGTTGAGGAACAAATGACAGAACAGGTTACTTTAGATCTAGTGTTTTGCAATAAAGGGGATAATTAATAATCTCGTTGTAAAAGAACCTTTCGGGAACAGTGAACCATAATATAGGAGAAGTTTATAAATGTCATTCAATCCAAGATTAGGTTCTTAAAGAAAAGGAAAGCATGAAAATGAGGGGCAAATTGGTTCTGGTTGATTGAGAAAGTATATTACAAATATTACAGTAGAAAGGCAAGGACTAACATTTAAGGAATTATTGCCTGGTTTACAACAAACATAATTTTAGGGCACAAACTTCCAACAGGAAAAGTGAATTAATGATGGGGAAAACGAAGTTAAAGATTATAATGGATCAAATGAGGCGGCTTATAAAGTTACTAAAATCAGTAATAAGCCTGTAGATTGCGAGTATTTCACAATTACAAAGACGACAAGAAAATGATAAAGAGAAAATAGAATATGAATGCAGTCGAGAATGGGACGTTAACTGCTACAGATACAAGGAAAAGTTTGACAAATGTGGGTTCATTCCAGGCAGATTCAAAATTTATAATGGGAAATAGGCAAGACGCTACACAATTTCTCCGAACGTCTTCACAGAAACAGCTACAAGAAATCTCCCAGACAGACAGATCCAAGGGACAGGTGAGAGATGCCTGGTGTTAGTTTAACCCGAGGGTGACCATGCCTCAGGCGAAGGTCCTTCATGGTGACCTCAGCCAGTGTGGGAACTCAACCCACTCTGCATTGCAAACCAGCCACCCAGCCAACTTAACTAAGCAATCCCTCATACCAGACATCAGTAATAAGCAAAATACAACCTAAGGGGCGTGATAGCCAGGCACCTGGAAAATAACGATCAAAGTAGATACAGCAGTTAGATTTCCAGGAGGTTTTTCATAAAGGTCGATGATAGGAGGTAGTAAATAATATCAGGCACACAAGATTGGGGTAATTATAATGTAATGGATTGAGCGTTGGCTAACAAAGAAAACAGAGGACTAAGTGGGTTCCACTCAATTGGCAAGCTGTGAGCAGTGAGGCACAGCAAGGATGAATGATTGGCAAATTGTGAACAACTGGGGTCAATGATTTGGATGCATGGGCTAATGGTAATATTTCCAGGTCTACAGGCGACACAAAACTAGGTTCAAATACATTTTGAGAGGATGATGCAAAGAAGCTTCCAAGGGAATGGACGGGTTGAGTGGAGTAAGAACATGGCAGATAGACTCTAATGTAAACTAGTAAGGTCACTATTTTTTTGGAGGAATAGAGGTGCACATTAATTCTTAAATGTTAAGAGAGTGCAAAGTCCAGAGAGACCCAGATATCCTCCTTCCTATGCTTGGTTTGCACTAAACAACTGCACCTCCCAGTCGCGAACCATTTCAACTCCCCCTCCCATTCCTCAGACGACATGTCCATCCTGGGCCTCCTGCAGTGCCACAACGATGCCACCTGAAGGTTGCAGAAACAGCAACTCATATTCTGCTTGGGAACCCTGCAGCCCAATGGCATCAATGTGGACTTCACAAGCTTCAAAATCTCCCCTCCCCCTACCGCATCCCAAAACCAGTCCAGCTCATCCCCGCCTCCCTAACCTGTCCTTCCTCCCACCTATCCCCTCCTCCCACCTCAAACCCCATCCCCATCTCCTACCTACTAACCTCATCCCGACCCCTTGACCTGTCCGTCCTCCCTGGACTGACCTATCTCCTCCCTACCTACACTCACCTTCACTGGCTCCATCCCCGCCTCTTTGACCTGTCTGTCTCCTCTATCCATCTTCTATCCGCCTCCGCCTCCCCCTCTCTCCCTACTTATTTCAGAATCCCCTTCCCCTCCCCTATTTCTGAAGAAGGGTCGAGGCCCGAAACGTCAGCCTTCCTGCTCATCTGATGCTGCTTGGCCTGCTGTGTGCAACCAGCTCCACACCTTGTTATCTCATATCCTCCTTCCTAACCCAGTGGAAGTTAACATACAGATGTAGCAAACGACTAAAATGATAAATGGTATGTTGGCCTTAATTGCAAGAGGATTTCAGTGTAGGTAAAGAGGCCCTGCTTTAAATCGTACAGAATCATGGTGAGACTGGGACTGGAGTGTTGTGTGCAATTATGGTCCTCAAGGAAGGATATACTTACCATTCAGGGAATGCAGTCGAGATTCACCAAAATTATTCAGATTGTTGGATTGCCCTATGAGAGGTTGGACCTGCAGTCTTGACAGCTTAAAATAACGATCCCACTGAAACTTGGAAAAGTCTTCAAAGGGCTAGACAGGTGGATGCAGAAAGGTTTGTCTTTTGTAGGAGCTGGGGGTAGGGTGCAATCTAGAGTCAAGTGACAGAGCAGAACAAGAGGCAACGCATTTAGGACTGAGGTGAAGAATTTTTTTTGCTTAGGTAGTAAGAATATCTTTGCAATTCTCGACAGTCGGAAGCTCAGTCACAAAGTATGTTCAAGGTGAAGTCAGACAGATGATTTCTAGATAGTTAGACATGGGGATAGCACATGAAGATGGCATTGAGATAGATGAACCAGAAGAGTAGAATAGGCTTTAGGGGCTGCATGGCCTTCTCCTGCTCATGTAAACCAACTCTCCCCATTCCTGTTTCTCATTGAGATTATTACATTTTTTGGGCAGTCTTGAATAAACTCAGTCAACTAGCACAGATGTTAAATTAATTGTTCTCTAAAATTTTCACATTAACTGTGTCACCCTTTTTGAAGCTAGGCAATTACATACCCACTAAATTGACAAGTTGAAAATACTTCACGCTGATTAAAAATGAAGTCAAAATACAATCAAAACGTAAGATGGAACTTCAGCATTTTGAAAACAAGGGCTTTTTAGAGGACTCTGTTTTGTCAGCTACAGCAAGATAAATTCAACAGCACATTTATGGGCAAGAAAAATGTGTTTTAGGAAGAGGTGATACCTACAAGTTTGACAAATGCATTTTGAAGCTCTGCTAGCTGTTCCTTGAGCTCACGGTTCTGTGTCAGTGCCCTGCTTATTGTAGCCTTGTCACTCTGCATGTTTTCCAACAGTTGCTTTCGGTCTACAGAATTGTCATTGTAACGTTCCACTGTCCTCTCCAGTTCCTGTAGTCTCTCTTCCAGCTCCAGGTTCAAATGACTCAGCTGCTCATTGTCACAAACCTGAAGGGTGATCATAAATTATTAAATGTGTACCTTCTTGAAAAAAAATGGTCAGGTATATTTGTCCAATGGCACTGTAAAAAGCCCATACCATTTGGTCAACACCGTGGACTATATTTGGAGATGTGTCCATTGCAAAGCAAAATACTGAAGATGCTGCAAACCTGAAATAAAAACACAACATGCTGGAAATACTCAGCAGGTTTGGCAGCATTTATGGAAAGGAAAGATTGGTTAACATGTCAGGGGCATGACATGACCTTCCATCATAACCTGAAACATTAACTGTCTCTCTAGAGTTGCTGCAAGGCCTGCTGAGTACTTCCAGTATTTTGTATTTTTCACGCAGATTTTGTGCATCCAGCATTTTACTTTTATGTAAGAGAGTACTAAACCTGGGATTCAAACCCACATCTTGTCATTTGGTAGCACCATACAGCCTTGTATTACACATTTCAAAATGAAATGAATTGCTGTGTATAAAACATTCTTCCTCTTCTGGTTATTGACTATTCATTGGGAGTATGGTCCCCTATGTACTGGCTGCTTTCTAGAGCATTTTTCTTGTACAAGCTTGGAAATCCATTGCCAACACGCTGTGTAATTATGCAGCACATCACAGACTGAGTTTAATCTTAGCTTCAACAACCTTAGCTTGCCCAACATCCAAGCCTGTGCCCTTATCACCAAGTCACAGAATGGGAAACCTGGCTAAATGTTCTCATTCTTAAATTGGGACAATAGGGCTTATTGTGGCACCCCAGCGCAGTACTAACTGCGCAAATCTGACCAGCTTTGCAAGTCTCTAGGGGTCCATGCCCCTCCATATGCATCCATTAAGCTGTTCAGGGAAGTGAAACAATTTTGATCCAGTCTCCAAGGCAATTTTGTCCATTACGTTGTTTTTCCCTTTTCTCAGAACATTTTGCCTCGAGTCCTAAGAGGATAGGAATATGAAGAGTAGTTGTTCTCAATATTCAATGCAGTTTGGTGCAGTTGAGACTCCTCATGGATGTCTTTATCAAGATTGACATCTGCTGAGAAAGCCATTTTTTGCCCACCCTAAATGAAAAAGAAGCCCTGCTTACCTGTGCCTGGTACTGAGAATACAATTCCTCCTTCTCCTGTTGCAGGGATTGAATGCTCTCCTCTAGTAGTTGCTCTTGCTCTGTGGGACCTTTGGGCTCTGGAGTGGTGTGGATTTCACCGACCTCACTCTGTTGTGCTGTACAACACAGGGTATTACAAACTCAGTCTTTAGAATATACAATCACCACCCATTCACTGTGAGAAAGGCCAAGTCAATTAAATTAAACAAGTCAAGGTCTCCTTGAATTACAAAACATTACATTTCTTTAAAAGCAGACACTCTGACAATTATACATTTCAGAAAGCCATTCCTCCAGTGAATCAACATCAGCTCTTAGGACTAAATGAGACCCATTTCCACAAACATTTCTAAAAAAAAAAATTCAACTATTATCCACTTTCCTTTGAAAACCATTTTGGATTTTACTTCCACAACTATATCCAAGGGAAGAGCATTGTGGCCCCCAACAGTCCTGCTCAATCCAAAGCATATTTCTTCCTACCTCTCCCATCTACTGAATGTCTTAGGTTTATTGCCTCTATACGACCATAAGAAAAAGGAGCAGAATTAGGCCATTCAGCCCAGTGAGTCTGCTCCACCATTCAATCATAGCTGATAAGTTTCTCAACTCCATTCTCCTGCCTTCTCCCCATAACCCTAGATCCCCTTACCAATCAAGAACCTATTTATCTTCATCTTAAATACACTCAGTGACAGCCTCTGTAGCCTTCTGCGACAATGAGTTCCACAGGTTCACCACCCTTTGGCTGAAGAAATTCCTCCTCGTCTCAGTTCTAAAGGGTTGTCCCTTCACTCTGAGGCTATGCACTCGAGACCTAGTCTTTCCGACTAGTTGAAACATCTATGTTTCTACTCTATCCAGGCTTCCCAGTATTCTAAAAGTTCCAATGAAACCCCCCTCATCTTTTTAAAAACCACTCAGCACAGACCCAGAGTCCTCAAGCACTCCTCACATCCCCTTATCCCCAGGATCATTCTTGTAAACCTCTGCTACAACCCTTCCAACGCCACCACAACCTTCCTTACATACAGGGCCCAAAACTGCTCACAATATTCCAAATGCAGTCTGACCAGAGCCTTATACAACTTCAGCAGTACATCTCTTGTACTCTTGCCCTCTCGAAATGAATGCTAACATTGCACTGGCCTTCCTAACTGCCAAATGAATCTGCATGTTAACCATAAGAGAATCTGAATCAGGACTCGGAAGTCCCTTTGTGCTTCAGATTTCCAAAACAATTCCTTGTTTAGAACTAGTCCATGCCTCGACTCTTCTGACCTAAGTTCCTACAAAACCTCTCACTTTCCCATATTGTACTCCACCTGCCACTTTGTCCACTCTCGTAGCCTGTCCAAGTCCTTCTGCAGCCTCCCTGCTTCCTCAACACTATCTGTCCCTCCACCTATCTTTGTGTCATCTGCAAACTTAGCAACAATGCCCTCAATTCCTTTGTCCAGATTGTTAATGTACGACGCGAGTAGTTGTGGTCTCAACACTGACCCTTGCAGAACTCCACTAATCAATCATCGGCTGCCATCCTGAAAAGGAGCGCTTTATCTCTGCCTTCTGCCAGTCAACCAATCTATCCATGCCAGCACCTTGCTCCTAATACCACGGCTCTTATCTTATTTAGCAGCCTCCTGTGCAGCACACTGTCAAAGGTATTCTGGAAATCCAAATAGATCATGTCCACTGACTCTCCTTTGCTTGTTACCTCTTCAAAGAATTTTAACAGATTTCATGGGCATGGTCTCCCCTTGACGAAACTGTGCTGACTCAGCCCTATTTTACCATGCACTTAAAAGCACTCCACAATCTCATCCTTAACAGCAGACTCTAAAATCTTACCTGACTGCGTTGAGGCTAACCGGCCTATAGTTTCCGGTTTTCTGCCTCCTTCTCCTCTTAAACAGGAGTATTACATTAGCCAATTTCTTCCTTGGGATGAATTTCTGCTGTGCCTTCCAAATTACCCCCAGGAACTCCAACAATTGCTGCTCTACCATCTTCCCTGCTAGACTCCCTTTCCAATTGACTCTGACCAGCTCCTCCCTCTTGTCCTTGCAGTACAGTTAGATCGGATTCCAGATGTCCCCCCGCAAACTAGAGGGTGAATTCTATCGTATTATCATCACTCTCCCCCATGGGTTCCTTCACCTTAACCTGCAAAATCAAGTGTGCCTCATTATCACCAAATACAGAACTGCCTGTTCCCTACTGGTTTCTACCACAAGCTGCTCCAAAAAAAAAAACCCTCAGACATTGCATGAATTTCTTTTCTAGACATCTGCTCCCAACCAGATTTTCCCATATTGAAGTCCCCTATGATTATTGTAATTGTGCCTTTCTTCCATACCATTTCTATTTCCTGATTTATTTTCATCTCCACATCCTAATTATGCTAGAAGGTCTGTACAAAACTCTAGTTGTCTTTTTTCCTTCACAGTTCCTCAAGTTTGAGCTCTAGGGAGAGGCTAAATAGGCTGGGGCTATTGTTCCTAGAGCTTCAGAGGCTGAGAGGTGACCTTATCGGGGTTTATAAAGTCATGAGGGGTATGGATAGGGTGAATAGTCAAGATCTTATCCCCAGGGTGCCGAGTCCAAAACGAAAGGGCTTAGGTTTAAAGTGAGAGGGGAGGGATTTAAAAAGTACCTACGGGGCAACTTTTTCAGGCAGAGGATGGTGTGTATGTGGAATAAGCTGCCCGACGTGGTGTTGGAGGCTGGCACAATTACAACATTTAAAAAAAAGCATCTGGATGGGTACATGAAAAGGAAGGGTTTAGAGGGTTATGGGCCAAATGGGACTAGATTAATTTAGGATATCTGTTTGGCATGGACAAGTTGGACGAACGGGTCTGTTTCCGTGCTGTACAACTCTGACTAACTCTACCCGCACAGATTCTACGCCTTTTGACTATCACTTACTTTCAAAGTAATTTCATTTCTTACAAGGCAAACCCACCCGCTCTGCCTGTCCTTTCAACAGGACACATATCCTTGGATATTTAGCTCCCCGGCCAGATTCCCTTGCTGCCACATCTGTGATGCACACAACATCATGCCTGCCAATTTCAATCTGTGCTACAAGATCATTTATCTTGTTTCACATAGTTGCCAACCTTTAGGAATGCATTCTGTAAAAACTGCAATCCAAAGATCTTGACCATTGAGAAAAATCAGCAACATAAAAAAGAAAAATCCAATTATATTTATAAGCTCGCAAATTCAGGAAGTTTCAATACTGATCAATAACTAAGTTCTTAACATTTCCAAGTCAGAACAGAATGTCTCACACTGTCACATCTTGACACATAATAGCCTGCGGCAATTTGTATAACTTAATGTAAACTTAACTTTGAAAACTGACAACAGGCCTTCAAGTGCACAGAGCTGATTGTTAGTTTATTATGGCTTGTGGGATCTTGTTGCAAAAAGCTGACCTTTGGGTTTCCTACGTTGCCACACAGCTTTGGTGTAAAAAACTTAGGACTTTCATGTGTCATGAAAGGTACTATACAAAACCACAACTTTCTTCATTACACACTCAGAACAAAGCCACTTGCTGTATCTACATTATACCATACATTACCACCACATGCAGTGCTCACTAGGAACAATGAGTTCTTCTACAGCTGATTAGAAAAATTTTCTGAGTCACTGTTCAGAATTCTCTAACTATCAGAGCTCCCTGTTGAACCATTAAGTTGTAACTTTTCTCTTACTGTTGTTGTTTCAAGCATCTCCCATTCCTTTACACTCCAAGACAGCTACAGACTGAAGCGCTCTCTCCAGGGCCTCAGACCCAATTGCAAGAAGCACCAACCATTCTAGCAAGGGCATCTGTATTTCAGTTTCTGATGAGAAATTAAACTAAGACCTTTTTTAAAGACTCCAAAAGATCCCATGACACTATTTCTGAAAAGGAGCAAGACAGTTCTCTCAAGTGTCCTTGCCAAAGTTTCATCCTCAGCCACAATCCCAGAAGAGATTGTCTGGTCATTGGCAAATTGCAGTTTGAGTAATTTTGCTGCCAATTTACAAAACCAACTTTGTTTCCAACAAAATATAGACCTGGCAGTAAATGTTTCAGCATATCCTGAGTTTAAGACTTTCAATTTATCTTTTCTCTTCATTATGACAATTATCAAATTTGGAGCAACTTTGAGGCTTATGTACCAGATTGCAACTGCAGGGAACAGGTAGAGGGGCTTGGCTCTGGACCAAGGTCTCAAAGGAGAGAAAATAAAACACCCATTATGCTACCTTCTGTTGTGATTTACTGCTTGATTGGATTAGGCAAACCGACCTTTAGAAATTACCAAATTGAACCATGAGGGAGCAAAATATCAAGAATACTTTCTAATCATTGATAATCTGGAGGCTAAGGATATACAGATTAACACTTAATAAAGATGCTTTTAACTATCAGTGGCAACTGTTTCATCATACAAATCTTTACATCAACATATTCCTTTGACAGCACCTCTGAAAACTTTGATCTCTACCACAAGGCATGGGGACATCACCACCTGCAAGTGCCCCCCAAATCCCACACACCATCCTGAGGAAATATACTGCCATTTCTTCACTGTCACTGGGTCAAAATCCTGGAACTTTGAGAGTGTCCTTAAACTCTAGGAACTGCTGTTGTTCAGAAGGCAACTCAGTACCACATTGAAAATTCACAAAACGTTTATTTGATAGAGAACAAGAGCTTCCTCTGTGTTGTTATCTCCAACTATGCTTTTGTTCCTTCCCCAATTTGAAGTTTATTTCTGAAGTTTTTTTAATTCATTCACAGGATGAGGACATCGCTGGCAGGCCAACATTTATTGCCCATCCCTAATTGCACAGAGGACAGTGCAGAGTCAACCACATTGCTGTGGGTCTGGAGTCACATGTTGGCTAGACCAGGTAAGGATGGCAGTTTCCTTCCCTAAAGGACATTAGTGAACCAGATGGGCTTTTCCAAAATCAACTCATGGTCATCAGTGGATCTTAATTCCAGATTTTTTTTGAATTCAAATTCCACCATCAGCCTTGACAGAATTTGAACCCCGGTCCCAGAAATTTACCTGGGTCTCTGAATTAACAGCCCAGTGATAATACCACTAGCCCATCCCCATAAATTAATATGTAGAACTCAAAATATCCAACCGCGACCTCTGTGGTCTAACATTTTCCAGGAAATTACACACCAGGAACTAGTTGTATTTTATGGAGTATGGGAGATAACAAGTAGCCACTTAAGGGAGATAAACACATTGGAAAGTTGAGATGAGTAACAGAATAGACAAGATTGATGTGCCTCTTATATTTAGCTCATTCTCCACCAAAAATGGGTATTCCTGTCCAAGGGTGGCACAGTGGTTAGCACCCCTGTCTCTCAGTACCAGGTACGTTGGTTTCTTTCCGGCCTCAGGCAGCTGTCTGTGTGGAGTTTACACATTCTCCCTGTGTCTGCGTGGGTTTCCCCCAGGTCTCCAGTTTCCTCTCTCAGTCTAAAGATGCGCAGGTTAGGGTGGATTGGCTATGATAAACTGCCCCATAGTGTCCAGGAACATGCAGGCTGGATGGGTTAGCCAAGGGAAATTCAGGGTTATTGGGATGAAGTGGGAAGGGTTTGGGTGGGATGCTCTTTGAAGGTGTTGAGTCAAATGGGTCACAAATGGCTTGCTTCCACAATGTAGGGATTCTATGAAGTTGGGTGAGGCTGGTGGATGTGGAAGAGGAAGACTATCAGTGACTTCAAAAGGAGACTGCAGCAGCACTTCAGGGAAATGAACTTGTTGCTCCTTCAAACAGCGATCTTGTCTTTCCTCATCCATTGTTCCAGCTCTTCCAATGATCAATTCTGTCTCTCCCACTCTTGTTGCTCCCCCAGAGACGGGAAATCTGTGATTTACAAGCTCAGAGCTGCTCTCGCAGATCCAGCATCATCACGCAGTGGGCTATTCAGAGAGGTGAATACCCACCAAAGCTATACCAGTGTCTGCTGGGCGATGGAGGGAAACAGCAGCGACTGGGCAGCCTGAGAAAACACCAGAGCTGAAGCATCAACCTGGCAAGTGGTGATGAAACAGAATTCCCTACCCTGACTGTCAAATAGCTGGGAGAAGAGGGGCTGATTGCAAAATCTTTGTTTAACAATGTAGCATCGGACTTTTAAATTCTTATCAAGTGGTCGACACCTTGGGTGCGCCTTTGATATTCATCCAGGCTTTCCTTGTCCCATGTATTTTAGAGGATGCTGAGCTCAAATGTAGTTTTACTGAAGAAATCAAACTTCCGCCAAAGAACAGCTGTACAGTACGAGACAAACCTATTGATGGTCACATTGTAAAGATCACAACATGCAGGCACTGCACTCAGGCTCAAACTAAAAGCTTACAAAGGCACACATCATTAAATCCTGGAAAATTGGCCACATGACCATCTTGCAGATCAAGCCATTCAAGGAAAATAATAGTACTGGTGATCCCAAACTCAGAGGGCTTTGATTATTCTGATGGTGTTATTACAAAAGATCAGCCAATCAATCTGCAGGGAGGAGTGGTTACTGTGTATGGTAAAAGGAGGAATGATTCTGATGTCTATACGGTTGGGGAGCAAGGTGAGGGATGTTGGTTACAACGTGCATATATGTACACACACAATTTTTGCTATTTGCAATGCTGTACTTTTCTGCAGAAAACTGGAAAAAATTTCAATGTAAATATGTCAGGCAACATTACTCTGTGACTGCATCAAAATAAAGGAGTCCATGAGAATAAAGTATATGAAAGTGTCCTCATCCAAGGTAATTGCTCCTTGAAGTCCAATCATGGGTTCCCCTTAGTCCCGTCCTTGCTGCTCCCCTATTGATAGATTCTGTCTCTGAAGGAGCAGCAAGGGCAGAAGGGAGGGAAGCCGTCATTGGAGCTTTTGCTGCTTTTAACCTATCCTTTCCCCACTTATGCCACATATGGATGGGGTTGAGAGAAGGTCTTTGAAATCTTCACCATTGGCTTTGATTTTTTGCAAGCTACTTGCAAAATAGAGGGTGAATTTATCTGCTATTGCTGTTTACTCTGAGCCTTGCTTAAGGACTGTAAGGAGAGTGCAGGGCAACAGGACTGGCTAGATAACTCTACAAATCCAGGTCCTATCATAAAAGAATAAGAAAAAAATTTAAGTGCACATGCGGGTAGAGCATCTGGACAAATATGTTTGATGCAGTATAAATTCCTTGGATCACAGGCACATTTAACATGGTTCCACTTGGAGTAAATCACTTCCAACATCTAGACAAATAGGTGGCATACAGAAATAAGGAAATACAGCCAGGATTCCTTTCCGAGTGACAGATCTACTACTATGAACAAATGAACTAATTTCAATTCCTATTGCAAGCAAAGAACTTTTAAGTCTATTGCCGTGAAAACTACAGAATTACCTGATCTCTTTTGGAGATCAGTCAACGAGGCCTCTAGCTCCTGCACATGGCTGAGATTCTTCTCCCTCTCCTCTGAAAGTGCATTTATCTGCAAAGGCAAAATAATACATGACTACACAGAGAGAACAAAGTTCATTTCACCGGTGTGAGTTCCCAAAGTGGAGCCACATTAACTAGAAATGCACTTAAGAAAATTGTGCAAGTGGTTCCTAAGATTATGTACCCACTTACATTCCTCAATGAATAAAATAATTCAGCAGTGTGCAAGCCAACAATTAAAAATCAAACATGCATTACAAACGATGTGTACAGTAGGACGTTTGAAATTGCTATTTGGTGCTTTTTTTCCAAAGAAAGTGCGAGATTTTGTATATTGTTTAATTTTAAATTACTGCAAATACAGTTGTTGCCACAAAGACCTGTCAGAGGTACAAGGGGTCATATGGTCTTGTGCACTGAATCATTCTAAGAAATTTTGCAATTGCACTGTCTCGTCTGCCCTTGCGACATAGACTACCTTTCATTGCCAATCAGTCTCCAGCTGCAGGTAAATCATTGGCCTTTTGCCAATGCTAATCTGGACAGTCCTTCCACAAATATCGAAACGCCCACAATCAGTTTTGCAAAGTCAACATCCAAGTGACATGCAGAAAATATATAAAATGTTGGACAAAATAGTTTTTTTTGGGGGGGCGTGGGTGGGTGGGTAGGGAAGGGGGTAAGGGGGAGATGAGGGAGAGGATAATTCCTTTTTCCTCTCTCCTCTCCATTCCATCCCACCCATACATAGCAAATTATGACAGTTGCCTGATAAAGGGAAAACTTGATTCACTTTCGAATACAAAGTGAATGTACATTTTAAAATGAAATATTTGTCAGGTTTCAGGGAAGAAGCAAGTGCATTGAAGGTAAAGTACTGCAGTCTCTTTTGACAGAACAACCCAAAGGCAGGATGGGCCAAATTGCGTCCCACTGCTCTGCATGATTCTATCCAATCTTATGGTGCAGGCTTTTTTAAAACCTTACATTTCAACTTGAAAACTGAACACATGACCTGTGCGGCTTTTGTCTTTGAAACTGTAAAATTAGAATACATTATTCAGCTGGGATTGGGATAGCATTTTCAATGACATGCCTAATCCTTCATGTTGCCACTTACTTGTTGTGCCAGCTGCTGAACTTTCTGCTGCCAAACACTGCCCTCCTCCACCAGCTTGTGGGCATATTGATCTCGCTCAACAAGTAGCAGCTGCTGTGATTTTGAAAGCTGCAAAAATAATGGAACTGGATTTGAGATTGAGAACATTGGTAATTTTTACCTCTCTGTAGAATTCATTGTTTCTAACTTATTGGGACAGACAAAACAATTTTCTTTCCAGTTTAATTCTCTTACTAATATAGCAATGAAAGAAAGTTGATTTTTAAATGTACTACATGCATGAAATCAGCAAAACAAAAGGTCTTGACAATTACAAAATTCAACCATCCTTTAAACAGGGTAACAAGTATCACCTTTTCAGCAAAAACTTTGCATTCCATATCTGGAGTAGTGTGCGCAGTTTTGGTCTTATTACCTAAGAGAGGACATATTTGCGAAGGTTAACTAAGCTAATACCGGGGATAGCAGATCTGTTGTACGAGCTGAAATTAGTCCAACTGGGCCAGTATTCACTAGAGTTTAGAATGAAGAAAGGGGATCTGATTTGAATATATAAAATTCAAACAGGGCTTGACAGATTAGATACTGGAAGGATAGTTTCCCTGGTTAGGGAGTCTAGAACTAGGAGTCAATGTCTCAGGATACAAGGTAGGCCATTTAGGAACGAAATGAGGAAATATTTATTCACTCAGAGGGTGGTCAACCTGCAGAATTCATGACCACAGAAGGCTGTGGAAGGCAAGTCATTGAATATGTTCAAGAAAGAGATTTATACATTCTTAGATATTAAAAGCATCAAGGGTAATGAGGAATGGGGAACATAGTTTTGAGATAAGGATCAGGGTATGGTCACACACAATGGTGCAACAAGTTGAAAAAGGTGAATGGCCTACTCCCACTCCTGGTTTCTAGGCTTCTACGTTTTATCCAATTCTATGCAGATTTTAGATGTTTGGGCACTTTATTGATGAGCTTGGCCAATTGTACACCAAGTAACAGGTGACTAAAATGAGCGTTCCAAAATCTATGCAGACAGTAACAGCTACCAACAAATTCCTTCACATCAGGTTCTGACCCTGAGCTGGTATTTCGTTTCAATTCAACTCTGGCAACACCCTATGCTTCCTCTCCTTGCTTCAGTGTTAACAAAACAGGGTTCCCCACAAACAAGTTTCACTCGACTGATCTGGGGTGAAGGGATTACCTGACGAGGAAACATTGGACAGGTTGGGCTTGTATTCACTGGAGTTCAGAAGAACAAGAGATGACCTTATTGAAACCAAGAATATCCTGAGGGGAGGGGCAAGAGCAGAAGGTTCCTCTTTTGGGAGTGACTAGAACTAGAGGACACAGTTTAAGAATAAGTCATCTCTCTTTTAAGTTGGAAATTAAGATTTTATTCTGTGGTTAATTAGTCCACTGAATTCTCTCCCAGGTAGCAGTGGAGGGCTAGATCACTGAATACTTTTAAGGCTGAGTTAGATAGCTCTTGATTGATGAGGGAGTCAAAGGATATGGCAGAAAATATAGGTAAGTGTTTGAGGTACATATGTCCTTCCTAACCTTCTTCCAATTGCAAAACTTTCTGAAAGGTGGAATTAATTAATCTGCAAGAAATTTTCCTATAATTCTCTGCTGTTGCCAACCATGGCACACAAGAAACTGACTGAACAGTACACAGACACACAACAGTGAAGAACTCCCTTGCATTGTGCACAGATTGAAGTCATGCTCAGTGATTTCCAGCCAAATATCCTTACTTCATTCATCTGTGCCATTAAATGAGCTTTTTCTTCAAGAACCAGTTGCAGCTGCTGATTAGCATCTGGAAGCTCCGATTGGTTCGAGAACTGGAGAAAATAATACAAGATAAAACATGCATTAAAATATTAAATGTTGATCCAGGTATAACACATTATGTTTAAGCTAAATGTTGCACAAAGAAAACTATCAGTCTCTCTTCCCCCAAAAACAGATCCTTCCCACTCAACATTCTTCAAAAGTGTCATTCTCTAAAACCTTGCTGAACATTCTCACTCTCTTCCAAATACATCAACAGGATCTGTCACTTACGTACTGTTAAGCAGAGTTTCCCCTCATCAAAGTCATCAATGTTAATCCCTGTGACACTTCACTGGTTACCAGTTGCCATCCTGAAAACACCACCTTATCACAATTTTGCCTTCTTTTAACTAGCTAATCCTCTGTCAATGCCCCAATCTACTACCCCAACATCATGGGCTCTTATCTTATTAAGTAGGCTTTATGTGTGCAACCTTACTGAACACCTTTGGAAATGTAAATTTATTACATCAACTGATTCCCCATTATCCATCCTACTTGTTACCTCCTCAAAAGGATTTAATAAATTTGTTATGTGTGATTTCTCCTTTGTAAAGTCAAGCTAACTCTGCTTAGTTATATTATGAATTTTTAAGTGCTCCGCTATTAAATTTTCCTATTGACAGATGTTAAGCTAAATGCCCTACAGTTATCTATTTTTTTCTTCCATTATAATCCTCTGGGACTCTTCCAAGATCTACGCATTCTTGAAAGATTACTGTAAAAGCATCCACCACCTCTGTATCTATTTCCTTGAATACCCTAGGATGCAACCCATCAGGTCCAGGGGATCAAATGGCCTTTAGCCCCATAATATTTCCCTGTACCTCTCCTCTGGTGATAATCACAGAATCCCTACAATGTGGCAGCAAGCAATTTGGCCCATCAAGTCCACACTGATCCTCTCAAGAGCATCCCACCCATATCCACTCCCTACCCTTGGATTTCCTAAACTACACATCCCTGAACACAATGGGCAATTTAGCATGGCCAATCCACCTAGCCTGCACATCTTTAGACTGTAGGAGGAAACCCACACAGACACGGGGAGAACGTGCAAACTTCACACAGAGGCCTGCCCCAGGCTGGAATCGAACCCGAGTCCCTGACACTATCAGGCAGCAGTGCTAACCACTGAGCCAACATGCTGCCCCTAATTATTGTATTTATTCTTCTCCACCTTTATGTTCCTTGATTATTTGGTGCTTTGCTAGTGGTATGCTAATACTGCCTTCTACCATGAAGACTGGTGCAAAGTATTTATTCATCTCCTCTGCAAATTCCTACTTCCCCATAATGTCCCCAAGTTCTCTTCAGGGCTCATGTTCACTTTAGCCTTTCTGTTCCATTTTACATATTTAAAGAAGCGCTTACAGTCTGCTTTGATCTTACTTGCTTACCCTCAGTTTATTTTCTTCGTTATTATTTTTTGTTATCTTACCACTTTGCCACATTTAACTTTTTTCTTTCAATTTGATACAATCCGTAACTTGGTTAACCATGGTTAGTTTATCTCCTTCTTTACCGGGGTATAATTTTTGTTACGAATAATGAATATCTTTTAAAAATGTCTGCCATTGTTCATCAATTGCATTTTCTGTTAAACTCTTTCCCTAGTCCAGCCAACTTTACCCTCAATCTTTCCTAATTGCCCTTAATAAAGTTTGGCAGAGTTGTTTCTGACCAACGTTTCTCACTCTCAAACTAAACACTAAGCTATATAATTTAATGGGATTACTGTTCCATTGGGGCTCTTTTACTCTCAAATCATTTATTAAACCTGCTACATTACACATTACCAAAACCAAAACAACTTGGCTCCTGGTTAGATGTTGTTCTATTAAAAATTGTCCCGAATTTACTACAAAGTAGTCATGGGCTACCAATGCCCAACCGATTTTCCAAATGGACATGAAGATTAAAGTTACCCATGATTAATACACTGCTTGCTTTACACACTGTAATTACTTCATGATTTATTCTGTCCCACCATATTGCTATTGTTAGGTGCCTATAGACAATTCCTAGCAGCGACTTCTTCCCCTTGTTATTTGTTACTTCCACCCATTTGGATTCTACTGCATCTTCTAATTCAAGACCATTTCTCATTATTGTATTTATTCCATCT
>NC_063359.1:34583716-34595523 GCF_021869965.1 Rhincodon typus | reverse complement strand
AGGCCCGAAATGTCAGCCTTTCTGCTCCTCTGATGCTGCTTGGCCTGCTGTGTTCATCCAGCCCTGCACCTTGTTGTCTCGGATTCTCCAGCATCTGCAGTTCCTACTATCTCTGATGCAATGTGAGAGTGTTGTGTGAGTATCACCGCACTCAAGATACTGGATATGCACATTGCACGCTGTTGCTTTTTCTCATTTTGGATTCAGAGAAACAAGTTTAAAATGTGCAATAATATTCAGGGCCTTCATTGCATTTTTTTTACAATTAAATTTAAATTAACATGTTCTGCCAGTGTGCAGCAAATTAGTATATATAGAGTGCGGAAGCTGCATTACTTCTGGAGCACATCAGCGTTATAACCCTGGGTCCACACTATCCCACAGATTTTATTTTATATTAGGATATGGTTGAGCTCATAGGAAAGCTATTGTGTTTGGAAGCTGCCGCTCTGTTGAACAGGGTCAAAACTTGTTGGCTATAAGAGCCTGCATAGTGACAACAAAGAGAATGAGATATTATTCCAAAGTTTGGGGTGGGCAGAACTCACACCCAAAGAAATCATGTACAAAGTTCAAACCCATTGTTCCAATCCAGAGATTCCTCCAGGGACTGTTCCACATAGAAAGATGAGCAAAATTCTCATTCATTATATCACTCAGATGTAAAGTGTTGCTGACTCCACATTTCAGAATCTGGGTTAAACAGGAACATTTTCCTTTCTTGACCTCAGCAGATCTGAACAAGTGTTTATTCATGTGAAGAAAATCCCAGTCATGTTGGAGAGCTTGTTTCCTTTGGGATGCAGCCCAAAGCCAGCTTTGAGACACAACACAGCACAGAAGACAAAATATGTTAGACACAGTGACAGAGTTAGCGCAATCTTTGACAGGCCTTGTGCTGTAGGTTGGTCTAACAATTACCTCCAAATATACAAGGTCAGAAAACACAAATTGGGAACTACCAGGGTAGTAAACCAGCAAGGAAAATTTAAAATAAAATGCTGGATTAGAGCTGATATTAGCTTGCAGTGGCTTAAAGCATTATTTTGACCCATTTAAAATCATCAGACAATTGTTCCAAATAATGAACAAACAGAAGCCTAGCCATTTTAAAATCAGCCATGGTCATTTCAGTGTAAATGATATTTGTCCCTGAATCAGAGAAATGAGGTAAAGCTACTCATTTGGAGTCTGGATTGTTCAGGATCTGATGTCAGTGTAAATCAATGGGTTCCTGGCTGACTGTTTCAGGTGATATTCATTCATAGAAGGTGAGGTTCTAGTTACAATGAATGAAGAGCATACAGTTGTACGGGCTATGCCACATCACTGCGCTATATGAGCTGTCACTTATGATGAAGGTTACTGCCCCACCACTCTAGGTGATGGCCTAGACTATTAATCCGGAGACCCAGGTAATACTCTGGGACCTGGGTTCAAATCCTGCCATGGTTGATGGTGGAATTTGAAGTCAACAAGAATCTGGAATTAAGAATCCAATATGACCATGAAACCATTGCTGATGGTCAACGGGAGAAACCATCTGTGCTTTGGGGACAGAAATTTGCCACCCCTACTCAGCCTGGTCAACACGTGACTCCAGATCCACAGCAATATGGTTGACTCTTAGGTCTTGCCTATGTAGTCTAGTGTGGTTGAGGAAAACCACTTTTTGGTCCAAATAGAAGAGGCTCTTATCATTGGCAGCTAGTTATGGATTACATAAATCTGATAGACATTGTTACAATGACTTTGAGAAGGACAAGATGTTAAGTCTCCCTCCTTCGAGATCCTAAGCTGTTCAACGCATTTGTCCATTTGACATCACCATAGTGGTGGAGGTAATAGCGTTCCTCAGTATTAACCCTTTCAGAACCATATACAAGACAGAGCATAGAATGGATAATATCCCTTGCAACCACCCAACACTCTTGTACCTACATTTTATAGAGCAACAGGCCTGATAAAGTGTCTTTGATGAACAAAAAGCAATTACTTTTACATTGCTAACTTACCGAAGTTGGTTCCAGCCTCTACAGCCAAACTGGAAAGTGGAGGTGAATGGTAGACAGAGACATACACTCGTGTGATGCTACTGTTAGGTGTTGCACACCGTCAGTGCATCATTAACCATGAATACTTTGTGTTGCTAATGTGAATGTCTGGCTGATTAATGCTGATGACAGGTTCAGAAGGAGGACGGAGAAACATTGACCTTTGTTTGTTGTTGTAAATGGTAGTTGCTTTACACAGTGCTTTACTTGGTGGAAGAAATGGATGCAAAGTGCTGCAGACGGTGTGTCATGCATGCAGTGTTTTTTTTCCCCAAATTGCTTCATTGATTGATTGATTTATTGTCACGTGTACCAAAGTACAGTGTAAATCTTTGTTTACAAGCCATACAGACAGATCATAGTAAGCAAAGATGTTCAGATCAAAAAGACTTAGACAGAGGCATACAGGTTACTTTGCACAGGGTGTGCGCTAGGCGAGATCAACGTTAGCAAGATCAACATTATTTGAGGCTCGACAGTCCATTCATCAGTCTGATAATGGCGAGGAAGAAGCTGTTCCTGAACCTGCTTGTGTGTGTGTTCAGGCTTCTGTATCTTCTGCCTGATGGAAGAGGCTGTAGGAGATCATTACTGGGGTGTGATGGGTCTTTGATGATGTTGGCCACCTTTCCATGGCAGTGAGCCATGTAAATACAGTCCATGGATGGAAGGTTGGATCCGTGATGGTCTGGGTTGTGCACACCACCTTCTGTAGTTTCTTACAGTCCTGGCAGAGCAGTTGCCATTCCAGGCCAATATGCACCCGGACAGTATGCTTTCATTGGTACATCTGTAGAAGTTGGTGAGGGCCCTTATGGACATGCCAAATTTCCTGAGCTGCCTGAGGAAGAAGAGGTGTTGTGCCTTCTTGACTGTCGCATCTACGTGGGAAGTCTAGGACGGGTCGTTGGTATCATCACTCCAAGGAATTTGATGCCCTTCACTCTCTCAACCTCAGTTCCGTTAATGTAGATGGGGGCGTGTTCTCCTCCTTTCTTTCTGAAGCCAATGATCAGCTGTTTAGTTTTGCCGACGATGAGAGAGAGATTGTTTTCATTGCACCGTGTCACCAAGCCCTCTATCTCCCTTCTGTGTTTTGACTTGTCGTTGTTAGATATTGACCAATTTCTAATAAATTTGAACATTGGGAGAAGCAGTTATAGATGGATATTGCAGTAAACGATCTATCCAATAGTTTCAAATGGTGCAATGTGAACAGCTGTGATGCCAGCCAGAAGGTGTCTCTCAGGCAGGAATTTAGTGTGTGTGGATGATGGGCTGACTTGGATGGCTACGGGTCATGAGCTGTATCCTGCACTCCATGCGTACAGTGAATGGCCACATCTTCCACAGCCCATCCTTGAGCAGCTGAGGGTCACCCGGAAGATCCCAGGCTTCAACACTCGACGCAGTTACCAGCTCGCGGTTGGCGATGTGAGCGGTCAACCAGGCAGTACGCTATCGGGAGGGCTGCCACCACTTAGTAGGGTGGGTTTCAGCAGGGATGAAAGGATTTCACATGAGCATGTGGCTTTTTTTAATGGTCCTGTATCAATGCGAGTGTTTCATTAGCTGTCATCTAGTTATGTTCTTTGAGGAGGATGTTTTGCCTGTGGACATTAGGAAGTGCGTTGTCCTTGTTGCGTATATTGGAAACATTTAATATGCTTTGGGTAGATTCACAGTCACCAATCCTGCTTAGAGACACAGAGAGCCATACAGCTTCAGTCCAACTAGTCCACAACAACCATGTTCCCAAATTAAACTAGTCCCACCTGCCTGTGCTTGGCCCATATCCCTCCAAACATTTCCTATTCATGTACTAATCCAAATGTTATTTAAATGTTGTAACTGTGCCCGCATCCAGCACTTTCTCAAGCAGTACATTCCACACATGAACCACTCTCTATGTAAAAAAGTTGTCCCTTACGTCCACAGAATCCTTACAGTTTGGAAACAGGCCATTCAGCCCAACATGTCCACACTGACCCTCAGAAAAGCATCCCACCCAGACCCATACCCCTTCCCTATCCCTAAAACCCGCAATTTCTATGGCTAATGCATCTAACCTACACATCCCTGAACACTATGGGGCAATTTAGCATGGTTAATCCACCTAGCCTGCACATCTTTGGGCTGTGGAAGGAAACTGTAGCACCCAGAGGAAACCATGCAGACACGGGGAGAATGTGCAAACTCTAACCTTAAAAATATGCCCCCTATTTTTGAACTCCACCATTCTAGGGAAAAGGAATCTTGTCATTCACTTTATCCATGCCCCTCAAGATTTTATAAACCTCTAAAAGCTCACCCCTCAACCTCCTACACTCCAGTGAAAAAAAAGCCCCAGCCTATTCAGCCTTTCTTTATAACTCAAACTCTCCATTTCCAGCAACGTTCTGGTAAATCTTTTCTGAAACCTCTCCAGTTTAATAATATCCTTCCTGTAACAGAGTGACCAGAATGGCACACAGTACTCCAGAAGATGTCTCACTAATGTCCTATACAACCTCAACATGACAAACCAACTCCTACACTCAAAGGTCTGAAGAATGAAGGCAAGCGTGCTAAACTTAACCACCCAGTCTACCTGTGATGCGAATTTCAAAAAAGTATGTACCTGAACTCCTAGGTCTCTCTGTTCTACAACACCAACCAGGCCCCTAGCATTAGTTGTATAAGTCCTGTTTTTGTTTGTATTACCAAAATTCAATACCTCACATTTATCCAAATTAAACGTTATTGGGAGTCATAGAGTCATACAGCACTGAAACAGACCCTTCGTTTGAACCAGCCCAACTTCTTATTAGTACCAGTCCAAGTTACGGATACCAAATTGGGAAGGAAGCCCATGCAAAGTCTTCGACAGAAGATAAATTCAATCTTGTTGGATAGAAAAGGTTGATCATGTAGTAATTATTAGCCAGTTGCACTACATCTGAGCTATGTGATCAGCCTGTTGTGAGACGTCAGATTGCGCTTAAAGAGGAAGTACACATTAATGTTCCACTACTGCTCAGCACCAGAAAAATAACAATCAAACTGGTATAACAAGGTGTGGAGCTGGATGAACACAGCAGGCCAAGCAGCATTAGAGGAGCAGGAAAGCTGATGTTTCGGGTCTGGACCCTTCTTCAGAAATGGGGGTGGGAAAGGGGGCTTTGAAATAAATAGAGAGAGGGGATGCGGTGATAGAAGATGGATAGTGGAGCAGATAGGTGGAGAGAAGACGGACAGGTCAAGGAGGTGGGGATGAAGCTAATAAAGGTGAGTGTAGGTAGGAAATGGGCGTGGGGGTTGGTCAGTGAGGTGGGAGGAGCAGATAGGTAGGAGAGAAGACGGACAGGTCAAGGAGGCGGGATGAGAGGGGGGTGCTGGTCTTGGGATGAGGTCGGGGGTGGGGAGATTTTGAAGCTAGGTAACTGGTTACTTCCTCTCCTAGTCCTTTATGTTCTGAAGGGAAAAGCAAGTAATATGACACTCACGGCAAGCATTGTTCAAACAAACAGTAATTGAAGTTTAGGTTTAGACGAACTGAAGCTGAGGGGTTCTGTATTCAGATGGAGCCTTTGGATGGCGACAAGAATTTGGTCAATTGTATATGGACTAGTGACCAGTTATCAATGACAAAGGCCTTTGTCTTCTAACCACCATGTGAATGGCTCTAAGTAACTGAACAGCTTGGGTCTGGGAACAGATAAAGAGAGAACCCGTAAGGTCTTCATCCAACCAGGAGCTCTGTCCATTTTCCACAGTGAGCCTCTTTAAATCTCTGAGCCACATACCACTCTGCCTCTAAATCATCTCACTGCTCCATTACTGTCACTGTTGGTTAAAGCATCTGCCTAACAAACTGGAGATCCTGGGTTCAAATCCCAGCAGTGCCTCTACCTCACCTCAAAGAATTCTTATTTTAACTTCGCTCAAACACTACATTTTTCATAATAAAAGACCCCTACCACCCCAGTTTCCCATTGGGCAGAAGATACAAAAGTTTGTATACGTGAACAAATAGATCCAAGAACACCTTCTTCCCCATGGTTTTAGACTTCTGAATGGACCTCTCAAATTTTAAACTTGTTGTTGATCTTGCTCTCTGTGCATCTTCTCTCCAGCTAGAGCATCGTATTCCTCACTCTGTTCTATTACCCTTACACACTTTGTATGGTATGATCTGCCTGTACTACACTTTTCTGTGTATCGGGTACCTAGGTATATGTGGCAATAATAAATCAAATCAAATCCTAGAAGTCCTGAAGAGCACTGCAGGTCTCCTTATATCCTAAATGAATTGCAGTGCTTCAACAGGGCAGCTTACCACCATCTTCTAAAGGGCAGTAGGAATGGACAGTATATAAAAGCGTAGGTTTAGTCTGCATTACGTTGAACAATTTATATTTTTTTTGCATATGAGGGGTTGGGGAATGTAACTGCACCGGCGTGTACAGAAAGCAAACACAATATTAAAAACAGAAGGTGCTGGAAATACTCAGCAAGTCCCAAAGCAATTCTGCAGAGAGGAAAAAAACCCAGAAATAACTGCACTTCCGGGATGAATCTTCCTTCTTGCAAAGGACCCTTCAACTTTAGCTCTGCTTAACTCTCCGTCTGTAATCCAGCAACGTGTCATTTGTTTGTCGTTCAGATTTTGCAACCACTCGTATTTGCATTCGTTATCCATTGAAAAACTACAATTCCCGAATGTCCCCCCCTCCTGCCTTGCGCCTGCCCCCCCCCAAACAAGCCCAGGGAAGGCAGTTACTGTCCCTTGTCAATCAAACCGCTTACAAAGGAGGAAAGGGAAGGTCACGATAAACGGCGCAGGTCGCTAGGTAGCACAAAGTACATCGTGAAAGTGACAGATTGCAAGGAAACCCACTGACCGGGGGGGTGGGGGGGGGAATTGCTGCTTTTTACTTCCCGAATCAATTTTATCTTTAATTTAAATCACCTTAGAAAGTTGAATTGCAGAAACATGGGAATGGGAGATATCTTCATGTGATTTTATTTGGAGGATCTGGCGGCTTGCAGGAGTTTGAGGCTGAACTCCGCGCTGTTGTTTTGTTTTAATTATTAATTATTAGAAGCAGAGCTTGGAGTCTGTCTCTACTATCCTTTTTGTTTTGGAGTTGTTGGAGCCTCCCTTGCCTTTCCTGTGGTTTTGTTTTTGAGAGCGGGGTGGTGGGGGTTTGGTTTTGTTTTGCGCCTTTATTTCCCTTCCCCCTGTTTTCTCTCTCTCTCTCTCTCTCTCTCCTGTGATTGTGTGTAGTTTGGGCTGGGCGATGTGGAGACTGGCGACTTGCTCGGTTGTGTTCGTGCTGCTGCGCTCTCTCACCGCTCTGCCGTGGCCGCTGCTCACCGCCGCCTGCTGCGCTCTCTACCTCGCCTCGGGAGGTCGCACATTCCTCGGCGTCTTCTTCAAGACCATCCGCCGGGACGTGCAGTGAGTATGCTACAGTCGGTCGCATCCCTTTGCCCTTGAGAAGGCATGGGGCTTATTGCAGCTTAGGTGCGTGGGCGAGGGAGGGTTGTGGGTGGGGAAATGTTGCAATGCAGTCATTACATCCCCACCCCCACCCCCACCCCCACCCCCGGCTTGTGCACCCTGTCCTCTTACCTGTCAAGTGATACCACTCTGTCTCAACTCCACTGGGGGGTTTGGAGGAAGCCAACAGGAGTCCTCCTCCCCTTACCCTAAGAGAGAGGTACTGACCCTGAAAATCTCCCAAGTCCAGATCTTTCAACAAAAAAAAGACAGAAGTTGCTGGAAAAGCTCAGCAGGTCTGGCAGCATCTGTGGAGAGAAATCAGAGTCAGTGTTTACGGTGGAGTGACCCTTCCTCAGAACTGGTGGCAGTCTAGATCTTTCCATAGAATCCCTATAGCGTGGAAGCAGGCCCTTTAGCCCAACAAGTCCACACTGGCCCTTGGGGCATCCCACCCAGATCCATCCCCCTATAACCCACCTAAGCTACACATCCCTGGATGCTACAGGGCAATTTAGCATGGCCAATCCACCTAACCTGCACATCTTTGGACTGTGGGAGGAAACTGGAGCACCTGAAGGGAACCCAGTAGACACTGAGAGAATGTGCAAACTCCTCACAGTCGGTTGCCTGAGGCTGGAATTGAACCTGGGTCCCTGGTGCTGTGAGGTAGCAGTGCTAACCACTGAGCCACCATGCCACCCCCAACCTGTTCAGAGATGTTATTAATCATGGCCAAGGGGAGTTGAAGTCAGGCCCTCCTCGTCCCTCTTCAGTTAACCTGCAGCACTGCTCCAGGGATTAGTCTCTGGCTGGAGAGATGTTTATTGCTCACCTTTCGAGGGGGTGGGACTTGAACCTGGGCCCCCTGGCGCAGAGGTGGGAACTCTACTACCATGCCACATCCTGGCTCAGAGGTAGATACTTTCTAATTACAGATGCTTTTGGTGTGGCACAGTGGCTCAGTGGTTAGCACTGCTGCCTCTCAGCACCAGGGACCTGGGTTCAATTCCAGCCTCTGGTGACTGTGTGTGTGTGGAGTTTGCGCATTCTCCCCGTGTCTGTGTGTGGGTTTCCTCAGGGTGCTGTGGTCTCCTCCCTCAGTCCAAAGATGTGCAGGCTAGGTGGGTTAGCAATGGGAATTAAGGGGTTATGGAGATAGGGTTGTGGTCTGGGTGGATGCTCTTGGGTATGGACTCCAACACACTCTGATGTGCTTCCTGAGACTGTGTTGGACAGTGTGTTCCTCTTCAAGTTGAATTAACTTGCCCGCCCTTTGGGGCAACACTCCTCAAGGGACATGCCTTTGCATAGTGAGAGAGTCAAAAAAAAGGGTTTTTGTTTACAACAAACTCGGCCATGATATGTCCTCTTTGTGAAGGCATTGGAAAAAAATGTGCAGAAAATATATAAAAGGATTGAGCCGAGGGGATATAGGTTGCAACCCCGAAGTAGTGTATCAACCTAAATTGGGGGTCAAACACTCTGAGGCAGACCTGCGGCCAACCCTCTCGTTCTCCCACTGGGTCTTGTGCTTCCATCTCCTCTACCTCACCATCATCCAATCACTCACTAGAGCTGACAATTTTCAAGCCTCAAAATGGGCTTGCAGTGCGGGGACAAAACTCAGGAAGCGCTATGACACAGGGATGGCTGGATTGGAGAAGGTGGGACTGTTTTCTTTCATGAAAGAGAAGGTCATGAGGAGATTTGACACACGTACGTAATATCAAGAAGACAGGGTTGTCAGGGAAACAATGTTGCCCATTGGCAGTAAGTTCAACGACCAGAGGCCTCTGGTTTATGACGATTGGCAAAAGAAATAACCATAGCATGAGGAAGTTTGGGGGAGGGAGTAAATTTTCTTGCAGATAGTGAATAGGAATTTGCTGCCTGAGACTCTTGGGGGCAGGTTCAGTCAATGCATTCAAAAGGAATTTGGATAATTATCTGAAGAGAAAATAAATGCATGTTTGTGGGGAAAATGGAGGAGCTGAGAGACCCATTGATTAACTGTTAAGAGAGCCAGTATGACCCTGACAGACTGAATGACCTCCTTATGTGCTGTACCCATTCTGTGATACATTTCCAATGAACCATGATGAAGGATAGGAGTGAGAAAGAAAGATTTAGACTCTGCAACTTCAGGCCATTCCAAAGTATCCGCACTGTTGTAATGTAGAAAAAGTGGCAGTCCATTTGCACAGCATGATCCCACAGCTCCTATTACTTCGTTGTATGTTTTTCTTTGTTTGTTCCTGGGATGTGGGCACTACTGGGTAGGGTGTCCAGGCTGGCCTAAGCAGCAATGCCAACATCCCACAACCGGATCATTTCTTTTTCTGAAGAAAGGTCCTGACCCAAAACGTCAGCTTCCCTGCTCCTCTGATGCTGCCTGGCCTGCTGCGTTCCTCCAGCACCACACTGTGTTATCTCAGATTCCAGCATCTGCAGTTCCTACTATCTCTTAGATCATTTCTTTGTTTGGGCATCGGCTAAAGTCCTATTAAAAGCAAAATGTTGCTGATGCTGGAAATCTGAAACAAACTCCGAGAATGCTGGAGAAACTCAGCAGGTGTGGCAGCAGCTGCGGAGAGAGATACAGATGAAGAGCTCTAAGACAAATGTTGATGAGGGCACCATGGCCCCTTTACCACTGTTTTTCTCAAATAGTGCCCAGCTGAGAGGGCAGACAGACACCCCTGTTTGCCTGAAAGGACAGCAGCTCCAACACTGTAGCACTCCTTCGGTACTGTCCTGAGGTACTGGGCTAGATTTATTTGTGTTCAAAAACGTGGAAGTGGGTCTTGAACCTACAGCCTTCTGGGCAAAGACTCGAGTGTATTACCTGTTGAGCTGAGGATGACTAGTGCTGTCGTTGATATAGAAATTTTTACTCATGTGTTCCACTGTCAGCATTGACAGAAACACACGTCATTTGAATTGTATGGTAGCAGACTGGCAAAGGCATTGGTCTGAGCTTTGAATGGAGTAGAGATGTTAGTAAATTAGTCACTCCACCTCCCCCATGCCCAGTGTCGATTTTTATGTGAACTAATGCCCAATATAGAGCTCACCAATGTTGAGTCTTTTCCGAAAAGCAGCCTCTGGGTGCAGTTTTTGACTTGAGTGCAGCTTTCTAGATCACAGCAATGGGTGGCTTACAGCTTGGTTCTGATGCCCAACCTGCCACTCCCCAGCTGTTGGCTGTTGCTGTCTTGGCACAAGCCTTGGGAGTGCCTACCTAGCTCAGGAGACTGTAGGAGCACCTACAGCTGTGCCCGTGAGATGCCTGTCTCTTCCGAGAAAGGAGAGGGAGGGAGGAAGGCAATTGGATAAATAGTTGGCAAAGGGAAGAGAAACAGATGGGCCACTGCAGTGCTGTGCCAGCAGTGCAGAAGTATCTGCAAACTTATTGCTCAGTCTGATGAAGATTGTCACTGCATTTAAATGCGTGGGACTTCCATGATGGTGAGGGTAGGGGGGACAACTATAGCACCCAAGAGGTCATTTGGCATCCCAGGAGCATCAGTATCCTGCCTCTTTAGTCTCTTTTATGCAACGCTAGGTTGAGGTTAGAATATGCGAATGAAGTAATGTCTCCAGGGCTCATAGTGTCAAGCAGTTCATGTTAAATAATAGGAAGAATGTATATTTATGTAGCACCTTTAGTGTGACAGAACACCTCCAGTCTCTTAAGGGGAGCAGAGTCACACTTGGCCACCTGAGGTCAAATATCCATAAGCTTGGTCAAGGAGGTAGGTTTTAGAGGAGAGAAGTGAGGTGGAGAGATTGAGGGAGTAAATTCTGGAGTGTGGGGTTCAGGCATTGCTGCCAATGGCTGAATGGTTAAAACTAGGAATGCACAAGAGGCAGAATTATAAACAGGAAAGCTCCCAAAGAGTGCATACGTTCCTCCTTGCAGTCTGGACAGCATTTGGTTTTAATTTCCCTAGCAGTGAGATGTGAAGTGTGTACTTGTACATCTGTATATTGTTGCTGCTCTGGGAGTTTAATGTCACTTTGAAGAGTTGGTCTGTTAACTGGAGAAAGGGATAGGGCTGCAGTTATTACATTTCAGTGGCCCACTCAACCCAGCAAAGGTAGAACTTATGTGCTGCTGAAACCATTATCACGCTTTTGTTACTTCCTGATCGCCTGTTGCATTGTCAAGCTAGCTGGCATCCCAGCTTGCATTTCACAACCAGGATTTGATTTAATCAAGGTGCAGGGCTGGATGAACACAGCAGGCCAAGCAGCATCATAGG
>NC_063359.1:34582476-34583616 GCF_021869965.1 Rhincodon typus | reverse complement strand
GGTGGGGGTCGGGGAGAGAAGGTGGGGTCAGGAGGGAGGGCCAGGGGTGGGAATAGTGGGGGTGCGAGAAGTGGGGAGCCGGGGGGCATAGGAGAAGGGGGGCGGGGGTGGGGGGGGCGGGAAGGGGGCGGGGGGGGGGGGGGGGCGCGGGGCTGTTCCCCTCCCCCCCACCACCTCTGCCTGACATCGCGATGCCACCTCTCCGGGGGAGCGGACAAAGCGGCGGCTGCAGCCCCAGGCCCCGGGGTCACTTGTTAACCCTCCCTTCGGGGTGGATAGGCCGTGGGGCCCCGAACTCGCATCGAACCGTCTCCCCCCGCGGACAGGCGGTAGATCAGCCGGTCACCCCGAGAGGAGTAAAGGAAAACGGTTCCGACAGTCGATCACGGAGCTTTGGCTTCTTCTCCCTTAGCCTCCGCAGTCTGCCGCTCACTCTCACTCTCTCCCTCACCTTCTTCTTGGCAGCCGCCAGCTTAGCCCGTCTGCTCCCGTCGGCCATGGTATCCAGGCCCGCACACGTCACCAGCCAGCTAGCGGACTCCTCCAGTATCCCGGCCTGCACCAGGCCCTGGTAGCCGAGGGGTGGGACTTCGGCGAAACGTAACGACGGTCTTTGTGACGCGATAACGCAACGGGTGGGCAGGTTTTGTGACATCATCGCAACTGCGACAAAGCGCCATGGCAACCTACAAACAATGTCGAGCTCTGCGTCATCAAGCACACAAATAAATAAACTCAGGGGCATCAATCAATCAGTCAGTAATAAAGTAATTAATAAATTCAGGGAACAATTGCAGTCAGTAATAAAGTAATTAATAAATTCAGGGAACAATTGCAGTCAGTAATAAAGTAATTAATAAACTCAGACTCTGGGGCATCCATCTCATTTACTAATAAACTCATTATAAAAGTAGAATTGCTGGAGAAACTTAGCAGGTCTGGCAGTTTCTGTGGAGATAACATTGAATTAACATTTCGGGTCCAGTGACCCTTCTTCAGAATAAAAACCAAAAGAACTGCAGATGTTGTAAATCAGAGACAAAAATAGAAATTGCTGGATAAGCTCAGCAGATCTGGCAGCATCTGTGGAGAGAGAGCAGAATGAACATTTCAGGTCGAGTGACCGTTTGGCTATGTTGG
>NC_063359.1:34581080-34582466 GCF_021869965.1 Rhincodon typus | reverse complement strand
GCTTTCTCTCCACAGATGCTGCCAGAGCTGCTGAGCTTTCCCAGCAATTTCTATTTTTGACCCTTCTTCACAAGTGTGTGAAAGGATTACCCGGCCATGTTGAAGAGGAGGTGGCTGGAGCCAGTAAACCGGAAATTCTGATAAAAATGTGAAACATCAGAAGATTCACAGGTATAATTAGGAAGGGAGTCGACAAGGGGAGAAAAAAAATTGATTCGAGATAGGAAGAAATGAGTCCTGTGGAACTGGAGCAGGCAGAAATAATGCGTTTGCCTGCGCAGTCCTGTGTGTGGATTTTGGGATGGAAGTAGAAGTAGGCTGTGCGAGGTTGGAGGACAATGAGCTTGGAGGCAGTGGGATGGAATTGTCGGATCAAATTAGAATAGTCATAGAGTCATAGAGATATACCACATAGAAACAGACCCTTCAGTCGAACGCGTCCATGCCGACCAGATATCCTAAATTAATCTAGTCCCATTTGCCAGCATTTGGCCCATATCCCTCGAAACCCTTCTTATTCCTATACCCATCCAGATGTCTTTTAAATGTTGCTATTGTACGAGTCTACACCACTTCCTCTGGCAACTCATTCCACACACACACCACTCTCTATGTGAAAAAGTTGACCTTTAGGTCCCTTTCAAATCTTTTCCCTCTCAACTTAAACATATGCCCTTTAGTTTTGGACTCCCCCATTCTGGGGAAAAGACTTTGGCTATTCACCCTACCCATGCCCCTCATGATTTTATAAACCTCTATAAGGTCACCCCTCAACCTCCAACACTCCAGGGAAAATAGCACCAGCCTATTCAGCTGCTCCCTATAGCTCAAACTCTCCAACCCTGGCAACATTCTCGTAAATCTTTTCTGAACCCTTTCCAGTTTCACAACATCCTTGCTGTAGGAGGGAGACCAGAATTGCAGGCAATATTCCAAAAGTGGCCGAATCAATGTCCTGTACAGCCGCAACACGACCTCCCAACTCCTATACTCAATGCACTGACTAAAATAGGCAAGCATACCAAATGCCTTCTTCACTATCCTGTCTATCTGCCACTCTGCTTTCTCGACCACCTATTCCCAATTCCTTCGCCTCCGCCGCATCTGCTCCCAGGATGAGGCAGTCCACTCCCGTACATCTCAGTTGTCCTCGTTTTTCAAGGACCTTAACTTCCCCCCCTCGGTGGTCGAGAACGCCCTCAACCGTGTCTCCCACATCTCCCGCACCTCATCCCTCACACCCCGTCCACGCAATAAGAACCAAAAAAGAATCCCCCTCGTCCTCACTTACCATCCCACCAACCTCCGGATCCAACGCATCATCCTCCGACACTTCCGCCATCTGCAATCCGACCCCACCACCAAAGACATCTTTCCCTCCCCACC
>NC_063359.1:34562608-34580980 GCF_021869965.1 Rhincodon typus | reverse complement strand
CATCTGCAATCCGACCCCACCACCAAAGACATCTTTCCCTCCCCACCCTTATCTGCTTTCCGGAGGGACAACTCTCTCCGTGACTCCCTTGTCCGCTCCACACTCCCCTCCAGCTCCACCACACCCGGCACTTTTCCCTGCAACCGCAGGAAGTGCTACACCTGCCCCCATACCTCCTCCCTCACCCCCATCCCAGGCCCCAAGAAGACTTTCCACATCAAGCAGATGTTCACCTGCACATCTGCCAATGTGGTATACTGCATCCGCTGTACCCGGTGTGGCTTCCTCTACATCGGGGAAACCAAGCGGAGACTCGGGGACCGCTTTGCAGAACACTTACGCTCGGTTCGCAACAAACAACTGCACCTCCCAGTCGCGAACCATTTCAACTCCCCCTCCCATTCCTCAGACGACATGTCCATCCTGGGCCTCCTGCAGTGCCACAACGATGCCACCCGAAGGTTGCAGGAACAGCAACTCATATTCCGCTTGGGAACCCTGCAGCCCAATGGTATCAATGTGGATTTCACAAGTTTCAAAATCTCCCCTCCCCCCACCGCATCCCAAAACCAGTCCAGCTCGTCCCTGCCTCCCTAACCTGTTCTTCCTCCCACCTATCCCCTCCTCCCACCTCAAGCCGCACCTCCATCTCCTACCGACCAACCTCATCCCGCCCCCTTGACCTGTCCGTCCTCCCTGGACTGACCTATCCCCTTCCTAACTCCCTACCTACACTCACCTTTACTGGCTCCATCCCCGCCTCTTCGACCTGTCTGTTTCCTCTCCACCTATCCTCTCCTCTATCCATCTTCTATCCGCCTCCCACTCTCTCCCTATTTATTTCAGAACCCCCTTCCCCTCCTCCTTTTCTGATGAAGGGTCTAGGCCCGAAACGTCAGCCTCTCTGCTCCTATGATGCTGCTTGGCCTGCTGTGTTCATCCAGCCCTGCACCTTGTTGTCTCAGATTCTCCAGCATCTGCAGTTCCTACTATCTTTAACTTAATCAAACTTCGTGCCATATCTGAACTCAAGTCCTGTCCACTGCTCATCTCTGTGTCCATCAGTGCAGCATTTTTTAAAAAATGCTCACCCTCCTGTTGGAGTACCTCCTTGGTCTCACCCATCCCTACCCCGACTCCCCCAAAACCCCCTGGAGCCCTGTATTCCCCTCTAGTTTTTGAGCATCCCTCACTTGCACTGCTTGTGGCTGTGTGGCTCTGAACCTTTGGAATTCTCAATTCTTGTTCCTCCTCTAAGGTTCTTCTTAAAGTCTCCATTTTGATACAGTGGCTTGTTATCGATCACAATATAACCTGCTTTGTCTCCATGTCAATATTTATCTGGTGAACATAGAACATAGAACATTACAGCGCAGTACAGGCCCTTCGGCCCTCGATGTTGCGCCGACCTGTGAAACCAATCTGAAGCCCATCTAACCTAAACTATTCCATTATCATCCATATGTTTATCCAATGACCATTTAAATGCCCTTAAAGTGGGCGAGTCTACTATTTTTGCAGGCAGGGCATTCCACGCCCTTACTACTCTCTGAGTAAAGAACCTACCTCTGACATCTGTCTTATATCTATCACCCCTCAATTTAAAGCTATGTCCCCTCGTGCTAGCCATCACCATCCGAGGAAAAAGGCTCCCACTGTCCACTCTATCTAATCCTCTGATCATCTTGTATGTCTCTATCAAGTCACCTCTTAACCTTCTTCTCTCTAACGAAAACAGCCTCAAAACCCTCAGCCTTTCCTCATAAGACCTTCCCTCCATACCAGGCAACATCCTGGTAAATCTCCTCTGCACCCTTTCCAATGCTTCCACATCCTTCCTATAATGCGGTGACCAGAACTGTACGCAATACTCCAAGTGCGGCCACACCAGAGTTTTGTACAGCTGCAACATGACCTCATGGCTCCGAAACTCAATCCCTCCACCAATAAAACCTAACACACCGTACGCCTTCTTAACAACGCTATCAACCTGGGTGGCAACTTTCAGTGATCTATGCACATGGACACCGAGATCTTTCTGCTCATCCACACTACCAAGAATCTTACCATTAGCCCAGTACTCTGTATTCCTGTTTCTATGAAGCACATAAGGACAAGTTTACTCCAGAGTGCCGCATAAATGCCAGTTGTTGCAGTAAGGTTTTCTCCTCCTGTTGAAGGTCCCATGGTCACTGTTTACCTTCTGATACCTTGCCCAGGTAACCACCTGTGGGCCTTTGCCAGTGTATCTGCTGGTTCAATTGTGATGGCTACAGCAGTCGAATAGGACCCTGAATTTGGCCAGTGCCCAAGTGGGGGTCGGTGTTAAGCAGGGGGAACGGGATGATAATGATGGGTAGGGAATGCTGAATGATTCCCCACCACATCCTTCCACAAACCTCCCCTGGTGCACCAACACTGCTGGAATTACAGATGGGCTTTTGTGAGATTAAGTGGATAGCACTGGCTGTAAAGGTTATGATCAATGCTGTTCACATGCGGCACTGAGTCACTTCTGAGACAGTGTCAAACCAGTCCCTAATGATCTCTTGGAGAGTGCCCAGTTACGCACTAACTACCAGTCAGAGTCACAGAAGTCTTACAGCACAGAAGGGAGGCTGTTTATTACATTTTGTCTGCACTAGCTCTTCAAAAGGGGCATCATTGGCACTAGGTAATCTGTAATTCACCCCCCCCCAATACCATTGCAGATTATTTTTATCCAAATACTTGTCCAATCCTCAAATTGGACCAGCCTCCATCACATTTCCAGGCAGTGCATTCCATCACCTAATGACCTGTTCAGCAAAAAATGTGTTTTCTTTCTTCATCTTAGCCTTGCTTCTTGTAAATAACGTTTAAATCTGTACACCCTTGTTCCTTTTTAACAAGTGGGAACTGTTTCTCCCTGTCTACTCGACCTCGCCTGCTCATGATTTTAAGGAATCAGGAATGACAGAAGGATGTTTGTGGCTGAGGATTGTAAAGAAGTATCCCTTATACCAGTGACTGGGTCACATTGAGACAGGACGGGAGTACAAATGATTGTGACCTTTATTGACATATAGGTAAATTTGGCCAACTCTGCTTAGACCATGGATTGAACTTGAAACCTTCCTGACTTGTATCAGACAGCCCTGCACTGGGCCAAGTCTATTTTAATATGTCATCAGCAGTTATTCATTTTACACAAGGATATTTGCTTGGTATGTGCCTAAGATCAATTAGTCATCGCATCCACATGTTTTCTGAGTGGTTACCAGCTTTCCCATCATTAACACAATTCCCACTTTGTGTTTTGATATTGGTTACAGCTTTACCCACGTTATGGAGTTGGAGGTCAGTGGCAGCTCAGAAATACAGTTGGCTGGTTTGATTAAACCATATTCAGCTTATACATGAAAAGGCAAAATGTTGCTGGGTGATGAGGAAAAGCTGTGTGAAATAACTGCACAGAGGCTGGTATCCCATCACTAAGTCACCCTCTATTTGCACATGGGCAGTCCTTGACAGTGACCCAGCTCTCTGAGTGAACAGAACCTGTGACACTCCTGTTTACATATCTGTCAGCCAGGGCTCCCTGATTGGGGCTGTTAACATGGTCCAATCAGGGAACTCCTATCACCTGGCTGACCTCATTACAATCTGGGACAAATTGGAGAGCTGTTTCAAGGAGCTAGCACAGAAGTGATGGGCTGATTGGCCGTCTTTGACACTGGCAGATTCTCTACTGATTTGGGGAAGCGTTTCCTCACTTGCTATTTTGATGCACGTGTGCACGGCAACCATTGTATTCTAGTTTGTGTTTCTCCAAAGCTCCGTTTCTTTTATGGGATGCTAAGAAAGTTAGCATCTGTTGTCCATCCCTAATTTCCCTTGAACTGATTGAGGTGGCCCCAGCAATTCAGGAATCGGTTAAGAGTCGGCCACGTTATTATGGGTCTGGCGTCACATGTAGGCCAGACCAGGTAAGGATGGCAGTTTCCTTCCCTCAGGACTTCAGTGAACCGGATGGTCTGTTTGCTACAATCCATGATGGTTGGTATGGTCACCATCACTGGGCTTTGTGTTGTATTCAAGATTTTATGAACTATATCTAAATTCTACCAACTGTCATGGTGGGATTTGAACCTCTGTCCCAAGAACGTTTACCTGGACCTCTGGATAACTAAGCTAATGACATTACCACTACACCACTATCTTCCAAGACAAGGGGCCCTTATGAATTTCTTGGGGGGTGGGTGGAAGTCTTCCATGGGACGTGCACGTCTCTGGCTGGGTCAACATTAATTGCCCAGTGCTGCAATACTCTCGAGAGCCACTTCCTGGGACCGCTGCTGTCCCTGAGGTTAGTGTGGGGGCACCCTCAGTGCTGTCAGAAAGGGAGCTCCGGGGGATTTGATCCAGTGACCGTGAAGAATGGCGATATATTTCCAAGTCAGGATTGTGTGGGGCTTGGAGGGGAACTTGGAGGGGCTGGTGTACCTGAGTATCTGCTGTTGTCTATTGAAGTTGTAGTGGTCAAGGGTTTGGCAGGTGCTGTTGTAGAAGGTGTACTGTGTGGTTTCAGTGCTTCCTTTTACCGGTACACACTGCTCCTTCCGGACTAGACAACATGGTGCAGAAGTTGTGCAGTTGGAGGATGTTCACTCGTCTCTAATGTCATTCTCTCCATTTTAATTGCAAAATGTGGAATTAGGGTTGAACACATTGGGAGGTGGAATTGCTGGGAGAGAGGATTCTGAAATGTTGCTGCCTCACTGTGGTTTCCTCTTCCTCTTCCCGTTCACGACCTCATTGCTAATGAACCTCTTCAATGCTTAGCAATTAGCTCAGGCACAAGACAGGAAAGCTGTGACAAACCAACGTTTCCTTTACTGTATCCCAATGACCTGGCCCAGAGGAACAACTTCCTCAGCACATGATCTTTATCCTTTTCCGCACCATTTCCCAAAATGGGTCTTTGTTGCTGCATTAGGGATACACTCCAGTCCGGGCTGACACTGCCCAAACCCGTTTCACACTGAACCTTCACAGTTAGCGATTGTGAGAGGCAATCATCAGTCTACAATAGATTGCAGCACGGCTCTGAGACAGAGGATACTGAATCTGACCCACAGATCAAGCAGCATGCAGCTGTTTTCCCTCCTTTCACTCGCCAGTGTCCTCCACCCCAACTCCTCCACAAACCAGGCATCTGACCCAGTCTTTAAATTTGAAACCTTTGCTCCTTCCTATAAATCTGACTCAAAACAAAACCCACATTTATGGCCGATGCTGTCCTTTCCTGAACCCTACCGAATCCCTGGAACTAAAGATTTTGCAGAGAGCGGGACTAAAATATTTAATAATCTGACAAAGGGGTAAGTGTTTTACACAAGTGTAGACACCAGATCAGAGCTTGATGTCTTCAAATTAAAGCAAATATAAAGCCGTTTTATACACTATAGTGTCGTACAGCATGGAAACAGACCCTTCGGTCCAACTTGACCATGCCAACCATAATCCCAAACTAAACTAGTCCCACCTGCCTGCACTTGGCTCACGTCCCTCCAAACCCTTCCTATTCATGAACTTATCCAATTGTCTTTTAAATGTTCTTACAGTACCTGTGTCCACCACTTCCTGTGGAAGTTTGTTACACGTATGAACCACTCTGTGTAAAAAAAAAAAAAATTGCCCTGATGTCCTTTTTAAATCTTTCTCCTCTCACCTTAAAAATATGCTCCTAGTCTTGAAATCCCCTGACCTTGGGAAAAGAAACCTGCTCTTTAAAGAAAGAAATGTATGCATTTATGTAGTGCCCTTCATGCCCACTAGGCATCTCTGAGTACTTTAGAGCCAATCAAGTACTTTTTGAAGTATAATCCCTGCAATAATGCAGGAAAAGTGACAACAAGTTGCTGGAGCATGCTGTGCTCAGTAAACAATGTGATAATGGCACAATAAGTCTGTATTTTGTTTTGTGATGTTGATTGGGGGGTAAATACTGAAGAGGAACAGACCACCTTACACTTGAAACAATGACCCGGGATATTGTCTTTTTCTGAGCAGCGGATCTAATCTGAAAGAAAGTGCTGCCAACAGTGCAATACTCCTCAACACTGCACTGGATTGTTAGGGCTTGCTTTTGTGCTCAAGACCTGCAGTGGAAGTTTTTTTTCATTTTATTCACTTAGAGTCAGAGCCGTACAGCACAGAAACAGACTCTTCGGTCCAACTTATCCATGCCGATCAGATAACCTAAATAAATCTAGTCCCAATGGCCAGCATTTGGCCCATATCCCTCTTAAACCCTTCCTATTCATATACCCATCCAGATGCCTTTTAAATGCTGTAACTGTACCAGCCTCCACCACATCCTCTGGCAGCTCATTCCATACACGCACCACCCTCTGTGTGAAAAAGTTGCCCCTTAGGTCCCTTTTAAATCTTTCCCCTCTCACCTTAAACCCATTCCCCTCTAGTTTTGGACTCCCCCACCCTGGGGAAAATCCATGGCTATTTACCCTATCCATGCCCCTCATGATTTGTGGGACATGGGTGTCGCTGGCTGGGCCAGCATTTATTGCCCGTCCCTAGTTGCCCTTGAGAAGGTGATGAGCTGCCTTCTTGAACTGCTGCAGTCCACCTGCTGTGGGTTGACCCACAATGCCATTAGGGAGGGAATTCCAGGATTTTGACCCAGCGACGCTGAAGTAACTGCAATATGTTTTGAAGTCAGGATAGTGAGTGACTTCGAGGGGAACTTGGAGGTGGTGGTGTTCCCATGTATCTGCTGCCCTTGTCCTTCTAGATGGAAGTGATCGTGGATTTAGAAGGTGCTGACTGAGGATCTTTGGTGAATTTCTGCAGTGCATCTTGTAGATAGTAACAGCAGGGTGTACTGAACTTCAGAGTTGGAGAGAGTGGATGTTTGCGAATGTGTGGCCTGTTTAATCCTGGATGGTGTCAAGCTTCCTGAGTGTTGTTGGAGCTGCACCCATCCAGGCAAGTGGGGAGTATTCCATCACACTCCTGACTTGTGCCTTGTAGATGATAGACAGGCTTTGGACGTTAAACTTGAACATTATGACTCCATGACGGGTGTTCAACCAATTGATCCACAGCTGGCACACTTTTTATTACAACGATAGTCTGTTCAGGCAGGATAATTGGGCAGTAAAGTTTTCCATTTAACTGTAGGAAAATGTTGGCCTTTGGTCAGCAAGGAGAAACCTTCTGTTTCTGCCTGAGTTTTTGGAATTCTTAAACTAGTGACAGCCAAGAGGAATGGGAAGACTTAACCCCTTCACAGCTGGGGCAGGAGTTCTGTATTGACATCAGAAATATGACAAAACCACAGACTACTCTTTAGTTCCAAGCAGAATTTTTTGGATTATAAAACTCTAGCTTGGAAAGCTCTTAATTCCACAGCTTCACAACTCTGAGTGAAGAAATTCTTCCTTGCCTCAGTCCTGAATTGCTGACTGTTTATTCTTAGACTGTGACTGATCTTGGTTGTGATCTCAGTTCCATTTTCCTATTCGCATCCCCTCACCCCTTCCAGCTGTAACCCTGGACTCTGTTGCTTATCAACTTGGCCTTGAATAAATCTCGAGACCTGATCTCTGGTACCTTCTGGGGAAGAGAACTCCATATTCCCACAACCCTCCGAGTGAAAAGATTTCTGTCATAAAAACAGAAACCTTGTTTTAAGAATACAATGTCCCTTTTATCTCCACCCTCACGATATCCACCCTGCCCAGCCCTCTCAGGATCTTTCAATGTTTCAAAAGGATCGCCTTCATTTTTCTAAAATTCAAGTTAAGTACACCTGACCTATCCAAACCTCCTCCTTTATAAAATCATTCCCCCACCAGCCCCGGGGAATGAGTTGGGCATAGGAACAGGAGTAGGCCATTCAGCCCGTCGAGTCTGCTCACCCATTCAATATAATCACGACTGATCAAGCATTTCACTGCCTTTTACCCACACCATCCCCGTAATCCTGTCCAGCACTGGTAATCACAAGTCTATCAACCGCGACTTTAAATATACTCAAAGACTGAGCTGCCACGGCCCTCTGGGGAAGAGAATTCCAAACTTTCACCACCCCGGCGAGTAAAAAGATTTCTTCCCCATCTCAGTCTGAAATGGCACTACAATTATCTTCAAATTGCGCTGCCTAGTTCTAGACTCCCCAACCTGGGGAAATATCTACATCATAGATTTGCAGTGTTTCTTTCAATGTAATGCCATCCTTATTAGCCACAGATGATGCATCCTTCTTGTATAGGACTTTGGTTCAACCACATTTGGAATACTGCGTACAGTTCTGGTCGCCACATTACCAAAAGGATGTGGATGCTTTGGAGAGGGTGCAGAGGAGGTTCACCAGGATGTTGCCTGGTATGGAGGGCGCTAGCTATGAAGAGAGGTTGAGTAGATTAGGATTATTTACATTAGAAAGATGGAGGTTGAGGAGGGACCTGATTGAGGTCTACAAAATCATGAGAGGTACAGACAGGGTGGATAGCAAGAAGCTTTTTCCCAGAGTGGGGGACTCAATTACTCGGGGTCACGATTTCAAGGTGAGAGGAGAAAAGTTTAAGGGAGATAGGCGTGGAAAGTTCTTTACGCAGTGGGTGGTGGGTGCCTGGAACGCATTGCCAGCGGAGGTGGTAGAGGCGGGCACGATAGCGTCATTTAAGATGTATCTAGACAGATACATGAATGGGCAGGAAGTAGAGGGATACAGATCCTTGGAAAATAGGCGACAGGTTTAGACAGAGGATCTGGATCGGCGCAGCTTGGAGGGCCGAAGGGCCTGTTCCTGTGCTGTAATTTTCTTTGTTCTTTGTTCTTTGTTCTCTTTCGCACTCACTGGGATAAATCTTTGTTGAGGGTCATTAAATATCAAATTAAAGTTTCCCACTACAACTCTAGCTTTTAACCTTGTTTCTCAGCTCTGCTTTCACACCCTCCCCTTCCTCCGGCTTTAAGCCCTCGTCATGGATCCGTATTCCTCTCTATCAAACAGGGCGTGAAACTTTGGATTTGGTCACACCTTTGAAACTAAATTTACCCTGTTGTTTTTTCACATAGGTTAACACCTCTGTTAATAAAGCCAACGACAGAGGAATTCCTTGGGAATGAGTAAATTGTTTGTGACCAATCTGGCACAACATCACATCAGCCTGTGTGATTTTCTTTTTTTCCTTTGCTTTTCGTTTGCATGGAAATAGATCAGTTGAGCCGCAGCTAGTGAACAAGGTGATTTTAGAAAGGTAAATTGGAAGGGTTATCACCCCTTCTCTAACCCAAAGTGTAATCTAACCTGGGAGTATGAGAAACAGTGGCGGATATTGCAGGAGGAACTCGGCAGTAATTGTGGAGGGAGAGAGCAGGGTCAACATTTCGAGTCTGATGATCCCTCTCCTGAATGGGAACATCTGAAGCTGCCAAGTTGAGGGAAAGAAATCTCCCATTGATGACCGCTGACACCTTTCATCTTGATGTTGGAGAAAGAGGTGTTACTGTGAAAGTAAAAGATGCTGGACCAGGTCAGGCAGCATCTGTGTGGAGAGAGAGAGCAAGCTAAGCCAGCTCTGATGAAAAGTCATCGAGACTCAAGTTGTTAGCTTTCTCTCTCTCGCACCCCTACCTCCCCACCCCCTCTCCGTGGAAGCTGCCTGACCCGCTGCGATCTCCAGCATTTTTCTTCTCCGTACAGATTCTGCATCTGCAGTAATTTGCTCCTACACGGTCTTGCTCGGTCGGTGCAATGTGATGTCTCACTGTTTCCTTCGCACCTCGCTCCTTGGACGGTACCTTTGTCTCCCACCCTCTCCCTTTTTGGCCTCTAAAACCTTTGCTTTCCTTTCATCCTCTTCTTCTTCTTTGTTACTTTGCTTTCCCACGATGGTATCACAGTTAACTGGTTGCAGGGAATCAGAAAGAAGACAGGAGGAAAAGGAATATGTATGCGCGTCCTGTTAACCTCAATGGGACAGCTCGATTTTAAGATGGTTTAAAAAGGCATATAACAACTATTCTTTTGGCTGAGGCACAGATGGTGAGTAGGGTGGATGTACTGGTACTGTGTACTGGGAGGATGTACCGGTACTGTGTAAACACTAATTAGACTCCAGCAGCAATTTTGTGTACGTTTACATTGGAGAGTGTGCAGAAGTAATTTACAAGGGTGTTGCCAAGGCTGGAGGTGATGAGAAAAGCTTGAAGGTGGGAGGTGGTGGTAGTGTGACTGCCCTAATAATCATAGAATCCCTACAGTGTGGAAAGAGGCCATTCAGCCCATCAGGTCTGCCATGAGCCTCCAAAGAGCATCCCACCCCCTATTCCTGTTACCCTGCATTTCTCATGGCTAATCCACTCAGCCTGCACATCTTTGGATTGTGGGAGGAAACTGGAGCAAACCCACACGCAGACACGGGGAGAATGTGCAAACTCCACACAGTCAGTTGCCTGAGGGTGGAATCAAACCCAGGTCCCTGGTGCTGAGAGGCAGCAGCGCTAACCTCTGAGCCACTGCGCCACCCTGTGTTTTGTAGATGTTTTGTCATCACATGTGATTGTTAACTTTCTACATTTGATCACGATAAGAATCAACACACAAATAACTGCGAGACCCAGGTTCAAATCCCACCATGACAGCTGGTGGAATTTGAAACTGGTTAATAAAAAAAAAATCTCTGGGAAATGCAAGCTCGTCTCTGTGTTGGTGAGCATTAACTTATCATTGATTCACTGTAAAAATTCATTGAGCTCACTAATGCCCTCGAAGCAAGGAAATCTACTGTTCTTGCCTGGCCTGACCCACACCACAGCTCTGTGATTGGCTGTCGGCTCTCCACTGAAATGGCCGAGCCAACCACTCCGTTCAAGGGCTTTCAGGGCTGGGGAATAAATGCCAGCCTTGCCAGTGATGTCCACATCCCACAAAAGGAACACGTTTTTATTCTTTTCCACATGAGTGGAGGAGGCTAAGTCGTGACTTTGTTGCCTAAAACTTTAATTCCAATAAAATTGAGTGGCCTGGACGGGAGAAATTAAGGGGCTGGGGGGAGTGGCACCGATTTACCTTAGCAGAGGAATCAAAATCCAGAGGTCAAACACTCAAAGTAAATTAGTTGAAGGATTATAAAGTCAAAGTGCGAACTTTTCATTTCACTGTCATTGGGGAGCCACTGCCTGACAAGGAGGGGGAAGACAGAAAGGACGTCAATGTCCAATTGAGGAGAACTGTCCCCTGCAGGGCTACAGATTGTACAAAACCAAAGGTGTAGGCTATCGGGCCCCGCAGGTCTGTTCCGCCATTCGCTGACATCACGACTGATCTGATTGTGATCTTAACTCCACTTTCCTGGTTGCCCCTATAATCTCTTGGTTTCCTAGTTGATCAACAACCTGTTTAACTCGGCCTTGAAGACATTCAATAACCCAACCCTGTCTCTACTCTCTAGGGAAGAGCATTCCAAAGATAAACCCTGCCCTGAGAGAAGAAATTCCTTGGAACTGGAAGGTCCCTTAATTTGAACTGCTCTACCTTGTTCCACATCACCCCCATGAGACCAAGTATTTATCCTGTGAAGCTCCCTCAGAATCTTCTCTGTTTCAATACTAAACTCCAATGAGTATAGGCCCAACTTTTACCTTTATAAGACAAACCTCTTTATCCCAGTGAAACTTGTCTGAACTGCTTCCAATGCAAGTTTTTCCTGAAGTACAGAGACAGAAACAGGGCGCAGTACTGGAGGTGCAGCGTCACCACTGCCCTGTGGCAAGACATCCCTCCTTTTATACTCTAATCCTTCTGGTAAATTTCATTTGCCTTCTATTGCCTTTTCCTGTACGCTAATGCTTTGTAATTCACATGCAAGGGTATGCAAATCCCACTTACCCTGCAGCATTCTGTAGTCTTTCTCTATTGATCGAGTCCTACAGCATGGAAGCAGACTTTTTGGTCCATTAGTCCATGTCAACCATAATCCCAAACTAAACTAGTCCTACCTGCGCATGTTAAACCCATATCCCTCCAAACATTTCTTATTCATGTACACATCCAAATGTCTTTTAAATATAACTTTACCCACATTCAGCACTTCCTTTGGAAGTTCATTCCACACATGAACCACTCTTTATGTATAAAAGTTGTCCCTCATGTCCATTTTGAATCTTCCTCCTCTCATGTTTAAAAATATGCTCCCTAGTTTTAAACTCCCCCACCCTAGGGAAAAGACCTTTGCTAATCACCTTATCTATGCCCCTCGTGATTTTATAAACGTCTAATAAGGTCACACCTCAGCCTCCTCTGGTCCCAGCCTTTTCTTATAACTCTAACCTGTCAATTTGTAATGGTCTACCTTTCCAACAACCAAAGTGGAAAATCTTGGATGTTTCCACATAATAGTCCATTTGACCAATTCTTTTTCCACTCCCTTAACCAATCAACAGCTCTCTGTGGACTCCTTGTATCTTCATCACCACTTGCCTTCCTACTTGTCCTTGTACCATCACCAATTTTGGCCACAGTTCAGCCTGTACTTTAATCCAGATCATTAACATCGATCATATATCGTGGAGGCCCCAGCACTGAATACTCCGTCTGCTAGTTATACATAAATAAACCAGAGAATGCTGGAGAAACTCTGCAGGTCTGGCAGCATCTGTGGAGAGAGAAATAGTTAACATTTCATGTCTGGTATGATTTTATTACAGTTATATTAGACTTGAAATGTTAACTCTCTTTCTGTCTCCATAGATGCTACCAGACCTGCTGAGTTTCTCCAGCATTCTCTGGTTTTATTTTGGATTTGTGGCACTTCTTTCATTTTACTAGTTGGAGTTTGTCAACCTGAATCAATCCACTTGTTCTAACTCGGTTTCCTGTTGTTAGCCAGCACCTTTAACCCTGCAAATACATCGAGCCCCAGCACCATGGGCTCTTGCCTTCTGCAGTAAATTGGCACCTCATTGAAAGCCTTTTGCAAGTCTGAATATGTTATGTCTGTTGGTTTTCCCTTATCCACCCTGCTTGTTACATCCTCAAAGAACTCTTGCCAAATTTGTCAAACACCATTTTCCTTTTACAGCACCGTGTTGACGCTTTGCAGAAGGGTGGGGTTAGGCTGGGTAACTCTTTGTCAAGCAGCACAGACAGCAGGCTGAATGGCCTGTTTTGTCCTGTGAATTTTTTAAATGATTTCAATGACCCCAAGGAGAAAAGTAGACCAGCGCCAATAGTGCAGGGCAATGTTACCCGAGCAGTCGTGAAGTGAGTAAGCTGGTTGTGGGTATTTGTTGGTCAACGTACAGAGTGAACTTTCAGCTCGCTCTCTCGTTTGCTCTCTGTGTTCAAAATTCCTGATTCTTGTTTTTGCCGCCTCCTCCTACAGTGCCGCGGGTGTCCTCCTCAAAGTCAAGCTCAACGTGAGGCGGAACTTGAAACTGAACAAGACGATTCCGAAAATCTTCCACGAAGTTGTCCAGAGGCACCCGGACAAGACTGCGCTCATCTTCGAGGGGACCGGCGTTGCCTGGAGCTTCCGGGACCTGGACCAGTTCTCCAACCGAGTGGCCAACTGTTTCCGCCAGCAGGGCTTCCGCACCGGCGATGTGGTGGCGCTGTTCATGGAGAGCAGGAGCGAGTATGTGGGACTGTGGTTGGGGATGGCCAAGCTTGGCGTGGAGGTGGCACTGATTAACTTCAACCTGCGGATGGACGCACTGGCACACTGCATCAACATCTCCAGAGCCAAGGCTATCGTGTTTGGGGGCGAACTGAATGCTGGTAAGTGCAAGGCCATGTTTATTAATAAGCAAGAAAAACCGGAAACGGCTTGTTATGGAATCCTTACAGAGCAGGAAGGGACCATTCGGCCCATTAAGTCTGCACACTGACCCTTCTAAATAAAAAGGCCAGAAAGTTCTCCTGGAACAGTGATTAAAGCCAGAGAGCGAAAGCATCCTGTCTATCCCCATTGCTCTGCATTCCTTGTGGCTAACCCACCTAACCTACACATCCGTGGACTCTATGGACAGTTTAGCATGGCCAATCCACTCTAACCTGCACATCTTTGGACTGTGGGAGGAAACCCACACAGACACGGGGAGAATGTGCAAACTCCACACAGCCAGTCACCCGCAGGTGAAATCAAACCCAGGTCCCTGGCGCCATCAGGCAGCAGTGCTAACCACTGAGCCCCTGTGCCAGTCTCTAGTGTAAGCGTCTTACCTGAGACCAATTTCTAAAATGAAGGAACAAATATAAATGGCATACAGCAACCTGAGCCCAGTTCTTTGGCTGTGTGAACTGTCAAAATGTATAAGGCTCAGAGGATGTTATTGGTTACCCTTGGAGTGATATTTGAACCCAAAGGAAGCTTCCTATTTGTGTCATCATTAATAGTACTTAGTCCCACCACCATATTATTATCCAACTTTACCCTATCTCTGTTTATCTGCATGAAATCCTCACTCATGCACTCACTACCTCCCAGAGTCGACAGTTCTGACATTCTACCCTCTGTAGACTCAACCTCATGCAATACTCTGCTGCCTGTGTCTTCACTCACAGCAGGTCCTATTGCCCATCTCCCCCCTGTGCACACTGGCTCCCTGTCATGCAATATCCTTACTTTAGCATTCTCCTCCTTGTTTTCAAATCTCTCGGTCTCCCCAGCCCTGTAGTCCCCACCACCTGGAAACAAAGGAACTAGAAACAGGAGTAGACCAGCTGCACTGCTCAGCATGACCATGGCTGATCATCCAACTCAGACCCCTGTTCCCACATTCATCCCCCTCCCCACAGCTCTTTTATCCATTCAGCCCTTAGAACTGTATATACCTGCTTCTTGAAAACCTCTCTGAGATACTCCTCTGGTTTTGAACATTTGTTCCATCTGCAATTTGATTGCCAACCATTGGTGGGTGTGTCTTCAGTTGCCTGGGCCCCACACTCTGACAGTCCCTCCCTACACTTCTCCACCTCTCTAACCTGCCTTCATCCTAAAGACTGTTGATTCAAACCTACCTCTTTGACCAAGCTTTCAGTCATCTGATCTAATTTCTCCTTGTGCAGCTCGGTGTCATATTCTGCTTTAACAGACACCGAGTTGGCTTGAGGTCATTCACGATGTTAAAGGTGCTTTGTAAATATAAGTTGTTGCTGGCTGTTTTAATGGTTGCATCAAGATCATTTTTTTAACTGAATCACCATGACTTGAAACTGGTAAAAAGGAACTGAGTAGCTTTACTTAATCAATTTGTGACTTGGTCACTGAGCCGAAGGTGAAAAATTATCAGCTTCATCTGTGGCTTTTGAGCTTCAGTGAACATCACTTATTCATGTTTATATCAGATATCTGCTGGTCTACCATGTTGAAGGATGATCTCTAGTGTTTCCTGCCCTGCATGGTTTTAAGTCAGACAAGTGTCATTGAAGGGTAGACCCTGCAAAAATAAAGAGGATTGCAAAAAGTTAATTCGTGTTTTGTTGAGGCCTCCCTTTTAAATTCCTCTGTTTTCAAATCCCTGCGTTGACTTGTCTCAAGTTGAATAGCCGTGCAGTGAAGGTCGGCATATTTGTTTCATGGCTTTTATCTGCAGAAATACCCTTCACGTAACGTGCACAGTGCAATTTCAGTCAGTTCCCGTAGTCGCTTAGTAGTACAGAACTTGAGTATTGCTGAAGCAAGAGACTTGACCCTTGAATTTTTCCATCTTGCACTCATCAAGACCGAACTGCAACAATACCAAATCTTAAAAGGAGCAACAGTTTATCCTGCACAAGAAGAGTGTGTTGATAGGTAAATGGACTCTGGTAGATGTGTTGCCATTGGAGAATGCACCAGAGGACATGTGAGGAGTAAGGTTTTGTTTACATTTTGGACTTTTAAAATTTTACTTTATACATCTTTCAGCACAATAGTTGCCCAATGTTTTGTTTAAAGTACAAATATTAGTATTGTTTTATGGAAATTGAATTTCAAAATAAATGCAAGCTGTTGTTAATTTCAATGAAGAGTATTCCTTCTAAATTAAAAAGGTCAGAAAGTCCTTCTGGAACAGTGATTAAAGCCAGAGAGCGAAAAGTCTATGAATGCCACTACAAAAGGGTGTGCTTCTCAATTCCCTTGGTGCCTGAAGGGTAGGGGTGTTATTTTTAAAAAATTATTAAATTATTCATTCTTGAGATATGGGCGTTGCTGATTACAGGTGATGCTCTAATTAACTTCTATGGTGGCATTGAGCTGCCGTCTTGAACTGCTGCCATCCATATGGTGTTGGTCTTGCCCAACAATGCATTCTTCTATCACCAGTTGGAGCTTGCTGGACTACTTTAGGATAGTAAAGGCTCAACCACATTGACTGTGGGTCTGGAGTCACATAGGCCAGGCTAGGAAAGGGTGGCAGATTTCCTTCCCACAAGGACGTTTGTGAATAAGATGGTTTTTTTTAACAACAGTCCGATAGCTTTGTGCTCATCATTAATGAGATTAGCATTGTGTTCCCGGTTTGCTGATTAAAATTTATTTTAAATCCCTTAGCTGCTGCAGTGGGATTTGAATTCCTATTTTAGGAGCATTAGTTTGCACCGTTAGGTTGTTAGTCTAGTAAAGCTGTTTCTCTGCTTTCACCCAGTCGGGGGTCACTGGAAAGTCATCCAGGGGCAAATTCTCGGTAACGATCTTTGCTGAAGTGCAGCAGCCCTGCCAGTCAGCCTCCATAAAATTGTCTCCGCTCGGATCCTCTGGTCTGTTTCTCAAGTCTGTTAACTCTCACTGTGTGGTTATACCAATTGAGTCGTTCTAACCTCAATTGAACACTAGTTAGGCCTCAGCTGGAACGTTGGTTTTGGTTCTAGGCACCACGTTTAATGGAAGGTGTCAAGGCCTCGCTGTGAGTGAGGGAAGGCTCAAGAGAATGACAGCAGAAATGAGGGCCTTCACTTACACTGATAGACTGCAGAAGCTGGGGCTATACTCAGAGCAGAGAAGGCAAAGAGGAGATTGGAGAGTGTGTGTCCAAGATCAGAGATGGTCTTGATAGAGTAAATCAGACAAAACTGTTTGCAGAAGAAGGGACAGTTGTTAGGGTTGGATTAAGAACAAAGAACGATACAGCACAGGAACAGGCCCTTCGGCCCTCCAAGCCTGCACTGATGCATTTTGCCCTTCCACACTAAAACTGTCTTCACTTACAGCATCTGTATCCCTCTATTTGTCCTTCTTATTCATGTATTTGTCTAGGTGTTTCTTGAATTGTGAAGGTTTATTATTAATGTGAAGGTTGTTGATTTTTTTTTTAATATCCAAAGTGAAGTCACACATGGCTTTTTTTTTCCCCCATTGCCAGTGACCTACTGGGTATTTTTTCATCCATTTAATGCCACCACTAAATCACCCATGTTGTCCGATATTTTTTTTCTTGTTTTTTTTTGTTTTAATTCATTCACAGGGATGAGGGTGTCATTGGCTGGGCCAGCATTTATTGCCCATCCCCTAATTGCCCAGAGCGCACCACACTGCTGTCGATCTGGAGTCACATGTAGGCCAGACCAAGCAAGGATGGCAGTTTTCTTCCCTAGAAGATGTTAATGAATCGGATGGGTTTTTCTATCAATTGACAAAGGATTTATGGTCATCATTAGACTCTTAATTCCAGAATTTTTTTTAAAAATTGAATTCAAATGCCACCATATGCTGTGGCAGGATTCGAACTGAGGTCCCCAGAACATTACCTGTAGCTGACTAACTGCTCTCTAAAATGGCCACCTGGGTCAAAGGGGCATTGCTGTGGGTCTGGAGTCACTTGTAAACAAGACTAAATAAGGACAACTGATTTCCTTCCATAAAGAACATAAGTAAGCCATATTTTTGTTAGGATAATCTGGTCATTTTGTAACCACTAATGAGACTTGAATTTTATTCCAGGAATTTAAATTCCTCCAGCTGGCAGTCTGGTGTTTTTTTTGAACTTGTGTATTTAAACATTATGCATGAGTCCAGGTTGTTGCATTAGCCTGGTAACGTTCCCAGTGCTTTCATTGTACCCGTACTCCTACACCACTGCACCCCAGCATGAACACAGCATGGCCTGTCTCCTTTTCCAGTTCGCCTTCAGCCTCTCTGTATGAGGTTGAGCCTTTACTTCCTGTTTATTCTGGCTGGTTCCGTCACATTGAAACAAATCCTGGAGGAATTAGGCCGAGAGTGCCGCAAAGTCATTTCAAGTAGGCTCCTTGCAGCCAGCAGAGAGGGATTGTAGTTTCATCTGATCCGTTTCAATCAGTCTCCGAGATAAATCTCTCTATCTGTTTCTCTCTCTATCTGTTTCTCTCTGTTTCTCTCTCTCTCTCTCTCTCTCTCT